>NC_090933.1:122960784-123263814 GCF_040938575.1 Ambystoma mexicanum | reverse complement strand
AGCCACAGTAAGCCGATTCCCACCCGCTCCCGCACCTCCCTCTCACCTTTTCTCACCGCCGCCGCCGCCCCCCTTCCCCACCCAAAACAGACACACAAACATACAGACAGACACAGACGCAGAGACGCACACACAAAACACGACACTTACATAGGACGCCCACACTGTCCCTCTTCTGACCCGGCTGTCTCTGTCAGACCGTGTGCACACTAGTGACAGGCCACTTTAGAAAGACCACTCTGAGCAGTCTCAGAGCCGTATTTCTAAAGTAAGCTTTTTTTTTTATTTTCGATTAAGTGAAAAAGATTTGTTGTCTTAGTACCGGTTTTCAGTGGAAAAGCAGCAGGAATTCTATAAACATGTCCCTTATCTCTCATGCTTTTCAGGAACAATATTCTATGTTAAAATCTGTCGTAATGGGTGCCTGAGAATTAGATAATTTTACTTTGCATGCTCCCAGAACATTCATCCTCTAATGAAGTCGATTTTGCATTGATAAATTAGTTATAAATAAACGTTAAAGTACCTCTCAACACCATTCATGAGGCTACATGACACTCACCATAGGACAATGACAACATGGTCTCCTTTGTTACATTTGCTCTTGTTCATGAATATTCACCAAATGTACAATGCAATGCAACTTACTGGGCCAAATCAAAACACCCAGGCCAGTGAAATGTTTTTTGCAATAGGCTTTACACAGGCCCAGTAATCATATCTCAGAATTGTCCACATTGATTCATTGCATGTTCACCAGAAATGAAACCCTTACCATGAAGTTCAGCATGTCAAAAAATGAACAAACTCTTATGAGGCAAACTCAACATATTGACTCTTTTTGCCTCAAACAATGTATCTATATAGCTGTACATGTATAGTAAGGTCAATTGTATGCAATGTTAAGTAAAACAAATGGTGAATATCAAGCACACAAACACACACAGAATTGATAGTCTAATACACACATGAGCATTCATACCACACACACAGACCTATTTGTAGGCACACACCATAAACACATGGAGAGGGTGGTAGTCCGTCAGATTCGTGAAAATGTAGACAATTCCAACATACTACATACAGCCCAACATGGTTTTCAACCATGACGTATCATAGAAATGATTACCACTGCAATACCAGATCATCTCTGACAAAGGATTGATCATGGAGGAGCACAGATCTTATTAGATTCCTTGTGCTTCTTTCAGACAGTGGACTATCAAATTCTTTACACTTGATTGGAAGTGGACACTAGGGCCAGAAGGATTGCCGTGGGACAATGAGTTTGTCTTCGAAGTGAGACAATGCAGAGCAACACAGGTTCAAATCCTGGTTTTGTGCTTAGAGACTGGTCTCCAGTTTGAAGTGCGCTATAAAAGAATAATTCATTAATTTTGAAACATGTGGTTCTCAAGGCAGACTTCTTAAAAGGATACAGTCTTTTTTTATAGGCCAATCTCAATAACTTCGCCTCGGTTCTTTTACATCACAGGCACTACCTCTAATTCGTTTTATCCTTTACCTTCGGCCACTAGTGGATATCATTCATAGCTACGGCCCAGACTTTTATCATTTTGCATCTGATACACAGATTATGTTAGACTTAAATGCAGCCTCCTCCTTACAGCCTGATATAATGAGAGAGACTGGCCAAGATATTTCAATAGCAACCGTCAAGGTGTTTACGGTCAAAGGATCGTTTGCTTCTCACTGTCCCTGCATCAGGATGCGTTTCAAGGGGGGGCAGAAGATTCACCGTTTTTGGACCAAAACTGTGGAATGGGATCCCCAGAGAGATTAGGACTGTTGACACGCTCTAGCAGTTTCCTAGAGCACTTAAGACATTTTTGTTTAAATAAGGGGATTACAAGGAGGATGACAAGAGACTCCTGGTTATGAACATTTATTTTTGATATGTACAGTGCTTGTTGAGCTGATCATTTCCAATGTCAGCTGCACCGCTATACGGTTGACTCCATTATGAGCACGTTTATAAGTACACAAAAATCAAAATCAAATCATTGTTAAATAGACATCCTTAAAAAATGTAGATTTTAACAGTTAAAATGATTCTACTACACTGGAATCCCTGATTCTGGCCAGACAGATTTGCCCACTGTCCAGAGCCTAAGTAAGACATGGAAGAAAAAGCTCTGATAAAGAATTATCTTTAAATAAACAAATAACAGCAGTTACAAAAGCACGTTCTTTTCATTAGAAGAATCAAACACATCTTAGCATAAGTAACCTTTACAGAAGTAATAGTAATGAGCTCATTCATCTGCTCGAATTGGATCATAATAATAGCATTTATTTAGGACTACCAAATATGTTGATGTCTAGACTGCAGAGGGCTCAGAATGCAGCAACCAGAATCCTGCTGAAACTCACAAAATGTGACCCTGTACCTCCGGCACTATGAGCTTGAAAATGCCAAATGAAACCCCTAGATTCTACACTCGGAATCGAAAACTGAGATCAAGTAAAGAAAGATGAGTAACTTTTCTGCGCTACAGTTACAAGACAGATGCTCCTTCTCTGTAAAGGGGCCAAACTATGAAACTCGGAACCAATATTACTCCGAAGAGAAGCCAGCCTAATGTCCTCCCATGGATGACTACAATCTACCTTTTTGATCTTCTGTAAATTACATCGACGTTTATAGTTGATCCTTACTTTTCTGTAGCTCCAACAAACCCTCGGGTGAACGTTGGGATTTTAAAAATATTCCACATACATAGATACATACACGTATAACCTCATACAACATACACTTTTGCCCTCACAGGTACATCTACACACAAACACACACACGATACACACATGCCCATATGCAGAAGCACTACCAAATGAAGCACATACAGGTTCCAGCACAACACCACATACACATTACCAATTGTACAACACACACATAACCTCATGCTCCAGACGCACATACCAACATGTCTTACAATACACATGAACACACCGTTCACACATCTACACATGTCCAAATGCATAAACACTAGCAATTGAAGCCAATGCAACACCATGCACACATACGCACTTGCATGATACACAAGTGCTTACCTATAAGCACACAAATAAACACACATGCATAACCTGACACAGTATACACTCATACCCACATTCACACCCCACACACACACACCAAACATACATGCATACACATAACAAACATAACACACATATACACACACACACACGCAAATACTACTTCTATCCTTGTCCTCCTCTGCCTCTCTTACAGGAGAAACGCGATTTGACGCCATAACCTGTGGCAGTAGGCACTATACAAATGCAAGATAACATAACAAGATAACATAACATATGCCTACCTACACAGACACACACCATACACAGACACATAACCTTGCACAGCATACACCCATGTCCACATGCCTACTCATAGATACACACACTATACACACTTCATGCAGCATGCACATACGCCCACAGGCATATAACAATTAGCCAATACAGGTTTCATGACAACATCTATGATATTCACATGTGTGTTACTTCAAGGTATTGCCAGTACAGACACATATGCACATGTTCTCCCCATACACAAGTACTTGCATTGTTACATTGCACTGGAATCTCACATCTGTATGAAAATGTGTATTTGAGCAATTTTCCACTGCTCAAAATAAGAAGCAGTCACATGGTGTCTCTTGGTACATGTTCTGAACATCACCCACGCCTAGCACCACGCCTAGCCACGCCTATGCTTTAATAGTCCAAACACTGCTTCCCAACAAAGAAGACAGGAACATTCTGGGTAAGTACACATCTTAAAAATACAAATGATATTTCTTCAAATAGAAGCAGATTATACAAATTGTATGTTATACTCAGTGCCTTTTTGTATTATACAGAAAATGGAAGACAAAAGACGGGCCACCTCTTACCAGGCCACTACGTGGGTAAGAATGATGCAGGTGCTGTACATCTTGTGGGACTGCATACCTTGTAGATAATGACAGGGCAGTAAAACCTCACATTATCGTTTTGGATGATTTAATTGTGTAATTATAACACACATATGTTTGTACTATTTCCAACGGAACAGCCACATGAGTAAATGTCATAGGCGCGCACTACATTCTGAGGGGCTGTAATAGCAGACTCACAACTGTGTGTGTGCGCCGTCCACATTTGGCTGCATTAGCTCAATTGCATGCATATCTGTGCAATGTGTCACATTACATTTGCTGTGCATACAGACTTCATCCTGGGGGAGCAGTAGATGGGGATTCAAATGCAAATGTGTGTATCATTCACCTAGGGCAACATTATGGCATACAAATGTGTATGTGCATGTAACATTCAGGGAGATATCATAGGGATACACACACACATATGTGTGTGTGTGACAAGCCCCTAATCCACTGTAGGGCATTCACATGAGTACATGAGTATCAGTGTGTCATTCAACCTCCCTGTGAACACTTGAACAAAAAACATTATTGTTATATGCCTGTGTGTGTTATTTCCAACAGAGCAGCAATGTGAGTATGCTTGATGTGTGCGCATTAAATTCAAGGGGACCGAATAAGGAAATTCACACGTATTAATCATTTTCATGTATGTAGCATTTTCCTGGACCCGTATTAGAAATGTCAGGTTAGAATCCACATGGGCTTTACCAGAGATTTCACAGGCATATATTTGAATCATTGACGTTAGGCCGGAAGATAACTATACCATACAGCCTATGTCAGCCTGA
Source organism: Ambystoma mexicanum (assembly GCF_040938575.1). NCBI lineage: Eukaryota > Metazoa > Chordata > Amphibia > Caudata > Ambystomatidae > Ambystoma > Ambystoma mexicanum. Next base: position 123,259,079 of record NC_090933.1, on the reverse strand, counting down.
GGGGACACACCAGTCACCTATACTCTGTGACTGACTGTTCCACTCCTGTTGTCCATCACTTGTGACCTCTGCCAGCCGACACCACTCCTGTTGCTAGTAGAGCAAGAGTTCTAGGGCCAGGACCGCCCCTGAAACACTGCCCATGCCGCCTGCCAAGTCATACTTGTTCCCTCTACCTACCTGGACTAACTGCGCTACCAAAACTGACCGGCAAACCAACCAGCCCACAAGGTCACCCACCTGGCACCCCCACGATGCACCTACGCTCATCTCTAGTGAGCCTGGCCTTGCCCCAAGCTGCCCTGCAGGAACCTCAAAATGCTCAGAGGGCATGCTCTCTACTCTTGTATTCCCTTGGCTCAGGATATTGCCCAACGCCACGCCCTTCATCTCACGTCGCACCTCCATAGGCCCCACAATTGTTTGCCTTAACAGCCCTGCAAGCTCCCCTGCTTTCAGCAATGTCAGGTATCACATCCATCCAGAAGTTATCCACTGCCTACACCCACCACCCCACTGCTCCCCAGATTAATCACCCCACAACACCAAAGCCACCACACCTCTGGCCTCTAGAACAGTCACCAACCAACTGAGAACCTGCTCCCCGACTTGTACAGGGATAGCTAGACTACGACCTGTTTGATCCCCTGCCCACACCACTAAACACCTTCTCACTACCAAGCCCCTGAGAAATGCTCTTACTCCCTAAGCGGCTGCTCCCACCTCATGCGCCACTACCATCCAGCCGTATGCACAGACCAGCCAGCCCTCATCCTTAAACGCTTCTCAGCCCAATCACTTTGCCGGTGCTCTCATCAACGCTTGCATGCTGTGTGCTCATGCCCCCGGCATACACAATCTCATACTGGAACACAACCTCGACCTCCCCGCCATTACTGAAATGTGGTTACATGACACAGCAGGACCCTCACTGTCCCTCACCATACCAGATAGCTACTCTATTCTTAAAGCAGGCAGGCTATTCAACATAGGAGGCGGAGTTAACATTATTACCAAGACCTATGTCACTATCAGGACCTTCCCTGTGGCCCCCTTTCCAGGCTAGTAACCATCCCTGATTCATATATTCCGACCACACCCTGACTCTATAGCCGCATGCATGTACTTCCATGACTGTAACACATTTACTTCTATTACTGTATGTAACACTGTAACCATGTATACTACCTACTGTGCCTAAGGGCCACTTGTAACCGGTTCACCCCAGCGTCCTGATGCCTGAGGGCTTGTGCGCGCTATACAAAGGAAAAAGTAAATACATAAATAAATAAATACATGAAATCCAGATCGAAAAAATTGAACCTAGCCCCCAAATCACCATGTACATCATCCTGCTCTATCGCCAACCCAACAACCTTAACACACCTGAAACTGACATCCCATTGGTCATCGCACCAATCCTCAAACCCAATACAAAGCTCTTACTCCTGGGAGACTTCAACTTAGGGTTTAATGACCCCTCTGACCAAAAGGCAACAGCACTGGATGTTGAACTGCAACTTGCCCATCACAATCTCAGCAATTCACCCGTCTCATAGACAGACCATTCTCTTGCACTTTACCACACCGAGCAACCCCAACACACCACTCGTAACCAACATCCATCCCCCTACCACTGCGAGACACACCTGCAAACTTACCAAAGAAATAATGGAACACACCATCAGTGCTTCCCTCGCTCTGATACCGGAAAGCATGTATGCAAACACCATCTTCACTGCTTACAGCTCCTCCCTCCACAGCGCCCTAGACCTGCATGCCCGCTTCAAAACTACAACAAAAAAGACAACCAGCAACCACAACTGGTTTACATATCACCCTCTGTAAACTGAAAGGTGCACAAGAACACTTATGGAGAAAACGCCCATCCACCCCCCTAAGGAAGCCTTTCTTACAACTGCCAAATCCTATTAAATTGCCATTGTTACTACCAAAGCCAGCATTTACACCACCAGAATAAATGAGGCCAGCTCCAATACGCAAGAACTTTTTAAAATCTTCAAAGAGCTTGGATCCCCAGCGCCGCCCATAGAAAGCTTTCCTAAAGACAACGCCTGGTGCTCCCTGGTCCAGTCTGCACTTGCCAATGTGACCCATAACCTCAGTGAGAAAACTATCCTCAAAATACCCCTTGCTACCTTGCAATGCTGCACCCACCACAGGCCCCTGAACCATCCCTGCCTCCCTTCAACATCTCCCCTGTATCTCCAACTGAAGTAATCACAACAATCAATCGAATAAAAACCTCCAATTGCAAAGGAAACCTCTGCCCACCCCATATCATCAAAATGTGTGCAGAACCCCATGCTCCTATGATTGCAAAATGTATCAATGCCTCTTTCAACTCCAATACAGTGCCAAAATCCATTAAAGAAGCGTGGGTCACCCCCCTTCCCAAAAAAACATTGCTCGACCCCACCCTCCCCATGAACTACCGGCCCATCACAACGGTACCCTACCTACTTAAAATACTGCACAGGACAGCCTACACAAAACTTCAACCCTACTTTGAAGCCCATAACCTTCTGGGCACACGCCAATCTGGCTTTAGACCAAGACATATCACAGAATCTGCTCTCCTTAAACTCAAGATTCAGCTTGATGCCATTTGGGATGTAGGAGACCTCGCCCTCCTCCTCCTACTAGACCTCTATGTGGCCTTTGACCTTGTTGAGCACATTATCCTGTGCCACCATCTCTTCTCCACCTTCAACCTTTCCAGTGATATAACCACCTGGATAAACTCTTTTCTTTGTGAACAATCCTCCAGGATCTTTGCCGGATCAGTAGCAGCTGACCCTATCTCCGTTCCTTACAGGGTCCCTCAAGGATCATACCTATCTCCCACCCTGTATAATATGTAAACTAAGCCACTCTTTGACCACTTGGACAGCCTTGAAATCCCCGAAAGCAACTTCTGAACGTGGACACACAAATTCTCCTCAAACTCACTGGTAATCATTGCCCTGACTCAGCCAAAATCCAACGGATTTACAGCATCCTTCAGGCCTGGATGGCTTCACACCACATATGCCTGAATAATGACAAGACAGAGCTCCTCATCATAGGCTCCCCACACCATCTCGAACAATTAGTTAGGCCTTCCCCTCCTTCTCCATTGATGAATACATCGCCCACATGTCCAGCTCTGTCAAAACCCTGGGAGTCCACCTAGACTCTGAACTCACCATGTCCAAACACATAAAAGCTGTTGCCTCCTCCATCACCTACTCCACTAAACTTATCAACCACTCCAGAAAGTTCCTCTCCCCGAAGAGCTGCCTTACTCTGGCGAGTGCCATTATCAGCAGCAACTTGGATTATTGCAATGCTATACTCACTGGCACTTCCACCAAAAATCGAACTAAATTACAATTGATGCAAAATAACGAGCTGTCTCAGACCTAAACAATCCAACCACATCTCTAGTGAGACGTGAATCTCACTGGCTGCGCATCAAGGCACGTATTGAGTTTAAAATCCTCTCATCACCCACCGCTGCATCCACAATTCTGCACCCATGTACCTCACGGTGATCGTCTCCCTAAAACACAAACTCTGCAGCCTGAGATCCTCCTCTTCCTCCACCTTACAACACCCAGATACACCAGACAAAGAGCAGGAGGAGCCAGATTCACATTTATTACTCCCACTCTTTGGAAGGCTCTCCATCATCTATCAAAGACAAGCCTTCCTACCTGATCTTCCGTAAAAAACAAAGAAACGTTCTGTTCAACAAATACGTCTAACTGTACCCTACGTACCATTACTGCTGCAACTGTATTAATTATGTAACTCAGCAACTGTTCTTTTTTTTACTGTCTTTTTCCAGCCAATGTAACCTAGCACTGTGATACCTCTGGGTTTGGGTGCTATCAACAAATGAAATAAATAAACAAATAACTAAATATGTGCCCTTGAGAAGACAATATTTTAATTCAACTCTGTGAGTGTCTACATTTAGGCAAATATTATATGCTAAATGACATTTACCTACATGTATAATACATGGTATAAATACTTAACAGAAAACAAAAGCCACTATTTTGAAATTATTGTGCAGGGTTCTATGTTGTTTTATTAGAGTGAAATACTTTGTGGTACTTCACTTGAACAAAATATTTTCATGTTTTTTAAAAAAATTATTCTAATGGGGGGATCCCCCATACATACCCCCTTTTATCCTCTCCAACCCACCCCTTAATACACATATGTATATTTACATTCCCCAAAATTATATTGTCGAAGTGAAGTACAACAAAGTAGTTTACTTCGATAAAACAATGGTACATCATTGTGCAGATTTTTTTGCAGGAGGTACAATTGAAATTATAGGGCTAATTGGGGACTTTATGTTCAATATCAGAACATCTGGAAGCCCTTATGTAAATCTTTGTGAATTACATTTGCACTCGATCATCTTAAAGATGCTCCAGGTTGCTCAAGAGTTGCATCAGTTTTTGGCTTGGTGAATAAGGTACAAGGTAGCACAGGGTGTATCCCGATTTGGTGCAGTCCAAATGCTTTTGCATCTGGCACCATATGTTAACTTTAAAAACAAACATTTTCATTGGTACAAATGAGATGAGTAAGATGGCTAAAGTAGCACCTGCCCATAATCATGTTGTCTTCCGATTCTTTGAACCAAAGAGAAGTGTGAACTGTATGGTTAGACTAAAACATACACTACAACAATCTAGAGCAATGTTTCTACAACCCTCCTACCCTTTGGATACCCAGGTGACATCAATTTATGTAATGTTTGTAGAAAATATGATACACCTTACAATGCTCATTAATTGATGGTTTTTAAATTATGAATTACAGCACAGTTATTTGCATTTTGTAAATGCAAATGTATGTTAAATGTATTGGAACATGTCTCCTTACATTTGCACTATAAAGTATGGGTATATAATACCCTAATATTTAATATTTAACATTAAATATCGGCAACTGTTGGTAAATTTACTATATCATATGCTACAAATATGCTCAAAGTAAAAACATGTAAACTGAGAAGAGATTACGTGTTTCACAGTTAATCAACAAAATAAGTAATTATTCATTACCAAAGTATTGCCTTGTGACTACAACAAACAGGCCAGATAGATAAGGCAGCGGGGCTGGCAGTGGGCTGTTGAAGCTGCACACAAGTGGAAGCAGGGTAGAGCTGAGTTTTGGCAGCCTGCTAATGGTACTGGTGTTCTTATTGAAGCTATTCTTCCACCCGAAGTGGAGCGGGACCAGCAGCGGGCTGTTGAAGCTGCGCACAGGTGGAAGCAGGTTGGAGCTGAGTTTTGGCAGCCTGCTAATGGTACTTGTGTGCCTATTAAAGCTATTCTTCCACCAACATTGGAGGTGGTTTTCAGTGGGCTGTTGAAGCTGTTTAAGTTGCTTTATGCAGCCTGTCTGCTGTGCTGATCCATGCTGGTTTACAGTGGCTCACATTTTGTTCCTCTCTTCGGATGGAACTAAAATTGTTCAGATATAGGCCCGGAATGTGAGGTAATACCAAGGTTGCTCCTGTGCTGCAGGTCGAAGGTGGGGCTCAATGCCCGGCACACTTTCTGTTGCTGCAGGACCTCTGCAGACACAGGCTGTCCGTAGAGTGGCGCTTTTGGGACTGTCGGACAGGGGGCTAGCTTGCCTTTTTGGCTGTAACCCCTGAGCTTCTATCCGGTGTCAAACCGGATATTAAATTATGCCTCTTATTACAAACGATTTGTATGTATATTGGCCTACGCCAAGTTGCTTAAAATTGTACGCGAATAACTCTCTGCGGCAAGGTCTTGACCTTAGAAATTGATGTAAGCCGCCATCTTGAATCAAGCCTCCATTTTAGGTTAGAAACCGCCATTTTGGGTTTTTTATACAAAGTCACCCTGTAATCTAAAATGGCCGTCTCGTGTGTCCTTGTTCTTGCCTTAACCTCTCCAACCTCTGTAGGGGAGTTAATGTCTAACCTGCCCTCAGGCTACATGTTAGGGTCATGTAGACCTTGTCCTTTGTTCACCTCGGGAACGGGGGATTACTTGAATTAGCAATGTTAAACTACAAGTACACAAGAACAGTAATGCTATCCGAATATAATAAGCGAAACATTGTTTGGTCTGTATTAAAACAATATGTAAAGAGTGTAAGCGTGAAATTAAAGAACAATGGAGTGTGTTAGTAAATGTATTGAAAAGTAAATCGCATGCACGAGATATGTAAATTAGGAAAGTGAACCTGGCGCGACCCTAGCCCAGTGGATGATTAACCTGTAAGAGGGCTGGACATCATTTTACAAATTGTATAAATGCGTCGATGTCCAGCTAGGAAACTCTCTCACTGCTCACATTGAACCCTGCTGGTGGTCTCTGTGATGTATTGAGGGCCAAATAGCTATTTGTGTACTTTGTTGAATACTGTTCAGTTTTGTAAAAAAGATTCTGGGAATCTTTATAAGCCTGTGTCGGTGTATTTTCCTTTGCTCGGTGTAACAGCCGTAATATTGTATTTTTTCTGATTCCACAGATGGCGCCCGAATAGGGACCCTAAAGATTGACTTCGTCTCGTTGAAGGTTGGCTCGGCTATCGGACCGGGATCGGACGGTGCCAACAGAACCGGCCACTCTAAGACGAGAAGTGAATTCCTCGACGATACTGCACGATCCGATCCCTGGACGGTGAGCTGTAGCCCGAGACGACGTCTTGACGAGGGTCCATATATTTGAGGTGGGTAAATTTGCCGAAAATCACCAGACATGTGGGTCCTTTGCATTGACCTTAGTAACCCGATCGGGCCTCCCAGTCCTTTGGTCAAGTGAATCATGTCCCGATTCTTAATTTAACCCTGACAAATTTGAATTTGGAGCATTGTACTCGTGAGCACAATTATTTAACCAGGTAACACCAGAACTTTGATATGCCTGGGAAATTGTCTGCCTGCTTTAGGGCATTTTTCCGCAGTGACAGACAATCTTTGGAAGATAGCCGTCCCGCACCACAGGAGGGGTCGCCGGCATGTACTATGTACTGTAAGAAAGGCTTTGGTAGTATAGCATTTAATGACATTTGGCACAGACAAACCAGACATAATTCTAATCTTCGGTGGCCAACCAATGGTAGTTTTGAAATCCCTGGTATAGAATATTTAGAGTCTGTATTAGTAAAGAAAAAGGCTAGGCCTGCAGCATTTGACGCGTTGCACAGTTGGAAAACAGAAGCTTTGCAGCAACAAAAGAGTAGAGAGAAACATATGCGTTGACATATAACGAGTGTCGAAAAGGCACGGTTATATGATCAAAATAAACAATTGGAGTCAGTCAGGAACACGGACAGGGCATTTCAATTAGGCATTCAGAAAATCTACCCTTCAAAAGATTTTCATACGTCAGACGAATTGATTAATAAACGTTTGCATGAACGAAGGCCCGATGCCTCCGTGCCACCTCCATATGTCCCTCCTCCTGGCGCTTTGCCCCTTCCTGTTGTAGTTCCCCCCTCCTATAGTTCCTCCGGTCCTCCCCGTTGTTCTTCCTGTTGTTTTTCCAGCCGTCGCCCCTTTGCCTGCCCTCTTGCCTTCACCTGTTGTTATTCAGAATGTGCCTACTCTTCCTCTTCCAAGTGATCCTGCATCGCTTGTAGTAGACCAGGGAGCAAGACCAAGGGTTGTGACTCGTAATACTGTGTCCCCAGACAAGAGGAGTGAATTGACTGCTTGGGCTAAACATTGTATGGAGAAGGGTGAACAAGTTGATGTTTTTTCCACACTCGAAAATTTAAAAGATATGCCTGAGAAAAATGTTTTTATCGAAAGATTAGGGATTCATTTAAGTATAATGTGGAATAGACTAAATGATGTAGATTTCCCACAAGGGTTACGGGATTTGAACGCCTTAGCGTTGTCCAGAGATACTGCGGAGAAGGTATATGAGCATGTTGAGAGGATTTTTGAGTATAGGAAGGAGTTGGAAGAGTTACAGAACGAGGAAGTAGATGGTGATAGTTTAGGTATTACATACTTACAGAAACGGTTTTCTCCTCGTCGAGAATTGAAAGGTGAGGAAGCACGAATTTGTACAAAGGATGCGATAAGATGGATTTCAGATATGTCGATAACTCCAGATGAAGTATATGACACGTATAGTCAGTATACGATAGAAATGCAAAAGAAAGTGATACAGGTGATGGTAGAGCACCTGCAGAATGAGTGTGCAAGAAGAAAGATTTGTTGTCCCGCAGAATTGTTGAGTGTTTATAAGAGAGCTTTTTCGATTGATACTTCTTCGACTGCCTTAGCGCTTGACTTGGCTCTGTTGCTTAGTAAGCGTTTGGAGCTGCCTACTTCTCAGTTGCCTATGAGAGAGGTCCCTCGGACATTTGTCCCAAAAGTTGAGATTGCGGCTGATGCTGCACGAGGTAGAGTAGCCAGAGAAATTCCTGCACATTACGTTTCACAGTTTGTTCACGTCCCGTATTAAAGACAGGAAGTGAACACCATAAAGCAATCTATTCCTGGTATACGAAAAAATCCGATCGGATTCTATAAAGAAATAGTCAGTCTTACAGTCGTCGGTATTCACTCTAAGTTATATTGACCTATTATTTCCCATACTCCTGCCAGTTGATTTTTGGAAGCAGATTAGGACTATGGATGACATACCTGGGTTGGGAGATACATGGGATAACATGACTAGGCTGGACAGAGAAAGACCAGCTGGCAAACGACCACCTCAAGTGATATTAAAGGGATGGTCTAGTAAAAAATGTTATTTAAAAAATAGATAGGCAACATAAAAAAAAATACTAGCATTTTCCGTTTTAAAACTTCCTATGGAAAATTTTGAGCTATTCAAGCTCAAAATTCGCAAAAGCAAGCATATGGGCGCATCCATTTTGTGAAATGGAGGCCCTCCTGTGCTGGCTTTTGCTTTTGCGGCACTAATGAAGGAAAAGCCAGCCAGCTGTAGTAAACAAAAGCTACCGCTGGGTGGCTTTCCCTTCAAAAGTGCTGTAGGCAGAGGACGGGGACCGGAGAGCAGAGCAGGAAAGCTGCAGCTGAATCTCGGTAAGGGCTATTTATTTTTATTTTTAAAATAAGCACTAACTGTGGTTTTTTTTCTAAGTTTTCCGGGCTGGAGGAGCCCGGAAAACTTAGAAATAAAACCGCAGCTTTAAAAACGTTGTATTTATGTTTGCGGTCGCTTTTGAAGCGACTGCAAACATAAATACAACGTTAAACTCCCACGGGGAGCCCGAGAGCCCCAAATGGGAAAGCAGATTCAGGCAGAAACAACGCGGCATTGCGGAAAACAACCGCGTTGTTTCTGCCTGAATCTGCTTTCCCATTTGGGGTTCTCGGGCTCCCCACAGGGAGCCCGAGAGCCCTAAACGGGAAAGCAGATTCAGGCAGAAACAACGCGGCATTGCGGAAAACAACCGCGTTGTTTCTGCCTGAATCTGCTTTCCCATTTGGGGTTCTCGGGCTCCCCACGGGGAGCCCGAGAGCCCCAAATGGGAAAGCAGATTTAGGAAGACACAACGCAGCATTTAGCATTTCCCATTTGGGTCTCTCGGGCTCCCCATGGGGAGCCCGAGAGCCCCAAATGGGAAATCAGCTGCAGGTAGAAACACTACGCGGCATGTAAACATAACCGCGTTGTGTTTCTGCCTGCTGTGGCTTTCACTTTGTGTCTCCGGTGCTCCCCTGGGAGCACCGGAGACCCAAAGTGATAGCCACAGCAGGCAGAAACACACGCGGTTGTGTTTGAAAATGCTGCGGTTTTTCTTTCCGAGTTTCTCAGGCTCCTCCGAGCCGGAGGAGCCTGAGAAACTTGGAAAGAAAAACCGCAGCGTTTTCCAACACAATAACGTTGTATTTATGTTTGCGGTCGCTTCAAAAGCGACCGCAAACATAAATACAACGTTTTTAAAGCTGCGGTTTTATTTCTATGTTTTTCGGGCTCCTCCAGCCCGGAAAACTTAGAAAAAAAACCACAGTTAGTGCTTATTTAAAAAAATAAATCAATAGCACTTACCGAGATTCAGCTGCAGCTTTCCTGCTCTGGTCTCCGGTCCCCGTCCTCCGCCTACAGCACTAATGAAGGGAAAGCCACCCAGCGGTAGCTTTTGTTTACTACAGCTGGCTGGCTTTTCCTTCATTAGTGCCGCAAAAGCAAAAGCCAGCACAGGCGGGGCATCCATTTCACAAAATGGATGCGCCCATGTGCTTGCTTTTGCGAATTTTGAGCTTGAATAGCTCAAAATTTTACATAGGAAGTTTTAAAACGGAGAATGCTAGTATTTTTTTTTTATGTTGCCTATCTATTTTTTAAATAACATTTTTTACTAGACCATCCCTTTAACCTTGCCTGATAGAATTATTGTAAAATTTAAAACTACGGTTCCAGAAAAAAGAATCATTTGGGACAAGCTTACGGCCTGTGTCCAAGGAAAGTCGGAGGGTGCTACCGATTTTTTCAATCGGTTCGAGCAGGTATTCTCGGATTTCAGTGGACAAGACTTGGGCACAGAGTCAGGGAAAAGGTTGTTTGTCGACAAATTTGTACGTGGATTGCTGCCTGACATCCAGTTACAGATTATGTCCTCTGAAAGCGCTTGGCAGGCGAAGTCCCAATCAGAAGTATTGCATATGGCTCAGTATTATGAAAATCGTGTAAATACTGAAAAAAGAGAAACTTGAGAAAAAAAAGGGTGACTTGAAAACTAAAGTTTTATTGCAGCAGATTGTTAGAAACCCTAGAGGGGGTAATCAATTTAGAGGTCAGTACATTCCACAGGGAAGTGCGCCCTTGGCTCCGGTAACCATTAACCAGTGTGCCTATTGCCGGCAGGAAGGCCACTGGCGCGCACAATGTCCGACCTTACAGCAAAGGTCATTTGGGAACATGAATAGACGATCCAGAGGTCGCCCAGGTGCAGGGGGCCCTGGCAGAGGTCAGTTTACACCAGAATCACAGCAACCTCCTTCACAAGATAAGCAAGTTTGGAATGTGGATAATATAAACATTTTTGATCACCCTTCTGCCGCGTACCTCTCCGAAGAACTTCCTTTTGATAATATTTTGTTCCGCTAGGATTGCCCGAAACAGGATTTGGAACCTACCCCTATTCCCGTTCATCAGAAAGGCCCCTACGTTGAGATGGCGGTGGGAAATAGGAAGCATCTATTTTTAGTAGATACGGGAGCACAGAAATGTTCCATTGATCATTCGCGGGTTCCAAATATTCCCCTGTCAGGGCAGTCCAACGTTTCCTTAGGGTTTTCAGGCACACCTGTAGTTTGTCCGGTCTCTTTGCTGGTACCGATAACACTGGGTCCCTTCACGGAACAGTGTCCATTTCTACTTACCACAAACTGTGGGGAGAACTTGCTGGGGCTAAATTTGTTGAAGGCATTGCATGCAGTAATTCATTGTTCTCCGGATGGAATTCGCCTAACAGTTTCACCTCAGCAATCATTCGCCTCTCAGTTTTTGACTCGACCTTTACCGCCAGAATTTAGTAATGTTCCAGAATGCTTATGGGCAATTGATGATAATGATGTGGGCATTCTCCAAATTGAACCTGTTAAAATTATTTTTAAACATGGAGTAAAATTGCCTCGCATCCCGCAATATAAGATCTCAGTTGAAGGCGAACAGGCTTTGAAATGTATAGTTTCTGATTTTGTACATCGTGGAGTAATTGAGGAGATTACGGGTAGCATATGTAACAGCCCCATTTTGCCAGTATACAAAAAAGGTGATAATGCGATTCCCTTTCATTTTATTATTGATTTACGCGCAATTAACAAAATTGTGGCTCCTCAATTTCCTATTGTACCTGATGTTACAACGATATTAACCATGATTCCGGCTTCTGCCACTCATTTTAGCATTGTTGATCTTAAAAATGCATTTTTCAGTATTCCCATATACAAGGATAGCAGGTATTTGTTTGCGTTTACCCTAGGTGGACGCTCGTTTACATTCACTCATGCACCACAAGGTTACACTGAGAGTCCAAGTATTTATAGTAGGGAATTGAAAGAGCAGCTTGATACCCTCGAGTTGCCTACTACTTGCACGTTACTGCAGTACGTAGATGACCTCCTCTTGGCTGCTGATTCTGAGAGTGCCTGTAAAGAAGGCACCGTGTTGTTGCTTCGTCATCTAGCAAAACATGGCAACAAAGCTTCACTTAAGAAATTCCAATATTGTTGCCAGGAGGTCGCCTATTTAGGCTATCTCCTGTCAAAGGAGGGAAGACGGTTGACACCTGAACGAATAAAGACCATTTCTGGTATGCCTGTCCCAAATACGCAAAAAGAAGTTAGAGCCTTGATAGGTATGGCTTCTTATTGTAGATTGTGGATCCCGAATTTTTCGTTAACGATTAAACCAATGTTGGCTTTGACAAAGAAGAGCATTTCTTTGCCATTGCCATGGACCTTGGAACACCAGACAGCATTCGATTTGCTCAAATCTGCGCTGTGCTCAGCGCTGGTTTTAGGAACTCCGAATTATGATAAGGCCTTTGTATTGTTTGTGCATGAACGTGATGGATGTGCTTTGGCTGTGTTAACGCAGGAACATGGAGGGAAGAATAAGCCGTGCGGCTACTATTCCTCCAGCTTTGATCCTGTAGCATGCGCTTTTCCAAGATGTTTGCGCGCTGTTGCTGCTGCTGCGTCTGTAAAACAGAGTGAGGGAATGGTCCTGGGTCATGCGTTAACCCTAATGGTACCTCACTCTGTAGATTTTCTATTGAATAGAACTCAAACGCAACACCTCACTTCTGCACGATGACAAGATATGAACTGATCTTGTTTGCCACCCACATTCAAATTCATAGGTGTTCCATATTAAATCCGGCTGAACTTTTACCTGTCTCACAAAATACGGTTGATGATGACGATACATCTCACGATTGCCTTTATATGACAGAACAAGAGACTAAAGGCAGAATCGATTTGAAAGACACGCCTTTGAATAGCCCTCAAGGAGAGCTATTTTGTGACGGCTCTTGTTTTAAACTTCCAGATGGTACATCCACGGCTGCTTATGCTGTCACTACTTTAAGCACGGTTGTGGAAACTAAAAGAATTATGCATAACTCTGCGCAGGCCGCAGAAATTATGGCGTTAACTCGAGCTTGTGAGCTTTCTGAAGGGTGTACGGTGAATATATATACTGACAGTCAGTATGCCTTTGGGGTGGCCCAAAATTTTGGTAGACATTGGAAAGAATGAGGTTTCTTGACCTCGCACGGAACGAAAATCCAGCACGGCACTTTAATAATGCGATTGCTTTCAGCACTTGTACTCCCTGTTCAGTTAGCTATCATAAAATGTTCAGCACATCAAAAGGTTACAGATGATGTAGGAAAAGGGAATGCCTTCGCCGATCAGATAGCTAAACAGACTGCCACTGATTTCAGTTCAGTAATGTACGCTGTAAAAGAAATTGTAAATGTTTGCACTTTGGGAGAAAGTATTGATGCCGTAAAAGACATTCAAGCAGATGCTACCATAGAGGAAACTAAGAAATGGATTGAGGGTGCAGGAAGATTGGATGATGATGGGTGTTGGGTAGACAATGTTGAAGGGAAATGGTTACTGCCTGACGCCTACATTACAATGATGGTTATTATGGCTCATGGTCCGACACATGTGTGTGCGCAGAAGTTAACAAAAATGCTACACAGTGTATGGGCCAATGATAAGTTTTTCAAAATTGCAGAGCGTTTTGCCCAGAACAGCATGGTTTGCTTGCAGCACAATGTAGGAAAAGGTACCTCGACTCCTAGAGGAAGTTTCACTCCACCTTCTGTCCCGTTTGAGGTTATTCACTTTGATTTTATCGAAATGGAACGGTGTAACAATCTTAAATATGTATTGGTTATTATTTGCGCCTTTAGTAAGTGGGTTGAGGCCTTCCCGGTTAAAGATGCAACGGCCATAACCACGGCAACAACTCTGTTGAAAGAGTTTTTTCCTAGGTTCGGGCTGCCGAGAGTCATCTGGTCTGATAATGGGCCACACTTTATTGCCACTGTAATCCTGCAAATTTGCAAAGGATTACAGATTTTCAAGCGGTTCCAGTCAGCTAGACATGCCCAGAATGCTGTATTAGTGGAAAGGCACAACGGCATTATAAAGAACAAACTCGCTAAGACGTGTGCTGGCACCAAACTAAAATGGCCGGACGCCTTACCGATCGTGTTACTATCGATGAGAACGACCCCTCAAACTAAGACTGGGCTCTCTCCCTCTGAGGTGGTAATGGGGAGACCTGCAAATATTTGGGGTATGCCAAAAAGTCGCTCATTACGGGATATAGAAAATGTGCTTCTTTCAGACTACTGTAACCAGTTGACTAAAAATCTGTTTTCAATTTATCACCAGGTACGAGAGGCATTACCTGTGCACTACGAGGGCCCCGGTCACAGTCTACGACCGGGGGACTGGATCCTCACGAAGGGTTTTGAGAGGTCGTCTTGCCTTGCACCTCGGTGGAGGGGTCCCTACCAAGTCCTGCTAGTCACCTAGACTGCCGTGAGGGTAGCGGGTCGTAAACAATGCATCCATGCGACGTACACCAAACGTATCCCACGGCCCGTGCCATACGATACAGAAGACACAGAATCTCTTCCCACTGCTGTAACTAGCGTGCCTGAAACAAACAGCAACAACCAACAAGGGAGAATCAGAGACCGCTTCAGAATCCGCAAGGCCGGACAAAACGGCCATCTTGTCTCCGCACTCCCCAACAGTGGAACTTCCGGATCAATCCTTTCTTGATCCCATTTCCGTCCGTTCGCCACTTCCAGGAGGAAGTGACGACACTTTGTTCTCACCAGAAACTGCAAAATATAATTTGCGCCCAAGGAAGTTAATGTACAGCATGGTCGGACTGTGCGACTGAGAAAATCATTTGAGGGCTTGTCTTTTTGGCCCGATTGTACGGAAAGATTCTGTTGGCTAAGGGTTGTGGGAAAGACATTAAGAAGACGCGCGACTGGAGTCGCCAGCAAATGAACAATTGGTGTTTTTTCGATTGAAGACTACGATGCCTGCACCCGCTACCGCTCGTACTGAACTTTTAGATAAAAATGTGACTAGCAGAGACAATGATCAAGTATGTAAGGGGACCCCCAAAAGTGTATTGTTGCCTTCTCGTACTAATTACTGGATTTGTAATGACTTTTGGGTTTGGGTTATGGTATCTGGAAGAAGCATGTCCGTTAGAGGACTTTTTACCTATTGAAAATGTATCTGTTATTCCCACTCCTTCTGTGCAATTGCATACTTTGTCGCCTAGAGATTCTTTACATAGACGGAATTATCAGAATAACACCCTTTTGTTAATCATGAATGCCACTCATGCAATTTTTAATAAGACCAATTGCTGGATCTGTACACATCTACCGCAACATGGGGATAAGGGGCTAGGTTGGTATATTTACCCTTTGCCTTTGACAATTGCCCGTTACGCTTCTCTTAGAGCACTATTTTTTGGTCGATGGAAGGACAGCATCTCAGGGAACTTTGATGGTACAAATTTAAATAGTTTTGAAAAGAATGTTTTGATGCCCCTGGGATGCTCACTTTTTGAAAATAGAATTAAGCCAAATGTTGCTTCTGTTAGGCCCTCTGATAGATTGTCTCGTCCTTTTCAGTCTTTAATCTCTTTCAAAATGGCTCCTATAGGCAATAAGGATGCCACGCCTCCATCTTATTCTGTTAATCATAGCCCCGATTCAGTATCCTTCTGCATACAGAGGAATGGAACACGGTCAATGGGTAATTTTAGAAAGTGCGCCAACGTTGCGAATTTGAATAGTGAAAACAGACCTCTGTACGTAGGCGAACCTGTCTATTTTGTTTGCGGTAATGTGGCATTTCCGTGGTTGTCCAGGGATTGGCAAGGAACCTGTTATTTAGGGATTCTATTACCTGGGGTATTTATTGCCAGTACTACAGAAAGTTCAAAGACTCGTCCACGACGAGGTGTAAAAGGGGATACTCCAGCGCAAACTATAGGATATATTATGAAATCCTTTGTGCCATTTCTTGGGCCAATTACGAATTCAGAAGATATTAGGGGACTAGCGAGAGTATTGGAGAGAACCAACAATCGGACCACTGACATACTCTATAATATGACATTAGAGCAGAGAGCGATAAGATTAGGGGCTCTTCAGAAACGGATGGCATTGGATGTCATCCTGGCAGAGCGAGGAGGAGTATGTAAATTAGTGGGGTCCGCTTGCTGCGTTTACGTTCCAGACTCCTCTTCAACGATCTTTATGGCGATCCAAAATCTACATGTTCTTAGTTCAGAAGTACATGTTCCTGAGGGAAATTGGGAACTTGGTACATGGTTTTGGGACCTCCTACGGACATGGGGATGGAAGTTGTTCTCGGCCCTACTGATTATCTTGGGAAGTTTTCTGTTTCTTTGTTGTTGTATACAGTGTCTCCCTGGTATATGCTCATTATTAGGGGGATGTTGCGCGCAAGCAACAAGTTTATTAGGGAATACAATATACGCCCCAAAGGAGCTCTTCAAAGAGTATGTGTTGAAAGAAACTCTGGTATCAGACCTAATGGCAATAGATATGTCCGACAATGATTCGGGGTGTATGGACGATGACGCATGGAGTTACTTGTAAGCAAATCAGAAGTAGTATTAGCACTTGGGATAGGCCAAAAGGAGGGTTTGTCAAACCGGATATTAAATTATGGCTCTTATTACAAACGATTTGTATGTATATTGGCCTACGCCAAGTTGCTTAAAATTGTACGCGAATAACTCTCTGCGGCAAGGTCTTGACCTTAGAAATTGATGTAAGCCGCCATCTTGAATCAAGCCTCCATTTTAGGTTAGAAACCGCCATTTTGGGGTTTTTATACAAAGTCACCCTGTAATCTAAAATGGCCGTCTCATGTGTCCTTGTTCTTGCCTTAACCTCTCCAACCTCTGCAGGGGAGTTAATGTGCAACCTGCCCTCAGGCTACATGTTAGGGTCATGTAGGCCTTGTCCTTTGTTGACCTCGGGAGCGGGGGATTACTTGAATTAGCAATGTTAAACTACAAGTACACAAGAACAGTAATGCTATCCGAATATAATATGCGAAACATTGTTTGGTCTGTATTAAAACAATATGTAAAGAGTGTAAATGTTAAATTAAAGAATAATGGAGTGTGTTAGTAAATGTATTGAAAAGTAAATCGCATGCACAAGATATGTAAATTAGGAAAGTGAACCTGCCGCGACCCTAGCCCCAGTGGATGATTAACCTGTAAGAGGGCTGGACATCATTTTACAAATTGTATAAATGCGTCGATGTCCAGCTAGGAAACTCTCTCACTGCTCACATTGAACCCTGCTGGTGGTCTCTGTGATGTATTGAAAGCCAAATAGCTATTTGTGTACTTTGTTGAATACTGTTCAGTTTTGTAATAAAGATTCTGGGAATCTTTATAAACCTGTGTCGGTGTATTTTCCTTTGCTCGGTGTAACAGCCGTAATATTGTATTTTTTCTGATTCCACACCGGGGCTACAACCAAAAGACTGGGGGTTATAGCCCCCTCTTACCCTCCACCCCCTAGCAACGCCTCTGGTCTAAGCCTCCATTTTGCCAAGTCTAATCAGAACTATTGGGCACTAAGTGCGCCATATACGGTGCTCTTAATCATGTGACTCGTGGGAGGCGGGTGCAATCCACTGTGGGGATGAAGTGAAATACTTTGTGTTTGATGTGTTTAACCCCTGACTTTGTGTCAGGGACGGAGATTTGCACAGTCAACGGGAAGCAATGCGTGACACAGGAAGCGTATTTGCAAATAAAAGGTTGCAATGTTTTCTCCCACGTCGCATGGACTGCCGTGACATCATCTGGATCTCCGTACTGAGGTCCTCTATATGGATGTCCAGCTCCAGGAACCCCCACATGCCACTGATGAAGGAAAATTAGTGAAGATAATCTAAACCAGAAGAGAGAGACAGACAGGTTAACTATTAAGCTAAAGTATTCATACTTAATACTTAATACTTAAAGTATTAATACTTTTCATTTAAAATTCCCTTGTCTCCCAATCACATGCAAATAAATATTTTATATATACATGTCACATATTTATTTTTCCTTACTTCTCATTCATACCTTCAGGCACACCATATCCAGCACACCTATTTAAATGCTCTGATGAACCCCATTCATTCCTTGTGTGAGTTACTTACCTCAATGACATTCACTGACTTACTCACCTTGATTTTAATGGGACTGCTACACCAAATGCTCCCTACTGGTTTCCCCAGACTGATCTATCTTCTTAATTTCATTTTTGGTTTAAACAGCATAATCTGGTTCATGTGGACACATTCTTCCATAGCCAGGTCCCCTTCCTTGGTCATTATTCTGTACACAACAGGTGAAACCTTGTCCACAAATTGAATGGACCATGCCAGGATGCCATAAATCTACCTTTGCCTTTCACAAAATTCAATTTGTACACCTGGTCACCTAGTTCAAACTCCCAAAAAGATGATTTCCTATCATAGTATGATTTTGCACCCTCAGCAGCCCATTCCAGATTTTGCTGTGCAAATGCAAATGCGTGCTGCAAATGCTTTCTCAATTCTCCCACATATTCATGAATTGTGGATGTATTCCCCAAAATGTGCGCATTGGTTCTATACAACAGGTGCTGGGGCAATACCATGTTCCTGCCTTTCATGATTTCACGTGGACTGAGGCTGGTAGACTTTGATGGTGTCCCCTAATGGCCAGTAATATCAAAAGGGAGTCACAAATCCCAACCCTGCTTCAGCCACCCATTTTTTAAGGATATCAATTATTGATCGGATGCATCATTACACACCACCACTAGAAGATGGGCAGTATGAAATATGTAGCTTTCGTTTTTACTCCCAGAATCTGCCACAACGTGGTCATCACTGCACTAGTAAAATGACTTCTATGGTCTGATTCTATTCTCTTAGGTAAACCAACCTAGAAAATATATGATTCACCAGCAAAGTAGCAGCTGTCTGTACACTACAGTCAGGTGCCGGTATGCATTCCAACCATTTAGACATTGGGCTCTATCATGAGATGGGCCTTAGCCCTTAAATGCGGCGTTAACGTTATTACTGCCACATTTAAGGGCTGTCCCAAGCACGCGTTTTGCCCTTCCAGGACGCATTCACCTCCAGCTCTGAGCTGGAGGTGAATGTGCCAGTGGTGAGGGCATTTTCAGCGCTATTTGCGCTGGTGTAATTTGTGCTGCTGCTAATAGTGCCCCCAGACCCATTGGGGCCATTACAGCTATGCCGCTACTCATGATCTGCCGCAAATTGTTCCGGATCAAAAAATGGTAACGCTAATTGCACTGGCGGTATCCCAGTGCAATTACCGCTGGGATACCGCCAACCTGCTGATGAGGCCCATTACTTGTAACTGTTAGCATATATTTCTTTCTCTGTGATGAACTTTGGACTGAGCCAATGAAATCTATCTGCAAATCTGACCAGGGCAATGTCAGACCTTTTTTCATTAATGGTGATCTATATGTTGGGGAGGCGGGCTGAAACTGTGCACACACCAAACACCCCTGGGTGTACAACTCTACCTACACCTTGGGACATATGCGGCCAATAAGCATATTCTTTCAATATTTCCTCTTTTTTCTGTAAACCTCTGTGTGCCGCTATTATTGCATCATGGGTGTGATGTAGCATCAAACCCAAAAGGATATAGGGACCACGCATTGAACCTGGCCTGAAACGTACTCTTAGACCAACAGACCATCTTGCAGTTGAAAGCTTTTTTTATTCTTTAATAACACCTTCAACTCTTCTCTTCCTTTACAGTCCTCCTCTGTTATAGGATTCTGTTCTGGATCTGACAGTTGATGGTACAACATAACTATGATTGGGTCTTCTTTTTGTGATTTGATCAATTCCTGATCAGGTGTATCAAAACTCCACTGCACCACTAGTTGATCATTTGTTCCCTGAGATTTGGAAAGTGTTACAACGTCCACTTGGATCTCACCAAGCAAGTGTTCAATAGGAAACAATTCCCCCATCATTGCTCAAATTTTGTTCAATTGATCAGACTTGTCATTCCCTTCCTTGTCTTCCCCTGGTGCTTTGGAGCATAACTTCCTCCAGTGAATTTTCATCTCATTCATTTAACAAGATTATCAATGGCCTGAATTAGTTTTCCATGTTTGTTTGTTACATGCCCTGGTAAGTATTCTACAAAACGATTCCTGGCATAATCAGTGTTGGTAACCAAAACCATTTCTTTTAATTCTTTTTCTACTGCTATTGATATTGCTTTGTAAATTGCAGCCAATTCTTCTACTTGACTACTTTTGGGACCTATTCTCATGCTCACTCGTTGGATACCTTCACATTTGACCCACACATTCCCAATTCTGCCCACCAATTCTTTTTTAGGACCACTCCTGACATGGTATGCTCATCCATCCACATACACAGTTGGGAGATTCCTGCACCCTTCTTCCTCAAAGGCCTTGTGTGGTGATTTTTTTAACTTCAGTCCAATTTGTTTATAATTCTGTATCATCTGTAGCATCCACAGTTGCACAGTCATGTAAGTCTGCCAGCCCCTGAGCTACTGGAATCTTTTTATTCTGCTCATATCTCACTTCCACTGGGAATCCCAGTAATGTCAATGTCTTTGATGTAATTCTTGACTGGACTGTTCCCTGATCTGATTCTTTTACTCTGCAAGAATTGCAGGGGCTGATGATTAGTTTCAACAATCACTCGCTCTCCTTGGACAATGGGGTGGAAATGTAATGCACACACAGTACTCAAAAGTGCTTTTTCACATTTATGACATTTTGTTTCCACCTTTTGCTAGCATACGCAATTACTTTGTTATTTGAATCATGCTTTTGATATAAGACCGCTGACATGCACATATTTGTGAACCCTATAGCTAGAAATAAATCTTGATTCTTCTTTGGATAAGCCAACAATGGGGCCTCTATTAGACAAGCTTTAAATGTACCCACAGCTTCACATTGTTTCTGCCCCCATTTCCAGGACACCCCCGTTTTAATAATTTAGTCAATGGTTTGGTGATTTTTGCAGACTCTTCAATAAACGTCTGATTGGAACTTGTCATCCCTAACAAGCTCTTTAAGCCCTTCAAATTTGTATGGCTCCTACCTTTTTCTTTATCAGGTTTGACCCTTGCTCTGTAACTTCATGTCCCAAGAAATTCACCCTTTTCCTACACCACTACGCCCTCTGCAATGACACTTTTGCCCAAGCCTTTTGCAACTGTCTGACCCCTGAACTATAGAAGTACCAATACCTTATACACACATTACAACAAGCTTACTAACTCACATTGGTCGATGAGTGCTACGTTAGAACTGCTATGCTCTAGCTAGATTGTTTTCAGGATGTATTTTCTGCTTTAGGACTTATTGGTTATTCTACCCATGTCACATCTGAGAATAGTACAAAATAAAGTTCCATAATAGGGAACTCCTGTCCTCTGCACACTATCCAAGGCCCTAGTACGAGCCAAATATTTTAGAAAAGAAATGTCAGCAATTTGTGAAGCTTATTATTTTTTAGGATATATATTGTATCCATTTGATCATTCATAATGGCATATTTCATGCAAATAAATATTTTCAAATTTGTTTTTCCTTGTTATATAAATATGATCGAAGGCAATATTCATTGATTTTCATAGGCATTTGTTTGTCAGGCCCAGCGTGTTTCGAGATCACATATCTCTTCATCAGTTGCAAGTTTCAACATCAATTCTATACAAAAAATCCAAATAATGCATTTTCAGTATAGTGTTACAAACAAGCAAACAGTGTAAAGTTCATGAATATCTCAGATATCTCGACTCAGGGGATCTTATCCCTACCGGGGGATCTGTATACAATCAATTAGCTTAAAAGCTATTGCTTATCACATACATACATTTAATGTACAACATCATGTCATATGATTCAAGTGGAACAGTGTATAATACCAATGTATAGTCAACTGTATAGTAATATATACTACCTAATGGTTTTGGTTCTTAAGGGAAAATACCCAGGAATGACAAATAAGCTACAGGGAGATCCCTTTTTGTGTTTCCTGTTCTTTCATACTATAGGAACATTGGCAAGTCCCCATCCACTTCATGGGTCACGTCTCATCACTTAGATAATGGGAAAGAAATCAAAGCATTGCACACCTTTCTGCTAGGCGATGCAACCTCGGTTTGGAACTAATCAAGAAATTGGTGGTACTAATATTCGTAGATGGTTGGGGATTCTATAATAGAGAAGTGTTAAATTTAACATGTCTTCTATCTAATGTAATGGTGTTAGTATTGTAAGTACTATATCCCTTTAGAATAATTGTAAGTGGCCGAGTCTGTGACACACTACTTACCCTAGAGCAATGTCTGTAGACCCAGGATAGTGTGAAGCATCAGGTCCATCCCGCTTACAGACTAACGCTGCCAGTACAAAATAAAATCTTCAAAATATGTATCAAGGAACCCCCTATTATCTGGGCTCCCTCTATAAGGTAAACCTGCTTACACTTACCAGCAGTCTTGTAGAGCTTGTTCTAAAAGATCTCCCGCAGTATAGATAGAGCCGTAAAAATGGGCGTAGAAAATAGCCGTAATTTATAATGGCGTGAGAAGGAGGTAATGACATAATCACGCTTCACAAACCACTCGTAATGCTTGTAAGCAACATCTGCATGAAATATTTAAATAGGAATACACTGTCACGGCCGCCAGCGACTGGCGTTTGTGGCGAAGGTGGACGCGAGGACGCCATTAAAATGTTCCATTACGTTCCTCCTCGTCTATCAGACTCGGTCTAGTTGTTCTCAAGATGGCCGCCGCCGTTTGTATATATATCACTCGGCTGCCGGCGGTTCGGCGCGTTGCAACTGTGTTTATTTCCACGCCCTGTTGCTTGCGCTAGTTTTCCCTTCGGATAGCCTACTTGCTATCTTCCTGTTATTTCTCCACCTCCCGTTCCCTACGGGGCCCCCCCTTTTTCTCTGTATCCTGTTTGCCTTCTCCTGTGTTTCTGTTCCCGTGTTTGAATCTCTGCTGAGAATTTCTTCGCTCTAAGAGATACTACTCTCGGATTTCTCCGTTCACTCTTGTCCTCCACCCCGAGGGGTACCTACCTGTAAACTGCCATCTCCTATTCCCTCGATTAGCGGAATCGCCGACCTTACCTATTATCTGGGTTTTTCGGCGAAGGATCATTCAACCTACGACTGTGCTGACGACTCCCACAATCTTCACGTCTATATTGGATCCAGGGGTTTTTTGCCGTTCCAGTGGCTTTTTCCCCTCTGGCTGTCGCGGAGGGGAGTCACCGTGGGGTTTCTTTGTCTGAGAGTCACGGTGGCTTCTTTCCGAGGTAGACCATATCTTCTAAAAAGAAGAAGCCGTACCCAGGACTTACCCGTCGGAAGAAACTGGACTATTCAGGTGAGGAGAAAGAGACTGGGGAGGGTTAAAAATCGAGTGAAGACGAAGATATAGCTGATCACCTAGCAAAACCCGTAGCCAATATTGCCAGTTCTGATAGTTTGCAACGCCCAACAGAAAACATGGCTACGCCACAACAACTGCAAGAGCTGGTGACAGCTGTCCAAACCCTCAACGTAGAGGTCCAAACACTAAAGGCTGACAACGTGGCGCTCCAACAAAGAGTAGCTGCAAGAGAACAACACACAACTGATTTACCCCCACTACCCCTGGTGTCAGGTAAATTCGACGGCTCGGAAAGAAAGGTTAAGGAATTCCTGGAGGCCTGTAATATTCACTTCACCTTCCGCAGAAATGCCTTTTCCACAGACCATTCCAAGGTGGGGTTCATGATCACGCACATGACGGGAAACGCCTTGGCTTGGGCTACTCCATTGGTATCCCTATCAGACCCAGTGTTGCAGGACTACGCGGCCTTTAAGGAACTGCTGCGACACACCTTTTTGCGAACCGAATGCTCACATGTGGCTAGCGAAGACCTGCTGGATATACGTCAAGGGAGTACCGACTTACTATCCTATATCTCCACTTTCAAGAAACTTGCTGCAGAGGCAGGTTGGCAAGAGCAGGCCCAGTATACCATATTCCGCCGGGGCTTGCGAGAAGAGCTCAAGGATGAGCTTGCCCGGATCCCGCGCCCAGACACCTTTCTAGATCTTCAAACTGCAGTTCTAAGAATCGATTTCCGCCTGATGGAACGAAGAAATGAAAGGAAGAAGGTTCGAGGTCCACAATCTTTCTTGGATATACCCCCCGCCTCCTCCTCACCTGTATCGCGTCACTCCAGAGAGGAACCCATGCAGATCGGAAGCACCAGATCTCCGTTGACTGTCGAAGAAAAGAAGAGGAGACGTGAAGGGAACCTTTGTTTATATTGTGGGGGAGCCAACCATTTGCTGAGAGACTGTCCCGATGTGCCCCCAAGGAGATCAGGAAACGAACGCCCTCGATAGTCAGTGGAACGGACTATCGAGGGGCTACACCTTGTTCCTACACTACACTTTCTGTGGCTTCTTCTCAGATGAGCGAAGATGTACGTCTCATGGTGATAGCCATCAAACTCCGCTTCCGGAACAGAGAGGTAGAGACGCAGGCTCTACTGGATTGTGGTGCGGCTGGAAACTTCCTTGACACTTTTTGGGCTGATAAGATGGGTCTGCTAAGAATCGAGAAAAAGGAGGACCAAAAGGTTGAAGGAGTGGATGGTACACCCTTATGTTCAGGACTCATTACCCACACCACTGAGGAGATTCAGGTGTCCATATACCAGCATTCTGAAAACATAAGGTTTGATATTATACGAGTGGCCCATTTCCCTGTCATCTTAGGAATAGGCTGGCTCAGGAAACACAACCCAACGGTGGATTGGTCTAAGAATCTACTAAGTTTCCATTCCGCCTTTTGCCTAAGAGAATGCCTTCCAGAACCAACATTCGCAACTGTAAAGACCATGTCTGCTGTTGAAGGCAGTACAATCCATTGCATACCAAAATGTCTTTCAGAATACAACGAAGTCTTTCAGGAGCAGACCCCCATTAGACTCCCTCCACATCGCCCAGAGGATTGTGGTATCGACCTAGTGCCACAAGCATTGGTCCCCTTTGGGAAGATGTATTCCCTCTCAGTATCGGAGAAGGCTGTACTCCGATGCTACCTTGATGATAATTTAGCTAACGGACTCATAAGACCTTCCAAATCCCCCGCTGGGGCCTCTCTGTTTTTCATACCCAAACGGGATACTAAGGAGCTGCGGCCCTGTATCGACTATCGGGGGTTAAACAGAGTGACCATAAAAGATCGATACCCTATGCCCATTATATCAGAGATCCTAGAGGCTGTCCAAGGCTCTGTTGTGTTTACTAAACTTGATCTACGGAATGCGTATCATCTACTCCGCATAAGAACAGGAGATGAGTGGAAGACGGCGTTTCGCACCCCCTATGGGTTGTTTGAATACCAAGTCATGCCGTTTGGCCTAGTCAATGCACCATCTATTTTCCAGAGATTCATGGACCGATTGTTTTCCGACCTTCTTAACCTTAACACAGTGGTTTACCTGGATGACATTTTGGTCTTCTCACGGAGCCAGGAGGAACATACCCGACATGTCAAGGAAGTTCTGCGCAGACTACAACATCACAGTCTTCTGGTAAAACCTGAGAAATGTGCATTTGCTCAATCCTCATTGTCTTACTTGGGATTTATCCTATCCGACAAGGGGGTTACTATGGACCCAAGGAAGGTGGATGCCATCTTGTCATGGCCATCGCCTTCTTCGGTTAAGGACATTCAACGTTTCCTAGGGCTGGCAAATTTCTATAGGAAGTTCATTCCAAGTTTTTCCTTACTCACTCTTCCTATTACATCCCTTCTCAAGAAATCCACAGGCCCTTTCATCTGGTCTAGTGAGGCTGAAGAAAGCTTCCTCAGCTTAAAGCACAAGTTCTGTGCAGCTCCTATCTTGAAACAACCAGATCAGCTACTACCCTTTATCCTGGAAACTGATGCTTCTGCAGCAGCCGTAGGTGCTGTTCTTCTTCAGAGAGTCAAGGACCTAGAGCATCCGGTGGCATATTACTCAAAAACTCTAAATCCTAGCCAACGAAACTACTCAGTCATAGAGAAGGAATTACTTGCTATGAAATTGGCTTGTGTGGAATGGAGGCATTTGCTCCAAGGGAGCCTACACCCGTTCCAGATACGAACAGACCATAAAAATCTGCAAATACTCAAGCAGCAAGAGTGTTATAACACCCGCCAGGCCAGATGGGCTCATTTTTTCGCCCAGTTTGATTTTGTCATCACATTCATCCCTGGCTCTCAAAATCTAGTTGCCGATGCTCTCTCCCGCAGAGACGATGTTATCTTCCCTTACAGAAAGGAGTTTATGTTTCCTCGTACCCGGATCATATCTACAGTGTCTAACTTCTTGGATGAAGTACGAGGAGCCTGCCTCCAAGAACCTGCTCTCACTATGGGAAATCAACCGGTCACCACTAAGGACGGGTTGCACTTTATCCACGGAAGACTGTTTATTCCTTCCAGTAGTCTCAGAAGACGAGTCACTCAGTGGTGCCACGATTCCAAGACTGCTGGTCACCGAGGAGTACGGGTACTCTGGAACTTCTCCAAAGGGTTTTCATCTGGCCGAACATGAAGGCTGACACGCAAGTCTATGTTAAATCCTGTATGGTATGCTTACAAAGCAAATATTCCACCTCGAAACCTATGGGGCTGTTACAACAGGAGCCGGTTCCGCTTGGCCCCTGGAAATGCATTTCTACTGATTTTATTGTGGAGTTGCCGGTATCCCGAGGCTGTACCTGCATTATGGTAACCGTAGACGCTTTCTCGAAACTTGCACATTTTTCTCCATTGACAAAGATCCCATCCGCCTCGGTCATGGCTGACGTATTCCTAAAGGACATTTTTAGGTTACATGGGCTTCCTCAAAAGATAGTTTCAGACAGGGGCAGCCAGTATACCTCCAGATTCTGGGCAGCATTGTGCAATTCATTGGGCGTGGAGAGAGCTCTTTCGTCGGGGTTTCATCCCCAGACAAATGGACAAACCGAGAGGTTAAACGGTACCTTAGAGCAATACTTAAGGTGTTTCATAAATAAACAGCAAGACAACTGGGTGGACCTGCTTCCCACAGCAGAATTTGCATACAATAACGCTGTCCACACGGCTACAGGAACTAGCCCATTCTTTTGTACCTACGGATACAACCCGCAGTCCATAGTTCCGTGTTTCTGGGAGGAAACTAACGTTCCTACTTTGGAGAACACCCTTGCGCAGATCAAGGAGGCCCATAACACAGCCAGTCAGAGCCTCTCTAAGGCTAGCAGTCATTACAAAGAGCAAACGGACAAACACCGAAGTCAAGTTCCTGCCTGGGACAAAGGTTCCAAGGTCATGCTGTCCACCAAGTTCCTTCCTCGATGGGTTCGGCCTTCTAAGCTGTCACCCCGCTACATCGGACCCTTTGAGATAACTTCAAAGATTAATCCTGTGGCCTTCCGCCTCAAGTTGCCAAAGGGACTCAAGCGGATTCATCCCGTGTTTCACTCATCTCTCTTACGCCCCTTTGTGCCAGATACCCGGAAACAAGCATCCCCCAAGCTGTGTACTTTGCCAGTTCCAGCTTCCGAGGAATATGAAGTTTCTCGGATACGGGACTCCCGTAACCATCGGGGACGTCTTGAGTATCTCGTTCATTGGAAAGGATATCCTTCCTCAGAAGACACCTGGGAACCACAGTTCCATATTCACTCTCCTCAACTGTTACACAAGTTCCACCGACTACATCCAGAAAGGCCGGGTGGGAGAAGCCTTCGGAGGGGGCATACTGTCACGGCCGCCAGCGACTGGCGTTTGTGGCGAAGGTGGACGCGAGGACGCCATTAAAATGTTCCATTACGTTCCTCCTCGTCTATCAGACTCGGTCTAGTTGTTTTCAAGATGGCCGCCGCCGTTTGTATATATATCACTCGGCTGCCGGCGGTTCGGCGCGTTGCAACTGTGTTTATTTCCACGCCCTGTTGCTTGCGCTAGTTTTCCCTTCGGATAGCCTACTTGCTATCTTCCTGTTATTTCTCCACCTCCCGTTCCCTACGGGCCCCCCCTTTTTCTCTGTATCCTGTTTGCCTTCTCCTGTGTTTCTGTTCCCGTGTTTGAAACTCTGCTGAGAATTTCTTCGCTCTAAGAGATACTACTCTCGGATTTCTCCGTTCACTCTTGTCCTCCACCCCGAGGGGTACCTACCTGTAAACTGCCATCTCCTATTCCCTCGATTAGCGGAATCGCCGACCATACCTATTATCTGGGTTTTTCGGCGAAGGATCATTCAACCTACGACTGTGCTGACGACTCCCACAATCTTCACGTCTATATTGGATCCAGGAGTTTTTTGCCGTTCCAGTGGCTTTTTCCCCTCTGGCGGAGGGGAGTCACCGTGGGGTTTCTTTGTCTGAGAGTCACGGTGGCTTCTTTCCGAGGTAGACCATATCTTCTAAAAAGAAGAAGCCGTACCCAGGACTTACCCGTCGGAAGAAACTGGACTATTCAGGTGAGGAGGAAGAGACTGGGGAGGGTTATAAATCGAGTGAAGACGAAGATATAGCTGATCACCTAGCAAAACCCGTAGCCAATATTGCCAGTTCTGATATACACTCGGGCGCATACTTATACTAAATGTCTGATGTCCTTTTCAATGTTAACTTCACTGTTCAACGCAGTGGTCGAAGTGGTGGAAAGAAGTAGTGGAACTATTTTCCCTGCTGGCCGGCCCCAGATCCCCACAAACCCCATCACTGCACCCCCTCCGACGGACAATACTAACCCACAAACAATTATGCATGCTGTTTGAGGGAACGTTCAGTGCAGTGCAAAAAAGTGCACGTTTCAACTGCTTCCTACAGTTTTATTTTCAAACGAATCCATTCCGGAATGGTTTCTTTTTAAAAAAAATAAAAGTATAGGAACAGTAAAACCTAATTTAAAAAAGTAGAGCAGCACCGCTCCCAACCGCTCACGCCCAATTCAACCACTGGTTCAACAGCACTCTTCCTTCGAAGCCTTAATTGGGGATATGCTGTTCATGGTCACCATAGGGTATGCATAGTAGAAAGAGAAAGACTACATTCTGCAAATGAACGATATGTGGTAGTATTGAGAGTCATGTAATTGTAATTCCAAACAAGGAGGTATTCTAGTTCATTACATGTCACATTCTGATATTCCTCCATAGGAAAGAATCATGTTCCTCAAAGGTCCCTCATGTATTTCTTAGATGTACCTCTACCGTTTCCCATAGTAAATCACCTAGACCAAGCTTAACTTTGAACAAGATTATCCTCTGATGAGCAGTTTATGTAACTGTACCAATGCTGCCTTCTCATGAGTTCACATTCTATTTCCTAAATCTGCTTACCACACTTTTTTTTAATTCTTTATTTACATTTTACCAAGCAAGAACATAAGAATATACAAAGCGTAAAGAATCACACAACATAGCATATAAAGCCTACCAATAAAAACATCATGAGGAGAGAAGAGAAAAAAAAAATAACAAATGTAAGAACTAGTGCATACTCAAGAAAACATCCCAGACCTTAGCATGTAAATGCATTTTCCCCAACCTTCTGTAGATCACTCTTTCAATAGCCGCCAAACGCATCATCTCATCAACCCAATCATCTTTATTTGGCGGGATCCGGGATTCCCATCCCCTGAAAATCATTTTCTTGCATATTGACGCTCTCTGAACAAAACATTTTTCTCAGACATTGAAAAATCTTCAAGTAAGGCACCACAGCCCAAAACCATTGTTTTAAAGTCCAAATCGATACTGCGATTCAGGACCTGCAGACACATAGTACAGACCTCCTGCCAAAAACCTCTGACCCGAACACAGTCCCAGAATAAATGCTCGAGACTGCCCACCTCCACATCACAACACCAACACAGATCAGAATCTGACATGCCTCTCCTCTTGAGTCTCTCCAGACACCAATAAACCCGGTTGAGAATTTTAATTTGCGTAGAGGGCTCGCACAAATTAATTGAGCAGAGCTTCACATTTGCACATTAACAAGCCACACATCAGCAGTGATCTCGCATCCTAATCTCCTACTCCATTCATCCATTAGACCATTATTCCCATTGTAGTTAGCAACAATTCGGTGATACACTTTGCTTGCAAGAGATTGACTGCCCACCGATAAAAATTCCAGATTCACAGATCCGGTCACATCAACCTCACCAATGCATCTCCTTAATTTCCTGTAGTCTGCAACTGAAAGATCATCAATAGTGAAAGTTGCTCATAACACATCAAAATCAATCCACTTCCCATCCCTGTACACATCACTAATCCAACAAACACCACCAACTAGTCATTCCGGCCACAATAAAGGTCTGCCACCATCTGTGATAGCTTTATTAAGCCAAATTGAGGCTGAAGGAGATTTCAAAGCAAACGAACCACACATGTCATGAAAGCCTTTCCACACATCCCTTAGAAATTCAGTCAGGGAAAATCTCCTACCACACCTGCTAACTGTCGTAAGCACAGCTCGCAGGGCAAGAGGGCCCAATGAGCTTGCCTCCGCCACTGCCCAAGCACTGCCCAAGCACTTGGAGAATCACCCAGAAAAGGAAGCAAAAACTGGCAAGAGAACGCCAGATGATACGCCTTAAAATTGGGGACTCCTCGTGATTGTCAAAACCTCAGATTTTGACCAATTTATTTTATATCCGGCCACTGCATAGAATCGATGGCAAAGAGATCTCCAGGTCCCGTAAAACTAGTAAAAGGTCATCTGCATAAAACCATGTTTTCTGTTCAACCCCATTGAAGGACACACCTTTCAAGCACAAATCACTTTGTAAAGTAATAGCGAGAGGTTCAATGGGCAGCAAAAACAGTAATGGTGAAAGTGGGCATCCCTGCATGGTGCCCCTCCAAAGACTGAAAGATCCAGATAACAAGCCATTCGTCTTAACATCCGCCGTGGGACGGGCATACAAAAGGGAAACCCACGAAATGTATTCATCACCCAGATTCATCGCCCTCAGCACTGAAAACATATATTGCCAATTAATTTGATCAAACGCCTTTTCAGCGTCGAGATAGAACACAGCTACATCCTCATCCAAATACTGGGCCTGCAACATGGTCCAGAAGAGATTCTGAATATTGCTAGAAGTTCTACGATGTCTGACAAATCCAGACTGATCCGTGTGAATAAGTCTTTGAATCACTTCCTCAATGTGCGAAGCAAGTATTTTAGAAAAAATCTTATTATCAGTGTTTATTAAACTTATCAGCCGATAACTGGAAGGTAAGGCACTTTCCTTTCTTCAGAAATACTGAGATGATAGCATGATTGGTAGGTTCTGGAAGCAAGCCCACCTCCTTGGATTCAACATACATATCTCTCAAGAGCCCTAATGCCGCCTCAGGAAGAATCTTATAAAATTCAGCTGTCAGCCATCAGGCCCTGGCGTTTTCCCAGAATTCAAACCGTTAATATCAGTCCTAATCTCATCCAAAGACACCGGCCGGCTTAGACCATCCATCTCTTCATCTGAAATTCTCGGAATATTCAAATTACCAAAGAAACATTCACCTCGACCAGTAATTCCAGCCTCAGTTAACTGCAATTTCCCACATTCTCCGGTTGTAAATACATACTTCTGTTAAACCAGAGGTATCCAAATTACAGATTGAAATGTATGTAATCTTCTGTATCATAAGAGAGTGCACATTCTTACACCTTCTACCTATTATTCATATTGGAGACTACCTAATGGGTTTTTCAGGGCCTAAAATGTCTCTCAAATTGTGCTTACTCAAGGCTAGGCTTGTTGTGCTATTTGAGTGATTGATATATGTATGCACTGTCATAGAAAGGGGTCCAGATAGAATTCCTTGTTCATGTCGAGTGGCACCATTCATTAAGTCCAGACAGTGGATCCAAAAAAGCTCTCTCTGTGATAGGTGTCGGCTAGGTAACCTCCTCTTGGGAGGGGATGTATGAGTTCTTGTACGCCTCCCATAATGTACTGGGATTATCAACTGAAGCTGCATTAAGTTCAAAGTAGTTGACAGCGGTTGTCTCCAGCAATTCTTGGAATTCCGGGAAGCCCAGGTAATAGGAGTTCAGCCTCCACGAGGGGGGCGGTCGCGGTCTCTCTGTTTCCAGTTCTAGCAACAATGGGGAGTGGTCGGAGATTCCCCGTGGAAGGAAGGAAGCATTGCTTATTTTATGACTGATTTGGTTTGGCAGGAAGAAGTAGTCTATTCGTGACATCGAAGCATGGGCTCCCGAGTGGAAAGAGTATTGTCGAGACTCAGCATGTAGGGCCCTCCATGCGTCACATAGGCCTAGTGCTGACGCAAAGGAAGCCAATTTGGTCGTGATGGAGGGGTTCCTGGCTCTCAGGTGTGTGCGGTCCAGGGTATTATCCATGACCTCGTTAAAGTCTTCCCCCAACACCCAGGTATCTGCCGGTCTTGCTGCCATGATGGGGGAAATTTCATTTAGCAGGTCATTGAGGAGGGTTGGCGGGGAGTATACTGCCATGAGTGCTAGCGTTTGGTTCCAAAGAGTTGCTTGAATATATACAAATCGGCCTCCTCTGTCTTGTATGGTATGGGTGATCGCCAGCGGAAGTCTTTTGTGAATTAGGATGAGGACTCCCCTCGCTCCCATGGAGAAGCCGGTGTGTACCGCGGTGCGGTAGTTTGATCTTTGAAGGAATTTGCATTCATTTCCAGCTAAATGCGTTTCGGTCAGGAGGGCTATATCTGGGGAATGCCTATTTAGATGTTGGAGAACCAGTCGTCTCTTGATGCTGGCACCAAGCCCATTCACATTCCAAGCCAAAAGTTTGAGCTTTCTCATGGACGGGGCGGTCTCAGCTGCCATTGACGTTTTGAGATTTACTTTCGCAGGTGTGTGCCCCCTGTTGCACACGCGGAGGTCCCATCGCGTTTGCTCCACTCTGCATGCTCAACAGGTCCCTGTATGCTAAACATTGAATAAAACCATAGAGTCCAACTTCCCCCTCCCCATACTCCATCCCCAACTGAAGCATCTGTCGTCCCAGTGTTAACTTCTCAACAATTTAACTGAATTCTACATCTGGTTGCCCTGAGTCTATCCGATTCTAGGGTACCAGTATGCCAGGTGGTGTGGCACAGAAAGAAACTCAGGGCAGGGAGGCGGAGCTCTGTTTTGCGTAGCTTCGGGTGCTCTTTCCGTTCAAGGGGGGGGGGGCAACCCGTGGCTGCCAGCCAGGTTTCTTTTGTTTCTACGTTCGTAACGTGCAGCATAGCGCATGTGCGGCACATTAGCAGTGGTCTGGATGACTGGAGTAGTGTCGTTATTTTTAAGCCTCTGCATTCTGTGGGTTCAAAATCTGTTGTTGCGGTTGTGGATCCATATCAGGTGGTCTCTCTGGATGTGGTCTGTTCCGTTCTCGTCTCCCCCTTCCCACGGTGCTCCAGTCGCCGTCTATGTGCCTTTCAGCCCAACTCCACGCCTCTCTAGGATCCGTGAAGTGCACGGTTGTATTTTTGTGAAATATTTTAAGTTGGGCAGGAAAGATTAGTCCATATTTCACACCCATTGATTGCAGGCATTTCTTAAGGGGATCAAAAGATTGGTGTGCTTTCTGCACTTCTCTGGTGAAGTCCGGGAAGAAAGCAATTCTAGATCCATTGTACGTAACTATTCCCTTAGATCTCGCTAATTGCAGTACTGTATCTCTATCTCTGTAGTTAAGGAACCTTGCGATGACTGTACGTGGCGGTGCTCCTGGTACGATCCTGCCTGTGGGGATGCGATGGGCTCGCTCAATAGAAAAGAACTTAGAGAAGGACTGTGAATCGTATATGTCCGCGAGCCAACTCTCAAGGAATAGCTCCATACAATCTCCTTCTGCTTTTTCTGGAAGGCCGAGTATGCGGACGTTGTTACGTCTCGATCTACCCTCACTGTCATCTGCTCTTGATTCCAGGAGCTTTATGCGTGCCATCATGCCAGACATCTGACGGTTCACCCCGCGAAGATTATCTTCTGTTTCTGAGATCCGCATCTCCGCTTCTCCTGTGCGTGAGGTCAGCTTCTGCAGGTCATGTCTTAGCAAGGATACATCTGCACCTAATCTGTCCATCTTTTTCTCCATGGAAGTTCTTGAACTGGCAATGGCACTCATGATGTCTCTGAGGGAGATGTTCTCCTCCATGCAGTCAGTGTCTTGTTGCAACGGCCTCTCCGGGGAACGAGACATTGGTGTGGACACGTATTGTTCGATCCTGCTTTGCGTGGAGGTCTTCCTGGGTTTCTCTTTCCCCATATCTGGTTTTCTGGAAGGGTGACTGCGAAGATCCAGGTTGCTTCTGGAGGGATATGCCAGGTGGAGGGCAGAGGAGCAAGAGTTATTGGAGGGAGGGGGAAATTTCCAGGTATGATCACCTCGTATCTTCAGGGCCGTGAGCCACGGTGGTTGCCGCTTTAGTGTAACAGTGCGTCACAAGGAAAGGAACGTTTCCAGGCCGTAGGCCCTCATTTGGGTTCGTGAGGGGGAGAAGCCCACTGTTATATCTGAGCCTGCCGTAGGTCAAGCAAGCCGCACACCGTGTCGGTATGGGTGGTGCACCCAGCGCAGCTCGTATTGTTGAGTTGTTGCCCTTAGAGCGCTCACTAGGAGGAGGATAGCAGTAGTGCACGCTGGTCTGGGCCTAGAGGGCTATCGGCAACAGTTCGCCACAGGCGGCGGAGGGACCCAGGCGGCGTCCATGCAGGGCTCGGCTGGCACAGTGTGATGGTTTCAATTCTCCATAATGCGGCTGGATTGGCATAGTGTTGTTCGTTGTGGCTTGCTAACAATTATCTCAGCGGTGGTACCCCTCCGGGCTATAAAGCTGATCTTGGGTTGTACTACGCCTGTGCTGGAGGTCGGAAACTTGGGCGTAGTACAGTGAGTTCGCTTAGAGTGCAGTGAGTGTTTGTATGGAGCCTGGGGATGGCGCCCAAGGGAGCCGACTTCAGTCACACGTCCTTCCCGCTCCTTACCGCCAGTTCGGTCCACCACGATCATGCCAGGGAAGTGGATAGAGTCTGCACACAGGGGATATCAGGCGCTCAGCGTCGTGCGGGAGATCCGCGGCTCTGCCGCGGCTCTCCGCGGTTCGGTGGGATTGCTCCTCCCCGCTTGCCGCAGCCTTCAGTGAGCCACGGGCCCGGCAGCGGTGGAAGGCAGCCGCTCCGTGTGGTCGCAGTCGTGGATGGATGATGGAGAGCCCTCGTACTCCCATCACGCACGGGTGCACTGCCGGATAGGGAGATCCTCCGATCTCGGGGGAAGTGTCGGGCGGGAAGCAGGGAGTCCCTGGTCAGGGTCCGCTCGGCTCCAGCCGAGCAGGAAATGTTGCCGGTGTCGGCACACGCGCCGCCGCTCGTACCTCCACAGCCATCACAGGCGCTCCCCACTCTCCGGGGCGTCGCGGGTCCACAGGGCGGGCACATTAGTGGAATACGGTACCCATCGTGGGTCCGCGATGTGCGGCGGCCCTTTTGTTGGTCATACGGCGCCTGGAGCCACCGCCTGCAAAACCCTCCAAAGTGCGTTTCTACGCACCGATTTCCTCCGGGAATTGACGTGAAGATGCCTTGCCAGTTCCCACAGCGGGGAGGCAGTTCAGGTGGACTCTTACGAACGAAGGAAAGGCAGGATTCTTTCAGGATTTAGCTGGCGGCACGGGAGCAGTGCGGGCTCACGTCTGCATCAGCCGCCTGCTGGCCACGCCTGAGGGTAATTTTAAAATGTCAGGCGAAGCCATGCACACTCAAGGGCTCGAGGGTTGGTTCCTTTCAATGATAACATCTCTTTATCTATAGGAGATCATGACATATCTCTCCCACTTCTGTACTCAAAGCAATCACCTGTTAACATACTTGGGAGGGACATAATGAACAGATTGAATATGACGATCTCCTTCACGGAGAAAGGCGTAATTTGCTCTACACCAGGAATTAACACGCTCACAGCACGACAAATACTGCAGGCTTACTGTGGTAAAACAGTGGCCCGGGCTGCGCCTGTAGATGCAGAGGTATTCCAATATGGTATGGACATGGCGATTGCATGGTTGCCTGGAATTGAGGGCAAAATTTGGAGGAGGCCAGCAGCATTCTTATTCAGACCAGAGACACCAGCAAGTGAAAAAGAGGGGAAAATGATTTCAGTAAGCATCGAGAGCATTATGGCGACTGCAGACTACATCACGGTACATGCCCAAGATAGGGAGGGGAGGGCATGGAGGGCATGGAGAGCAGTAATAGCACTGGCAGAGGGGTTCATGCTCACACAGGTGTCTGATAAGGAGCTCTTCTCAGACAACAATGGTGAAGGAGAGATGGTGTTTGGGATGAGCATTAACATTTGGTTGAAGGTAACATACAGGCAGGGGGCACAGAAAATGGCAATGGCACTAGAGGCACCTGCCCTTACACAGGTACCATTTTACGAGGAGGACCAGGCAGCAGTACCAGCATCTATGTGGACTACCAGTCCATATGACGTTGGCTGCATAAAGAGCATTGGAGGAGTAAAAATAAAATTGAAAAAAGGAGCAATGCTACTGAGAGTGAAACAATACCCGCCTTCAAAAGAAGCAGATGAGGGCATATATGAAACAATAACAGCCCTGATAAAAATGGTATAGTAGTACCAACAGAATCACCTTGCAACACTGCTGTGTACCCTGTACACAAAGCAAAAGGAGGATCTTGGCATTTTATCCAGGACCTCAGGCTTTTGAACAACATTGTCGAGGCAGAGTACCCTATAGCAGCTAATCCGGCTACAATACTATGTGGGATACCAGCAGAGGCATCACGGTTTACCGTGATTGACCTCAAAAATGCATTTTTCTCAATACCTCTGCACCCAGACTCACAGGACCTGACAAGCTTCTCATACCGCAACACTAAATGGAAAAACACTAGGGTGCCCCAAGGGTACTGTGAATCACCATCCATCTTCAACAGAGTGATCCACATGGATCTGGGAAAAGTTGAAATGGAAAGCACGGTGCTGCAATACGTAGATGACATCATCATTTGCAGCACCACAGAAGAGAGGTGTAGGAAGGACTCAGTTAAAATGCTCACAGTGTTAGCTGAAAAGGGGTACAAGGTAGACAAGAAAAAGCTACAGTACTGCCAAGAACAGGTGCTCTATATTGGTCAACTCATCTCACAGAATGGAAGACACATTGCACCACAAAGAGCACAAGCGATAAGAAACACACCTCAACCACAGACAGTGAGAGAATTGCAGCAGTTTCTGGGCATATGCAACTACTGCAGGGCGTGGGTTTTTGATTACAGCTCATACATAGGACCCCTACTCGAGGTCCTCAGAGAAGCACAGAAGGGTGACAAAAGGTTGGGGTGGACAAAGGAAATGAAAGAGGCATTTGAAGAGTTAAAATACGCCATCACAACGGCACCAGTGCTAGCCACTCCGAACTATCAACACTAATTTTTTATCTTTTCACATTGCGACTCAGCAGTAATGAAGGCAGTACTCACTCAAAAAACAAGCATGGGACACAAACCAGTAGCTTTTTACAGCGGACACTTGGACCCTGTAGTGTTGGGTCACTTCCCCTGTTAACAGAGCCTCACCGCCGCAGCATTTGCAGTGGAGAAATCATCATCGATAACAATGGGGTGCCCTACCACACTATTTGTGGAACATGCACTATTTGCCATTTTGAACAAGCCCAAATCCACATTGACCACACAGAGGGCATTAGGATATGAGATAATACTTTCCAGACCAGAATTGACAATTGTAAGGTGCAGCAATGTAAACCCAGCGAAGTTCATAGCAGAGGTGGTTGAAGATGGTGACTACATTCATGATTGCACACAGGCCATCGAAATGTACTCCAGCACAGGAAAGGTTGAGGAAAATGCCCTATAGGGGGGGGAGATAATGTACATTGATGGGTCCTCAACAATTGACCAGAGTGATGGGGTAAGAAGGACAGGAGCAGCAGTGGTAAGGCTAACAGAAAACTGGATGTATGTCGCAGTAAAATGTGTCAAACTTCCACAACATTACTCGGCTCAGGCAGCAGAATTAGTGGCCCTAATTTTGGCACTAAAAGAGAGCTATGACAAGAGAGTAACCATTTATTCAGATAGTGCATATGTAAAATCAACGGTGCACTCAGGATTAATTAAATGGCAAAGGAGGGAGTTCAGAAGAGCTGATGGTACCCCGGTACAACATGCCCTCCTGCTTGCTGAACTGATTGAAGTAATTAATGATCCTAAAGAAATAGCCCTGGTAAAATGTCAGGCACATACAAATGGAGATGACCCTATCTCAAAAGGTAATGAAACAGCAGACACACATGCCAAATATGCTGCATATTTTGGCGAAAGGTGGACCCTCCCAGAAAAACAGAAGGGGGAGGGCGGGAGCAAGACAGATGTTGATGAAGGAGGGGTACTCACACATCCCTGAAACACAGATAATGGAATTGCAGGCAGCTGTACCCATGGCGGAAAAGGAGCTATGGGTAAAAAGAGGATGTAAAATGTCCCCCATAGATGCACTATGGCGTCAAAATAATACAGGAAAGCTGGTTATGCCACTAGCCCTGTTGAACACAGCCCTGGCACAGCTACACCATCCAGCACACACAGGAAAGGAAGTGATTGCAGCACGAATATAAGAAGCATGTTTCTGTCCCGAGTTAAACTTGCATGTTGCAAACTTTATCAGCAAATGCCTAACATGTCAACAGTTCACAGCCGGTCACACACTGCAAGTGATAAAAGGCACTATACCCCGGCCAGAAGGACCCTTCCTGCACCTTCACATTGACAACGTTGACATGATCAATGTATGTCAAGGACACAGATACATGATTGTAGTGGTATGCCCATTTTCAAGGTGGATTGAGGCTGGGCCCTGCTCTCGCGCAGACGCCTTCAGAGCAGCGACATTTTTAGTGAGGGAGGTTTTCCCCCTGTGGGGAGTTTGCGAAGTGCTGCGGTCAGACAACAGCCCACCCTTTGCAAATGAAATATTTGAACAGATCACTGCACTACTTGGCATCAAGCACAAGTTTGCATGCGCATATCACCCGCAGGCTAACAGTGTTTGTGAATGCTTGAATGGCCTCCTAAAAGAAGAAATTGTGAAGATCCAGCAGTCAACTAGGAAAAGCTGGTTGTACTGCCTCCCCTTGGCTCTGTTTGAGTTAAGGAATAGGCAAGGGTCAGATCACTACCTCACACCACATGAGGTGGTGACTGGACGTCAGATGTGCCTTCCACTTACACCACCATCAAGGGCCTTCAACGATTATAACAGCTCTGCAGATGTTTTTGGTGATGAAATGTATCAATATGTGTCTTCCTTGATTACTAGTGTTGCCTTTATCTCTCAACAGCTCGAGCGCACGCAGGGCGGGTCGAAGACTACTGAACAAAAAGAAACAAACGAGGAGCAAGAACAAAAAACAAACTGGACTATTGCGGAAGGAGACAGCGTTCTCCTCCACAGCTTTAACAGAAGGTGGAACAGCCTTTGTTTTATAGGGCCCCACCTGGTGGAAGCAGTAGCTCCCAGAGCTGTAAAGCTGAGCGATAAAAAGGTGTGGAACCACTTGCACGACGTCAAGCCCTACAAAGATAAGACCCACCCTTGCATTGACGACAGGGACAATGCAGCAACAACAACTACAACTAAGGACAACATAGCAGCATCTGCAACAAAAGACAATTGTGACAATGCCCCTGACCCACCCCCACCCACCGACACTAAAAACTCTGAACATTTACCCACAGCCCACCCCATGGTCACGAGATCCCAGGACAAACAAACCCCTGCCCAAACCAGCCCATCCATGCCACTATCCGAATAAAGAACATTGCCTAATATGTTGTGAGGTTGCACCACACTTGCAGACAGATGCATGTTCTCTTTCTCTTTTTGTCTCACACATGCAGGTATTACGCGTATTTGTATAAAGAAAAGTGAAGTTACTAACGTTGCGTTTTGTGTCCACGGGTAAATGCTGCCCACAGATGACAAGACCCCTGAGGCCTTGTCGCACCAATTTGTATACCATATAAGGAGACCAAAATATCTAAAAAGAAGGAGGATACGTGTGTATTACTACACGTTCATTTTGGCCCTAGAACAATCATTCCTACATCTTCACGAGCACTAACCAGCTCTGAGAGATAGGTCACTGAGATTAGCGTGGGAACAACTTTTCGCCTGGGCACTGAACGACTATCTAATAGGGAGAGCTTGACAACTAACACCTTAACGCATATTTTCTAGTGATTTTCAGGCGGGCATCTTTAACATCACAAAGAATAGGCTGCAGGACCGCAGCAAAGGTAAGAAAAAATGCCAGTGATATTAGGTATTGTAATAAAGATTGTAGGTGTATTGGTAATCACTGGTCTAATTGCTGCATCTGTCTGGCAGACATGCTATGCTTATAGAATTTTGGCTGCTGCTAAAATTAACGTACTCCCTCCCACAGCTGCAACAGGTACGGTGTCAGGTGGTACAAGTAACACAAGAGGTAATGGGAATAGGGTGAAACGTAGTACATACGGAGATAATGATGGGATTGACACATATATCACAGATTCAGCACATGTCACAAATAACATGTGGTATCAGCACATGTCCAAAATTGGTAAGGAGACAACTAAGGACAACTGCTATGTGTGCTCGTTGATCCCATACGCCATGAGCGCATCAAGGATGTTTGTAGCTACTAAAGTACCAGCGAGGACAGTAGAGTGCCTGATATATATGGCCCTGTTCCAAACAAGAGGACGATTCAAAGGGACAGTGGTATCATTACAATGGAAGACAAGAGACTCATACCAGTATGAAAATAACTTCATAAAAACGCTTAAGATGTACAACAGCTACCGCCTACACACACAAGGATTCAGATACATAACAGATGGCACTGATAAAGGAGAAACAAAGAAAGTAACATTAGAATACCTGCCGTGTGACTGGTATGCGAGTGAAATTGCAGGTGAACAAGGTTGTTGGGAAAGAGCACTCATTGTAATATATGGAAAGATATACACTAACGAAGGATGGACAGATGAAGTGGTGGGGAGCAATATGGTAACAAACGAAAATGCGCACTCAATCAATGACATAAACCATAAGTGTTGGATGGAGTGGCTCAAAAAATGTACCACTGTTAACATGGCTGGAGAAAGACAAAGACCCAATAACTATACTACCTCTAACTGCTCCCACACTGTGCTATCAACACAACAGTGATATTAATGTTGGAAACAACAACAACTTTAAAAGTACAATACTGATACCTGAGGGGGTGCAGGGACAGCATTGACAATGGATCACTATTGGGCCTGTGATAATAAGGCATATCACACATTGCCTCCATCATGGAATGGGATATGCACTATGGTACATATCAACGTACCATCTCTGGTCGTGCCTCAGAAACACGTCAATATGGCCAACTTCCCCAAGATGGATGGAGGAAATAGGAGGAAAAGATCTCTTAAGGTTGAAGAAGGTGATGAGAACAGCGACACAATCATTATGTCAAGAGTGAAAAGACAAGGAGAACCACTGACAGGAAACTACCTGTGGGGACGATCAGAGACTGCTCTCACCTCCATTCCACCAGAACACAGACTATTTATAAGAGCAGCAATGTTCTTCTCATCAATAATACACCCAGGACTGCAGGCCTATGCAAATGCAAAATGGCCCCAGATAACACAGTGGGAGCTGATGATGACGATTAATTCAACTGTCAATGGATTTAACGCAATAAAAGAAGAACTGAGGGCGGTACGGATGGTTGTACTACAAAACAGATATGTGCTGGACCTCCTCACGGCAATGGAAGGAGGAGTTTGTGCAAAAATTGGACAATCATGTTGCGCATTTGACCCTGCTAATGACGCAGACAATGGAACTCTTACTGAAGCAGTAACACAACTTGCCGTGATGCACTCGAAAATGGTTGAAGAAAGTAAAGGAGTAAAGAAAGATGGTAGCTGGTTCTGCTTTCTATGGTCGTGGATGCCCTCCTGGCTATCGGATGGACTAAAATTGATAATTGGCTGTTTAATAGTAGGGATATCTGTGTAAATAGGAATAAGGATTTGGAAAGCAAGAAAAGAACGTACAACGGATGAGATGATGGAGATGGTTGGCATGCATGCCCTGCTACCAGCCGAAGACAACAAGCACACAGACATGATTATACAAGAAAGGGAAAAGTTGCGCAAACAGATACTTGAAAATCACCTAGACCCGCCATCCGTTAAGGTGGAGAACCCAAGGAACCCGAGGGGCTACGTCGGAAGATGGGTGTACTGTAAACCCGGCGGCGGATGTGTTTATATGTACTGGTCATTTGAAGATCATGTCAACCACTACGGACACTTGGCTGGAATAACGAAAGTATGGACATTAAAAAGAGATAAGAAAAAGGATGATTTTGTGCTCCACAAGTCGACCAGAGGGGGGACTGAAGTGGGAGAATGGGATAACGTCCTCCCCCCAATTTCATCCAGACCATGGTCTAGGGGATCATGGCCCAGACACCCCCCTCGAGAGGAGTTCACATACTTGCCAGATGACAAAATACCCTGGTTCAAAAACATACACATACGAGGGGTATGCCAACCAGCACGCCATGCTCAAGCCGACACCTGCAACATGGATCAGCTCGACTAAAACAACAGCCACAAGTATCCACATCGTTAGAGATGCCATGACGACATAGCCAACAGACAAGAACACACGTGCCACCATGCACACTGGTCACTCAGACACCAACCCACATGAAGAACATACTCACTGCTATTACGTAGCGGACTGTCACACCCACAGACATGCAACGTTGTTATTTTTCACGTAGGCCTTCCACAGCACCGCAGAAACGC
Source organism: Ambystoma mexicanum (assembly GCF_040938575.1). Taxonomy (NCBI): domain Eukaryota; kingdom Metazoa; phylum Chordata; class Amphibia; order Caudata; family Ambystomatidae; genus Ambystoma; species Ambystoma mexicanum. The sequence goes on along the minus strand of NC_090933.1, from coordinate 123,215,971 downwards.
AAGACGCCTGAAGAGCTTGTGTATAGGCTTGCTGATGCCTCCTTGCTACCTATCCCTATGAAGACGCTACCATGTATATCTAATGCTGCCTATGATGCTTTGTCACCCTGCGATCCCCATAATATGGATCATGGACCGTCACCCATGAACTAGGCCCAAGTAGGCTGCAAGCAAGAGTCCCCAGGCCGGAGCCTCGCAAACGAAATCCCTCCCAGAGCGAAATTCAAGTGCTGGCCATGCAGAACGAGCCCCTAACGAGAACCCACAGCCAAAGCCACGATGTTGCAACCTGTACGCCGCGCGCCCAGCGCCAAGGTTACACCTGCAAGTGCCATGCCCTCAGAGACAGAATACAAAATCTAATGCTCATAATTCTGCTCCAGCTACGGTCTCCCCACACGTGACCAAGCCGAACTGACAAGATGCCAAGCTCACAAGACAGAAAGTCGCCAGGGTCCCACGTCTGGGACACAGGTTGCAGCAATAAAGCGGCAAAGATGGACACCTTCAGCGATGGGAAAGACCTGCTCACCAGCCCATAAGCAGACCTGTCCATTGTCCGCACTAACACATAGTTGCACATTGTTGCTAATGTCAGGTACACCACGGGCTGGGAACGGCGATGGTCCCAGGCTTGGGGGCTCATGGGGGAACCAATCAGAATACAAGGGGGCTTATTACTGACGCCATTACTCTTAGCCAATCACCAAGGGTCCCCTTGCAACAATTCCAAAGTAGCAACTGTTAGGCACAGCCCAAGTATACCACCTGACCTGTCCTTAGCCACTAACATTTCTTCCCATAGGGGACATATACTAACCCTACCTCTCGGGGAACCAACCCGAAGTGGCGTTAGGTTTTGTGATGATTTTCCCAGGTGACGCGAGTAGCGCGTCATACTGCTGTAAAAAAGGGCCTGCGAGCCCCACTAATGATGAGAACTTCTCCGGATGCATACGGACTAAGCGTATCCCTGCTGTTACTCTAATAAACAGAAGTAATTGCCTTTCTCCTTGTGTACGTGTGTCATACTCCTTCTGGGACACAGGAGGAGTTGGGGCCTCCCCAGCCCGGAGGTCCGTGGACGGCTCTGCCGGCCCCCGGGATAATCACACCGACATAATATCTACTGCAAGGACATTTTAAGGAGTAGATTAAATTTTTGCTGTCACAAGTTGCGTAATCTTTAAGTTTTAACTGTTTCCCATTGTTGGAATGTCTTATGTATTCACCTTTTATTATGCTGGAACAGTGCTGACAGTTCAGGCATGCAAATGTCCCACATTTTCATTTATGAAGTACAGTTTGTGTTGCCTTTCTTGGTCTTTTTGCTTTAACTAGCGTGTCCCTGAAGTTCTTGTCTCTTTTATAGGCCAACTTTGGTGGTTCGGGGAAAAGTCGTTGTAAATTAGGATCAAGTTTGATCAAATCCTACTTTTTGTTAACGATGTTTTTCACCTGATAACTCTCCAAGGAGAATCTAAGTGTATGTATAAGTCTGGTGTACCCTTTCTTCAGGATTCCTTTAAGGAGTTCTAACCTGCCTTGTTTTTCTGATCTTATTAGTGCCTTCTATAAAACATCTGTAGAGGAGGCGCCAAATAATGTTTGCACTTCCGTCGCCCATTTTGAAGAACCAGGAACATTCACACCGAAATATGTGACATATGATGAGCAAATAAATCAGCAGAGAGCCGCAGTAGGGCTCTGCCCAGTACCCATCAGAAGAGAAACACCTATTGAAGTACCAATACCCAGACAACCATGGACATTAAGGTATCCATTGAGAAAATTCTACCAACAAATGAGACGAAATGAAGATTGCCTAAGTACCATCCCGGAAGAAACCAAAAAGGTCTTAATGGAAAACGAATGGTGACGTCACGAGTACCCGGACGGACTCACAGATAGAACAAATGACGAACCAAGAACGACACAAGGAGACGAAACGCCATGAGAAAAGAGACTGTGAGTGTAAAGTGATAGAAAACTATCAAAGCGTAAGAGAGTTAAGCAGGATGAAGATATTAAATTCAACCAGGTAACACCTATACATATGCTTGAAAGTGCAAGAAAGCTAAGAAAACAGTGCGGCTTGCTATGCTAAGTAGAAAAATAGCACAGCAAGCGCCATTGTACATAATCTACATCAAAACGAAGCACATTATTATAAGTGCGATTCTACTTTACACGAAAAGCAGAATCAACTCAGGTTACTAGAGGCCAAAGAAGACAAGATTCATATTCTAGCAAAATGAGAAGAGACGGCTGAATCGAAACTCAGCAATGCAACTCAAGCCAAGAGAGCCAAGGTCATACCAATAGAAGGAACGAACAGTAGCTACATCTAATTGAAACTTAAGAACAGAATATCCTGTCTCTCAAAGGCCAAGATAAGGAAGCGTAGGCAGGTGGCAAGCCGAATAAGAATTAAATGCATAAATTAAGAGAACCTAGGAAAATTCACGGTGTCTGCATCACGTGACCATCTGAGCGAGGAGAAGCACGAGTTCACCCCTACGTGTGGCATCCGCCCAGGAGAAGATATCAGTACTTTCACAGACAGAATATGCAGTTTCGAGGCCAACCACAGTAACATCATTGACACATTGGGCCTCATTACGAGTCCGGCGGTAAAACTGCCTGGTTACCGCCGGGCTCATATTACCATTCCGCCTCCGTGATTCCCGGAATTACCGGGGCATTACAACCCCGGTTTTCCAGAAATCACGGAGGCGGAATGGTGCCAATCCCCATTCCCATTGAGTGCTATGGGACTCAATGGGAATGGGGATCATGGAAACACTGGCAGCATCTCGTAATGCTGCCAGTGTTTCCTCGTCCGCCTGCAGGCGGGCGGTGTTAAACCCGCCAGGTCAGACCTGGCGGGAACATCACCTCCCGCCTGCAGGAGTTGTGATCGCCCCGGCATGGAAACAACGGTGGCGGCGGGTTTACCGCCACCGTTGTTTCCATACCGGGCGATTTGTAATGAGGCCCATTGTTGTTGAAGTGATGATTGATTGTAACCTTAATTTGGTGGAAGGCCGGATAGCTGAGGGGGGCACCCTGCACCTGGCTGACCATTCTGCGTGCTGCTAAGTAAAGTGGAAATTTATGCACGGGGTTGGTGCCAACCCAATCAAAATGGACCACACAATCTAGGGTCCTATAGTAGTAGAACCAATGGGACGTCGTACTTTTAGTGACGTCTACAATAGTCATTTTGAAGGAAGGGCTTAGACGCCCACCTGACAGTATTTACCCAATCCCCTCACTCCGTTACCATAAACAGGTGTTGCACCTATATTAAAGTTACCTTTTCTGAACCAATAGAAATGCTTATTAACTTTTGAGTGTTACACGTCACTTATGACGAATTTTCAGTATAAATTATGTGTTTTTTATTAAGTTCATTGGAGTTGAAGCGAGACAGACTATCGCATCACTGCTGATTGCCATGACTCCCCGTTTTTTGCACTTGTCATTAAACGGACTCCCTTTGCCAAACCACTGAGTTGTCCTTATTGGTTGGAGTAATAAATCTGCACCCCCATCCATCTCAAGGTGCAGCTATCTCGTCTTAAAGTACTCTCGAGCAAACCTCGGCTACATGGGCCGGCCGGGGGTCTCCTGAGTACACCTGGTAGCAGAGATTTGATGGTTATCGATTATCGATTATTGATTTGAATAAGACACCTATTGAGCATCGACATAAAGTAACTATGTCTTTGGCAATATCACAAGTCCTTTGCCATTCGGCTGAGTAGACCGTGAAGCTCCCCGTGGACAATGGTAGCATAAAGAGACTGCAGTCGTGGCCTGAAGGGACCTGTGTTCCCCACGCATCCCTTCCCATTCCTACGGGCAGTTGAACGGGCAAAAAACCGAAGAAGGCAGTAACAAAGGCAGTGATTCTGAGGATCCAGAGAAGAACCATGTGAACAGGGAGTGAAAAAGACTAATGTTCTGGCAAAAGTGCATGCTTTAGAACAAGTAATGGGAAAAGGTAACGGAGGGAGGCGGGAGAAAAAACAAAATATAGTTAGAAGTAGCGAAGACCGTATATATATATATATATATATATATAAAGGGATAAGGACTCGAGAGTAATAAAAGTAAACAAAAGGTTACCGGGGCAGACATCCGAGAAGTGAGAGGATTCGCCTTATTCCTACGCTTTAATATAGCGGCTAGAAGAAACGTGTACCCAGAGTCCCACATAATGGGGAACAAATAGACTACGACAACGTTTAAAGACGTTGTGAAAGGGGCACATTTAAACTCCATGAAGGGGTAATGATTAGAGGCAGAGATATCTGTGTCCAGCTGGTGTCTCTCTAGTCTGTCAAGCGTCTGTCTTACATGTTTTTGTTGTGATGTCATATGTAAAGCAAATTCTTAGAGAAAACTGATTTCAATTTTATGCGATTTAATAGCTGAGATAAAATCACATATGAATTGATGTTTTTTGAATAAATCAGAAGATATAAAATTTTGTGAAAATTTTGGTTGGAGCTTGCAGTCTTTTTTGCTCGCTCATATTGTTAGAAGTTGTTTAAGCCACACGAAAGCGTTGACAAGTGTTATATAAGAGAAAAGGGAACAGATTTAAGCATGGAAGACATGACTCCATTGGCACACTTATGCAAGCAGTTGCCAAAACACGCACCCAAGCTAAAGAAATATGGTACCGAGTGGGTTAAAGGTACCGCCCACAAGATGTTTATGACATGGCCACAAAATGGGTCTTTATTTAAAGCCGTCTTACAACAGATGACGACATATTTGCATCCCACATATACAGGCGAGAAGTTAGAAAAACGCCTTGCTGTTCTCGAGTTAAGGAAAATGTATGAACAGAGAAAGGAGGAAAAGCCGCCAACAGATTGGATACTTAATGTATGCACAGAGGGGGGTGAGACGCCTACCGCACCACCTGCCCCACCCGAAACGAAAATTGAAGAAAGTAAGGATGAGGGAGTATACCCACTGGGAAAACTTAAAGCTGCCACGGGGTATAGCAACCCCGCATATGAGTCACCTACACATAGTAGTGACGAAAATCAAGGGAAAGATAGGGACAAGAATATTACCTCCGCAGTCCCAAGGCACAAGGAGAGACGTGATGATGAAAGACGAGATCAGGCACAGACATGTGCATCTCTCGACAAAGAAAGAGAAGGGAAGAGATGGAAGGGAAGCAAAGATAGAACTGATGAGATAGCATTTGCAAAGGATGAATGGATGGGAGGACACATTTTTTTGAAACTCGATGGCACTGATGACGCGAAACAAAAGGAGAAGTTAGATGAGACATGGAGAAAAGGGAAAGAGAAGGAGTTAAGAGACGAAAGGATAAGAAAGAAAAACAGACAAAGACAAGCACAGCTATATCGCGAAGAGCAAGAGAGACAGCTCGATCGCAACCCAAGAGCAAACAATGACCAAGACAAACAGAAACAACAAAGGTTAGAGGAAGAGCAAAGGATACATGAGAAAAGAATAAAAAGACGAAGAGATGAGGAAATTCGAAGGGCAGATTAACGTAGAAATGAAAAGAGAAAGGAAGAAGAGAGGGTCAGAGAAGAGGCGAGGAAACGCAAAGAATTTGATGATGACGTAGAACGTAAGCGAAGACAGAGAGCACGCAATCCTGAATATCTGGGGAAAGAGGTTAAAAAACCTGCTCCAGTTGTAGACTGGGAAGACATCGAAGAATTCTTTCCTGAGAACGATTCAGTACCAAGCACATCTAGGGCAAATATTGATGATGACTTCGACACCAGAAGCATCTGAGAAATGATTGATAGAATATATGATGAAGTGGGGCTAGAACAAATACCCAAAGGGGAGGGGGAAGACAAGCACCTGGCGAGCACTCAGCTGTATGACACTGAGGATGTCTCCCAAAATAGTGGGAATAGAGAGCTATCCCTGGATAGATTAGAAATAAGTAGGAACAAAGAGGATACGAGAGGTCGCACTAGTTGGGGACAGACAATGTCTGACTCTGAAAGGGAGGGGCGCAAGGAAAATGAGGAAGAGGGAAGGAGCAAATGATGACTCCCAAGGGAAAAAGGAATAAGACAATAGCGAATCTGCACCGAGAGCATCAGAGTCCGCCACGCAGCCTGACCAATATGAAGAATTATCTCACGGTCAGAGGGGGGTGTCTTCGCCGCCCTATGTGGACAGACTAAGGGCATTGCCAGGTAGACAGCGATGCAGGAATATTACCCCTGCAATAGACAGGAGAACAATGAGAGAAAGAGAGAGAGGGCTCCACATTCCAATTTCCGTTGCTCGAGAAGGGGGGAGTTAAACCGCAATATATACCATGTCCACACATGGATCGAGAACATTTGAAAAACAAGCTTCCAATGCTGACATCGGGAGCTGGAAAGTGGATACATGAGTTAGAAAAAATGACAAGAGGAAAAACGTTAGCCGTAGGTGTATTGCTCTCCACCGAAAAGTGCACGAAACAACCATAAATCATCAATGCAATTATAGAGCAAATACTTTGAACCATAAACAGACAGACACAATAACTCACAGCCACGCACTCTTAGAAGATAATCAGCTCTTTACGGCTATTTATTCAAAGCTTACAAGTACATAGAAATAACTCATAAAAATAATAAGGACATAGATCACAGAAGAAGTAAAGAAGTCAAAAAGAAACACATCACAGTGAGCGTAACAGAATTCCTCATCTCGTCCAGAAGCGGCTGGAAGACCCCGGGAACAGCCAGGCCGAGAGCACCACAGCTCACAGGAAGGCGGACGTAAGCGTCCTTCTCCGGCTGAAGTCTCACCTGACCACCTCCGGGCTTCCGCATATATACACACTCCAGAAAGGGGAGTTAATTCTCCAACATTCTGGAAATTGCACTTGCGCAGTTGAGGAACAGCCGTCGGTTGCCAGCTGGGTCAATCGAGAGCTCCCCCCAAGAAGCGCAGTGCCTCCCTTCTCTAAAAACACGCTCCATGGAGAACAGTAGCAAGCCATAACAACGTTAGCTTTCCCAGCAGAAATGGCCTTGACCGCATACCAGGTTTGGAAAAGCATGTTTGTCTCAGCACTGTGAATCTAACACTCAGCAAAATGTGTGCAGCGCTTCACTGCGGTATGAAATTAATATCCAACATGGCTCCGAGCGCTCCCAGAATGTATTGCGCACCCGCGCCATTTTGGATCAAGCATAAGTCAAGCATAACAGTAGGGGACATCAAAGGTCTCCTAATCGCCATACTTGGTGGGCACGAGCAGGCTACCCTGGCGTAACCACAATTAATACCGCACACAACAGAGCTCCATTCAACAATTATAGAGCTGCAGTATGGAAAGCACTACGAGTACTATACCCAGATACTTCTGATATAGGAGCTATAATGACGTGAAAGATGAAGGAATCTGAAGGTCCGTTAATTTACATACAGAATTTTCAAGACGCATGGGTGCTCGAGACTCATGAATCTTGGACAAAATCTATACCTGTATTTGACCATATATTGTGCCAAGGGCCACCAGAGCCGATACAGAAACAACTCAAGAAATTGGTGGGAATTGAAGCCAAGCCTTGGGTTGAAATACAGTTGACTATTGCACATTATTGGTGATTGCTGCTGGAAATGAATCGCAAAAAGGAAGCAACTCAAAAGGGTGAGGAAGCGAAACTGGTGCAAAAGAAATTGTCAAAATATGCTCTTGAGGGAGCCATGATAACTAGCACAGCTGAATCAAGCATGCATCAAGCATGCAGCAGGTGGCTAGTCCACAGCAAAATAATCAGGGCAATACAGGGTTTTATCCCAGGGGAAGAGGATTTAGGGGAAGAGGATGGCAGAGCAATCAGGGAGGTTTCCAAAATAATCAAGTAGGTTTTCAAAATATGCAAAATGGTAACCAAGATATGTCACATGGGCAAATGATCCGACCACCGCCAGTATGTTGGCTGTGTGGAATAATAGGGCATTTGGCGCGCACATGCAGAAATCAAGGCATGATGCAGAACGGCCAAGGAACAGGAGCAGGCATGGCAAATCCACCTGTAGTTTTACAGCAGGGTGGTGCACATAATCACACAGTGCAACAACAAGCGCCAGGAGTGCAACAAGGTGTGCAACCGCAAAGCATGGGGAATTTTCCACAAGGACAATCCCAACAGGCACCACTGCAACTATCGCAGACGATGAGCACAGGGCAGACCACGAACCCTGGAATGGGGAGTAACAATGGGAATGGGGGAAATTCACCAGCACACAGTGGGCCAAATTTGTATATAAACTAGGACAGCTCACTGGGAACCCTGATGTGTTCTATCCTATCAGTGACACCATGCCCTCACAGGGAACCTAGGGTGGATGTCGTTATAGGGGATGAAGAATATTCCTTCTTAGTTGACACGGGTGCAATACGCTTGTGCATATGTGAAGGCAAGTTTTCCTTGTCCGGCAAGGCCAAAGATACTCCGAGTTTTACAGGAGCTACCAGTCGTGTTCCCTTCACAAATGCACTTCCAGTCTCCATAGGAGAATGTGAAATGAATGTACCTTTTTATATTCCAGGCAGACCCCAGTAAATATTTTGGGCCGAGAGTTAATGACAAAGTTAAACATGACAATCTCGTTCACGGAGAAGGGCATAGTATGTTTCCCTCCAGGAATGCACTACTCAAATGTATGCGAAATGATTAGAGCATACTCGGCACACATAGCCATACCATTAGAGCCAGAGAAATTTTCGCATATGGTATGCGTCTGCTTATGGCAGGATTGCCAGGCCTTGAAGACAAAATCATGAGAACTCCTGAAGAGTTCTTATTCAGACCCAGGATACCGATGCATGAGGAGAAGGGACAAGTATTTCCCTTGATGATACACACGGCTGCAGTGAAAGGGAGAGTGGCCTTGATTGATGGTTATGACGACGAGAGCTGACAATGGTGCGCAGTAATCGTCATTGAAGAAGGATATCGATTGACTGATGTCACTGATGACGATCTAACAAATATAGGAGAGACAATGGTGGAAGTGAGTCTCACCTTTTGGGAAAAGATGATTAAAAGAGAAGTACCTCAGAGAATGATGTTGGCACTAAATCGTCCTGAATATTTTGATAACGACATAGCCAGGGTGCCTGTCTCAGTTTGGACTACAGAACCCTATGACGTAGGCCTCTTGAAGGGGGTTGGAGAAGTGAATATTAAACTGAAATCAGGAGCAATTCTACCAAGAGCCCGACAATATCCCATGTCCAGAGAAGCAGATGAAGGGACTTTTAAGACAATTTCTGCTATGATAGAGCAAGGCATCTTAGTGACATCAGTGTCATCATGTAATACGTCAGTTTACCCTGTGAAAAAAAGTAAAGGGGGGGTCATGGAGGCTAATTCAAGATCTGAGGCCAATAAACGATATTGTTGAGGCCGAGTTCCCTCTAGTCCCGAACCCGTCTCCAATTCTATGTAACATACCCGTTGAGGCAAAATATTTCACGTTGATTGTCTTGAAAAGTGCATTTTTCTCAATCCCGTTGCACCGTGACTCACAAGATCTGGCATCATTTACGTTCAGACAAAAGCGTCTGAAAAGCACGAGGCTGCAGAGGGGTACTGTGAGTCTCCTTCCATTTTCAACCGAGTCCTGCAGATTGACTTGAGCAATATTGTACTAGAAAGTGTCGTCCTACAATACGTGGATGACATCTTAATTTGCAGCACCACAGAAGAGCAATGCAGGCACGATTCTGTTCAGCTATTGACTATACTGGCTGAGAAAGGATATAAAGTTGACAATATTGTCAACAAGAAGTGCTGTACATAGGCCAGCTGATCTCACATGAGGGAAAGAAAGTGACCCCAAAAAGGGCTGAAGCCATATTTAACACTGCTAAGCCACACATGATAAAGCAGATGCACAGCTTTTTAGGCCTATGCAACTATGACAGGGCATGGGTCTTCGACTACAGCTCTTACACCAAGCCCTTACTTCAGGCCCTAAAGAAGGCCCAAGTGACGAAGGAAAAGATCGAATGGTCTGAGACCATGGAGAAAGGGTTTGCTGAACTCAAAAGAGCCATCTGCACAGCACCAGTTTTAGGGATCCCTAATTATGCAGAAAAATTGTACCTGTTTTCACACACAAATGGCAGCGTTATGACGGCAGTACTCACACAGAGAACCACGTTGGGGTACAAGCCCCTGGCATACTATAGTGGGAACTTGGACCCAGTTTGAGGGGTCATTTCCCATGTGAACAAAGTTTAGCTGCTGCAGCGTTCACCATAGAGAAAGCTACAACCATTGTAATAGGATGCTCAATGACGTTAAACGTCGAGCACTCAGTATTTGCCATTCTAGAGAAACCAAAGGGCATTGACATCTCAGAGAGCTTTTGCTTATGAAATGATCATATCAAATACATTGATTAAAATAGTCCGATGTGAGATAGTGAACCCAGCTATGTTCATAGCAGAGCCAGTCACTGAAGGAGAGCCCATACATGACTGTGCAAATTATGAAGAATTCTATGATGAAATCCCCAGGGTGAAAGAAAATTTCCTTGGCAGAAGAAGTGATCGTCTTTATTGACGGGTCTTCGAGGATCGACCAAAATGATGGGCAAAGATACACAGGCGTTGCTGTAATGAAACACACAACGAATGGAGAGTTTCGAGTGCTTCTTAGTGCAGAAATACCATATCATTGTTTAGGACAGGCTTCAGAATTATTGGTGTTAATACTTGCCATTGAGAATCACGCAGACCAGGAAGTAACGGTGTACAGTGACTCCCCCTATCTGACGTCAACAGTGCACACAGGCTTAGCACGCTGGAAAAGGAGGGGCTACCTCCGAGCAGACAGCATGCCAGTGCAGCACACAGCCTTATTGGACAGGCTGATCAAGGCACTACAGTTCCCAGTGGGCATAGCGGTGGTAAAATGCGCCACATGAAGGGGACATTTTTTATCTCACCCTGGAATCAAGCAGCTGGCACGGAAGCCAAGCATATGGCATCCAAAAGCGAAACGATCATGGAAGTGGAAGTTATCCATGCCAACGAGCAAATGATGGTTAACAAACTGCACCTGAAAGTTACATAATTTGGGGCAAACACTGCCAATGGAACTCCAAGGGGAGGCACCACAGGAAGAGAAGAACCTGTGGAAACGTCAAGGGTGTTCTTTAAACCCCTCTGACAGCTTGTGGCGACAAGACAGCACTGGTAAACCAGTAATGCCTGTAGCCCTAGTAAAAATAGCGCTGGAGCAGTTACATTACCGGCGCACTTGACAAAAGAGAACCTAGCAGCAACACTTGCAGAAGACTGGTTCATACTGAATTTGGCAGAGCATGTTGTATTCTTTATGGTAAACTGTATACTTTGTCAGCAATTCATGGCGGGGCACACATTAAAAGTAATGAGAGGAATCAGTCCACGGCCAAATGGGCCTTTTCAACACTTGCCTGTCAATTACGTCGACATGATTCAAGTATGTAACGGGTACAGATACTTAATTGTTGTGGTGTGTCCATTCTCTAGATGGATTGAGGCAGGTCCATGTACACACCCAGACTCTACCTGTGCGGCCAAATTTTTTGTGAGAGAAGTGTTCCCTAGGTGTGGGGTGTGCGAGGTCATGAGGTCAGATAATGACCCTCATTTTGTCAATGCAGTGTTCGTGCAGATTAGCTTGTTGCTTGATATAAAGCACAAGTTCTCGTCGGCGTATCATCCAGAAGGTAATGGAGTCTGTGAGAAGCTCAATGGCTTGTTAAAGGAAAGGATAGCCAAGTTGAAGCTTACTCTAAAGAAGGGATGGTTGCACTGCCTTCCACTGGCACTGTATGCACTTCGGAACCAAACCGGGTCCGACCATCATCTTACGCCACACGTGATGGTCTCAGGAAGAAGAATGAGAACTCCTCTGACACCCCGAGACAGAACCAGATGTGATACCCAGTCAACAGGAGAGGTTTTAAGGTCTGAAATGCAAAACTATCTGAACTGCATGACATCTTGCCTTACTTTAATTTCAGACCAGCTGCAGCGAAGATGATAAGGGTGCAGAGCAGCACAGAACACAGAAGGAGACACTACAGCAGGCCAGGTTCGAGGTCTATGTGTTCCACCCGTCTTCCCTGGAGACGCCGTCCTTGTGAAGAATCATACAAGGAAAAAGTGGGACGAGCCGAGGTTCAACCGTCATTTTACAGTAGAAGACTGCACTCCGTCTGCAGTGAAACTACAAGGCAGGAGAGCTTGGATTTTTCTCTGCGATATAAAACCCTACATCGGAGAAGGCCACCTGCCTGCACCCCAACGAGAGGAATCGATGAGCAACGGGGAAGAACCACAACACGTGTAGACAAGATCCATGACACGGATGACACGGAAGAAGGACGCATGACCAGCCAGACAAAGACAAATAACCTTTTACAAATTGTGGCTTAAATTGGACACTTCCTCGAAGCAAAGAAGGGGATAAGGACATAAAAAACAGACTCTCTGTGAATCCTAGTTGCAGGGTGAAGAAGAAAATTGCACGCACAAGCCACAACACATTCTGATGACTTTGAACTTTGGACTGAGGCACACTTAAGCTTTGAGAAAAGAATATGCCAAATTTTGACCGAGGACACTTAGATTGGAAGCAAATACAGTATCTCGATTCGTTTAATACTGAGACACTATTCGGAATCACTTACGGTGTCCCACAGTAGAGACATCACAAATGACATAATAACCTATTTTGATCTAGTGCTAAGATCATACCCGTCATTGGTAGGGAGGCTCACCAGTGTAACTAACTTTCTACAAGATCCTCAAAACAAAAACACAATAAGACAACTCCTCACTGTCATTGCTCAACAATTTACCCTACTCCCTGAGTACAGTGAGAAAGAATCAAATGTTCCCAAAACAGGCGGAAATAGATGAGCTCATCAACACACTGTTCTTTCGCATAATCGAAGACTGTCCAACTCTTATTGGGAGAACAACAGATACACTCACATTCCTCAGAGACCCAGCAAATACAGAACATTTAAGCCTACTTTTAAATAAAATCAAAATTCTAGTTGCACTAAATGCGACCGGACAATGCAGACATTGTTCACATTTAGGAGAAAACATATAATCCTGAACCTCAGCAGGACAGGACGGTTGTCCCTGTCACCAGAAGACACCAGGTTGGCCCATAATGTTCTCTTTCGCCTAGTCACTCACTTTCCAGAGCTAGTGGGGAGACCAATCGATGTTGACGTCCTCACTTTCATCAGAGACCCAGCTAATATTACGCAGATGGGAATGCTCTTACACGGAATCGTATTCCAAGTGCAACTTTCTAACCATCAGAGGAGCTATCTGAGGAGATTCTAAGAGCCTTTTGCTGAGGGACAGATCAAAGAAGCGGTGCCAAGAACTCCACGTGTCATATTTGTTGTTATTTTTGTCCCTAATCCTTCATACTGATCAAAATACACTATGTCCTCAGGACTGAAGCAAATCTGAGGAATGGATTGGGAGCTTACCTATTTTGAACATGCACAGTAAAGGGACTCATTAAAATGTTATTTTATTTCTGATTTTTCCCGTAGTCTATCAAAGGAACTGTATCCTGTTAAAAGAGACAATTTGTAACTCGCGAGAGGGGGGACACTTGTGGAGTACCGGACACTCTTAAAACACAGAAACAATAAACACTGACATTTGTTGAATGATCGAGATGGGGGTCCAGAGCAGCAATCTGGTCCTCCCACAAGAAGAGAGGCAACCCCTCTTCTCTGGAAGAAAATGCTGTCGCCTGACCTACAGGGGCATAATGTACCTATGCATCATATTCATTATTGTTTTACCGTCATTAACGATCAGAACTGCATTCTTTATTGGTGCGCAAAGCGTCCCAATTTCAGTGCACCCACCTAATGATGCACGCATCAAACCCACAAAAGCACCCAGACCTTATATAGTCATTCCAGTCCATAGCCAATCTGATGGTGGAGTGAATTAACTTGAAATGGATGTGATTTGCAACGATACACACACACTTGTGGTAACGAATGAAAAGAAAAGCCAGAGACAGGGTCGGCAAGGGATGAATTAAGTAACATCACTGACAACTACACGCACGCAAACACTGAATGCACACGAAACAAGCCTAGTGTCAATGACTGCAGAACCACAAACCAAAGAAGCACAGAAGAAGAGACTGCCTGCCATAAGAAACTCCACAGCAGATGTTGTGAAAAAACAAGAATTAAAGCAAAAACCAACAGAAGCAGTTATATCAGAAACTCTTAAGAAAATAAGAAACAACACTGAGAAACTCTCTGCACAGACACAACTGATAGTAGACTCATTAGTTCCGCACATAGCCCGAGCAAGGGAACTACAAGACTGTATTACCAAGCATATGCATTCCAACGCAAGGAACAAGTACCAGTTCTACAATACAACCATACACCGGACCAGTGTCAGACTTGTTGGCATGGGCATTTGTAACCAGCAGGAGAAAGATGTATGAGTAGAGGGAAAGAGCTACCAGGCTCTTGTCCACTCAAATGGCACAGATGAAGAGGCCTGCACCATGGACCAGGATACCTGAGAATCCTCCAACAAAAAAAAGCCATACCGATGCATTCAGGGATGTAGTCATAGCCAACCACAGGAAAACATTAAGAATCAAGAAAAGTATGCATGGAGATGACAATGAACTCAACGACTATCTGGACAGTACAGCATATCTGGGAAACAACATTTGGTACCAGCACATGAAAGAAGTTGGAAGACGAAGTTCAGAAGGGGAATGCTTTGTTTGCGCACTCCTACCGTACAGCATGGGGAAGTCCAAGATCTTTGTAGCTGTAGAAATCGATGTCCAGACATCACACTGTATGTTGCACGTAGCAATGTGCAAGACCAGAGGCCAGTTCATGGGTAGTGATGCCTCTCTGAAATGGGCAACTGAAGCAACTGATCAAAATGAAGACCATTATGTCCAGGACGTAAAGACAAGAAACAATGGAAAGACGAAACACATTGTGATCAGATATGAGAAGCCTGGAGTTAATGGAGCAGAGATCAGAAGAGAAGCAAACCAGAAGCTAAATGTCCAAGGAAAAACTCCAGAAGAAGCTTGGAGATGGAAGAATCGAGGTCAAATGCAAATTTGGGGAACAGTGCTTTCACAAGACGGATGGGAGAAAGGAGTACTGATATGCCGAGCATGGAGGTTCTTCTGTCACTATGAGCCAACCATCAACATAGTGCAAAATGGATGCAAGCCATTATGGCCAAAACTTGCAAAACTACTCACATAGGTCAAAGACAGAGGAGGACCCTTGCAGATAGTGCCACTAGAAAGCCCAAAGTTCTGTTTCAGGAATAATGGCACAAGGATGATGGGAGAGAATCAGAACTGTGGACAAGTTTTCAACGATCCAGGAATGGTACATGGAACCACAATGATTATGGATCATTATTGGGCGTGTGGATCCAAAGCATATATAAAACTGCCAAGAGACTAGGGAGGCATATGCACAATAGTGAACGTCCACGTTCCAACATTGGTGATCCCGAAAAGTGACCTGAATATTGACAGTTTCCCAAAAGCAGATGCTCACCTTAGGAAGAAGAGATCTGTGGAACTGATAACTCAGATGAAGAGAGAGAATTACTTCTCTGCTAAATCAGAAGAAGCTTTTCATGCAATCCCATATGAACACAGGGTGTTCAGCCTCACCTCATCAGTGTTCACAACAATTTTCATGCCAAGATTCCAAGTTGGAGCAAATACTAAATGGTTACAGATAACCAGATGGGAGTTACTGCAGACCATCAACACGACAATAAAAGGATTCAATGCAATAAAGGAAGAGTTAAGAGCCATCCGACTGATGACTCTCCAGAACAGACATGTGCTTGACATGATCACAGCCATGGATGGAGGAGTTTGTGCAAAAATAGGAGAATCATGTTGCACATGTATACCTTCTCATGACAAGGAAAATGGAACCTTAACAGAAGCCATAGGTATGCTGACGAAGCTACAGAACCAGATGATCCACGAAACTGGTGAAGTTGATGATGACAGCTGGTTTGGATCGCTATTCTCTTGGGTCCCACAATGGATGCCAGACATATTCAAATTTCTAGGAGCCCTGCTAGTGATGATATTACTAGGATTTTGTGTTATCAAGATAATAATCTTGCAACGCCAGAAAACTGCAAAGAAAGCCATAGGTATGAAGATCATGATTGATGTCAAGCCGGAATGGAAGCCCAAAGACCTGACTGATGAAGAAATAAGAGACTTTGTGAAGGCCAGCAGGCACGTGCCAAAAGGTACAAAGTTTCTCTATCCCAGGAAGCATAGAAACTATGTGGGAAGATGGGTCTACTGTAGCCCAAATGGACAATGTCAACTAAAGACATGGAATAAAGATGAGCATGTAAGGACAGCAGGAAGCCTGAAAGGAGTTATAAAAATATGGACTCCAAAGAGACACTTCTTCAAACCATAGATCCAGAAGATGAAGAAGGAATGAACCCAGGCGATGGAGTGAAGATAAACATAGAAGAATCAAGTGAATTGCATCCAAAGAAGGAGATGAAAGTGGTCGATGAATCGCCAAGACGGGGGAGTGTAGAGGATGTCCCAAGTAAAGCCTGTACTACCATTGCCCATTTTGAAGTACCAGGAACATTCACACCAAAATATGTGACGTATGATGAGCAAATAAACTTGCAGAGAGCCGCAGTAGGGCTCTGCCCAGTACCCTTCAGAAGAGCAACACCTATTGAAGTACCAATACCCAGACAACCATGGACAGTAAGGTATCCATTGAGAAAACCCTACAAACAAATGAGACGAAATGAAGATTGCCTAAGTACCGTCCTGGAAGAAACCAAAAAGGTCTTAATGGAAGACGAATGGTCACATCACGAGAGCCCGGACGGACGCAGAGATAGAACAAATGACGAACCAAGAACGACACAAGGAGACGTAACGCCATGAGAAAAGAGATTGTGAGCTTAAAGTGATAGAAAACTATCAAAGCGTAAGAGAGTTAAGCTGTAAGCAGGATGAAGATATTCAAGCAGCTAACGCCTGTACATAAGCTTGAAACTGCAAGAAAGCTAAGAAAACAGTGCATCTTGCTATGCTAAGTAGAAAAATAGCACGGCAAGTGCCATTGTACATAATCTACCTCAAAACAAAGCACATTATTATAAGTGTGATTCCACTTTACATGAAAAGCAGAATCAACTCAGGTTACTAGAGGCCAAACAAGACAAGATTCATATTCTAGCAAAATGAGAAGAGACGGCTGAATCGAAACTCAGCAGATGCAACTCATGCCAAGAGAGCAAAGGTCATACCAATAGAAGGAACGAACAGTAGCTACATCTAATTGAAACTTAAGAACAGAATATCCAGTCTATGAAAGGTCAAGATAAGGAAGCGTAGGCAGGTGGCAAGCCGAATAAGAATTAAATGCACCAATTAAGAGAACCTAGGAAAATTCACGGTGTCTGCATCATGTAACCATCCGAGCGAGGAGAAGCACAAGTTCACACCTACGCGTGGCATCCGCCCAGGAGAAGATATCGGAACTTTCCCAGACAGAAGATGCAGTTTCGAGGCCAACCATAGTAACATAATTGACACATTGTTGTTGAAGTGATGATTGATTGTAACCTTAATTGGAGGAAGGCCGGGTAGGTGAGGGGGGCACCCTGCACCTGGCTGACCATTCTGTGTGCTGCTAAGTAAAGTGGAAATGTATGCACAGGGTTGGTGCCAACCCAATCACAATGGACCACACAATCTAGGGTCCTATAGTAGTAGAACCAATGGGACGTCGTACTTTTAGTGACGTCTACAGTAGTCATTTTGAAGGAAGGGCTTAGACGCCCACCTGACAGTATTTACCCAAACCCCTCACTCCGTTACCATATACAGATATAGCAATTATATTAAAGTTACCTTTTCCGAACCAATAGAAATGCTTATTAACTTCTGAGTGTTACATTTCACTTATGATGAATTTTCAGTCTAAATGATGTGATTTTTATGAAGTTCATTGAAGTTAAAGCGAGGCGGACGATCACATCACTGATGATTGCCATGACTCCAAGTTTTTTGTACTTGTCATTAAACGGACTCCCTTTGCCAAACCATTGAGTTGTCCTTATTGATTGGTGTTGGAGTAATAAATGTGCAAAGTGCAGCTATCTCATCTTAAAGTACTCTCGGAGCAAACCTCGGCTATATGGGCCGGCCGGGGGTCTCCTGAGTACACATCTTCTGGGAATCCACATTTTTTAAATCCATTGGACATGTTGGCATATTCCTTCTCTAAATTCTGAGTGTTAGAAACAATTCTTTTTAATCTCAAGAACTGACTGTAAGGCAAACTTTCTTTGAGATGTTTCGGGTGAAAACTATTGTAGTGTAGCGTCTTATTCACATCTGTGGGTTTTCTGTATATAGATGTTAGTAGTTCAGTTCCTGTGTATGTCACTGCTACGTCCAAAAAATGAATACCTGGATCCCCTAGCTCCATTGTAAATTTGATCTGATCGTGACAGCTGTTTAGATATTCAAAGAATTGTAGGAATTCATCTCTGGTACCATTCCAAATGCTGAATACGTCATCAATGTAACATTTCCAAAATGTTATTTTAGATGTCCAAGGTTGTGTCTCCAGGACATGTGTCCTTTCAAATTGGCACATAAAAATGTTTGCATAACGCAGGGCTACTGAGGGGCCCATTGAAGTCCCTGCTATCTGCAGGTAAAATTGTCCTTCATATCTGAAGTAGTTATTGTACAAGTTTAAGTTAATCAATTGTATCGCAAACACTTTATGTATTTGTATGTTCTCATCTTCAAATAGAAACAATTCCATGGCATCAATGCCTTCTGTGTGGTGAATGGAAGTATATAAGATATTGACAGCAAAAGAGAATAGTATCTGGTTAGGTTCTGTAAGTTGTAGTTCACCCAGAAGATGTAAGAAGCGAGATGTCTTTTTACGGTAGGTAGGTCTGGGGGGGTGATTTCCATATGGCATAGCAGGAGAAGGACTGCCTACGAGTCTCCTCTTTGCGGGCTAGCCTTGACTCCAACCTTTTGATAGTGTTGCTCCGTGAGGAGCGAGAGTCTCCGTAGGTGTGGAGTTTAGCTGCCTAGTATGTTGGCGTTCCATCATTTGTGCTGCTTTGTAGGTGATGCATGTAGTTTTGAATATGATCCTGGAGGGGAAGGGGAGCCAGTGAAGCGTGTGCAATGTTGGAGAGATACAGTCGAATTTGTGGGCACCTTTACTGAGGCGGGCTGCAGCGTGGTGTGCTGCTTTGAGGGCTGGGAGCCCAGTAAGAAGGGCATTGCCCTCCAGTGATGTGTGAGATAATGAGAGCTTGGATCACTGTACACAGAATTTGTTTCGGGAAATACAATAATTAGGAACTGACATTCACAAGTAAACAACGTTTTCAGGTGTGTTCTGCCATTCCAAGCTTGTTCCAATGAAAATACTGTTTTAGGTAAGATAAAATGGGCGAACAGAGCAAATGTTAGACACTATAACAGAGCTTACACTATGATGCACTCTTTCGACAAGAGCACGTTCCATACAAGGGCTACTCTAAGAGCTCTGGCAGAGCTGTCGCCACCTCTAGACACACCTGAAATACCTTACCAGGATGGCATTCTGCCTACCTTCCTCCAAACTGCCAGGCAAAACAACAAAGTTCAACAAACACGGTAGCAGCGCTTCACAAGGATGGGACACTCTCAATGCAGCCATCCCCTTTACAACACATCTGTATTCATAGCACAATTGTCACTAGGATATGCCAGTAATGCCATTGTACAGGCTAACTGCAACACCCTGTGTTATCCAAGGAAGAGAAGCTACCAAGGGAAGGCCACCTACAGAGAAAAGGGGTGCAAAAGCAACATAAAAAGGGGTATGCACAATAACTGCAAGGAACGGGGATCTGTTTCAAGTCCATAGTTCCCAAATTGTTCTCTTTTTATTGATTTATTTATTTACTTATTTTTATTGTGCATTTAGTTCATACAAAACTTTAAGCACATGAAAGACAATACAAAGACAGAGAAAAATTGCCAAAATATTTTTAAAAAACATTTACACAATAATCCATTTAAAGCTAATTAATGAAAGGATTATTAATAATAAATTCATACAATTGACATGCTGATGATTTTCATTTTAATAATCTCCTTTATACTGCATTATGGTCAGACGGATTTTGGCCTCAAATAGACATATATTTTAAACCCCATGGCTGGCTTTGTTGTGCCAGGTATTTCAAGCCAGACCTGCATACTTTATAGTGCAGACATAAAAGATTTTCATAGCTCGATGGTGGCCAAAGATACCAGATTAAACTCACGCTTACTAAATTCTAAAAACAGAGGTCACCGCGAAGTTTAGTAGTTATTACTATGGGGTAGAGAATGGAAAATTGCGTTTTATTTTTTCTGTATGGCCAGCTGTAGGGGATTCCAGGCCTTGCTCACACTAATCAAGGTCTGCTTTAGCAGCCCCTGAGGGAGGGTGCGTGTGTGAATTGGCTGTACTCACCTCTCAGGCCGCCACCTGAGGCGCTGACATCAGTCTTGGAAGCAGATGCGCCGTCTGAGCTGCTCCAGTTGGAGGCAAGCCTGCGAGAAGGTTCCAGAAAGCGGATTCAGACAGAGAGAGGCGAGCAACGAGCAGAATCATTTCGAGGGCAAAGGGGAAGGATCTCTGCGCTCGGATGTCACGAGTACTGGCGCGCGCAGAGCGCCTCAGCCTCGCGCTTGGGAACTGCTGTGAAAACCCGCAGCTCAATGAGACTGCGAGGCAGTTCAGCTGAGTGCACGCGAGTCATTAATCAAACGCATCATCGGACAATCGCACCTGTCCGTTTGCGAGTCTTGTTTCAAACAAAGGTCTGCTTACCCAACATTCTTCAACTACAGCCACAGATGTTTTGATGAGATAAAAGAAAATAGCTAATGTTTCCAATCTCATTTTAATTTGCCGACTCCCAAAATGCAAGTCACAATCATACAGAGCAATATTAGATAGATGCATACGTATTTCAGAATAAACCAATCCAGACCAAGGGCCTCTGTACGAGGTTGGCGGTAAGCCGCCGGTGCGACCGGCGGTTTGCCGTCAACCCCCGTAACACTGAATCCAGCGACGGACTTCCCGGTTCCACCGGGAATTTACAAGTCTCAGTGGCATGGGAAGTCAGGCACCGAATTTATTCCCCATTCCCATAGTGGGGAGACGGAAGCACCGGCGCCATTGTTAACGGTGCCGGTGCTTCCGTGATGACTCTGCCTACCGGGCCGGTGCACCTGGCTGGGTCAGACCGGCCTGGCGCAGCGGCCCTGGCAGGAAGGCTCGTAGTGTGGCAGTGCGGAAAACAAGGGTGCCGTGAGCTTACCGGCACCCTTGTTTCTGGACCGCCACACTTGTAATGAGGCCCCAAGTGTTGTTAGGCAGTCATACCACAAGCATACCTGCCTAGTCTCCAGATAAACCCGGAAACTATGGGTTTTTATGCTCTTATCCGGGTCTCCAGGGAAGAGCGTGGAGTCTCCGGAATTTCCTGCCCTTCTGATAACTCTGCCCACACCTCAATGTGATTGGCTACTAACAGGCCAATAGAAGTCAATCACATCGAGGTGTGGGCAGATGAGCGTAAATCTCGCTCAGATTGACGTTGATTTTTCTTTTTAAAAAACATGGGCAGCGCGGGTGGGCGCAGTGCCTGGGAAAAGGGAACTGGGGCGTCCAATGACATCCTCTATGTTTTTCTTTTGTTTTATTTGTTTTATTCGTATTTATATATAGCGCACAACAGCCTGAGGACATCGTGGCACTTGTTACAGTACAATGCTTAGTTACAAAGTCATGAATCATGCATATGTTACATAATGAAAAGTTTGAGCAGGTATACAATATATACAATATAGTTATATTACATTTGTGTTTATATTACAATATACATGACAGGAATAGGGTAGGAAGTCGCATTACTAGTTGAGGAAAGTGGTCTTGAGGTTGTGGCGGAAGACGGAGATGGAGGTTTTAGCTCTAAGGGTGGCAGGGAGTGAGTTCCAAAGTTTTGGTGCAATATAAAAAAAGCCTAGACCTCCAGCTGTGGCTCTCTTGATGCGAGCTATGTGTAGCTGGTTGGTGTACTGAGCTCTGGTGGGGCGAGTGGAAGTGGTTCTTGATATAGCTTCTGATAAGTAGGTGGGAGCGGTGTTGTTAATGCATCTGTGTGTGATGGTAAGGATTTTCAGAGTAATGCGGTCTTTGACTTGTAGCCACCGAGCTGCAAGTCTGGCATGGGATATATGGTCTCTTCTAGGGATGCTTAACACGGCTCTTAGGGCATTGTTTTGTGTGGTTTGCAGTCTATGAATGTTCTTGGCGGAGGTGCCAGCTAAGAGAGCGTTGCAATAATCGAGTTTAGCGCCTATAGTTGCTCGCAAATGCAGGCAGGTATCACCCCCAGAGCTAATGCTTTTTAAATGAAACTCTCCAGTCACATTTTACTTTTTCAGGCAAATAACACACAAATTGCAATAGAGGGACAATTTCAAATCTGCTGCTATATGCAGAGCCATAGCCAGGATTGTCTAAATAGTGGGACCTGGAGCTAGTGTATGAGATCCCACCGCCGCAAGGGAAGTCTGCGGACGGCAGTGCGTGTGTTCTGCCCCTGGCCTAATGCACAGAGGCGACCAAGTGTAGAGAGGGAGCCTGAATCAATGAGAATTTGGCGTATTCTCCCATCGGAAATATTTTTTAAGCAATGGGTTAAAATAGTTTCTTTTACAGTAGACTTTCTGTGACAAATTAAGTCAAAGGCCACACATTTTACAATATGTTTTCAAGGGAAACACATGAAATAAATCCATTAGCTGCCAAGTGACCACCACCTTGCATGACAGACGCACAATTTACAAACGTACTGAGGAATAGCATGAAGAAAAGCCCAGAGTGGTTTGGAAGGAGCAGATTACCATTAAGTGACTGTAACAGTGTGCATCATCTTTTTTTTCTGACCACTAAGGATCATAGAATACTAGGGAGACAATAAATCCCAGAGTTGGTTGTTGGCTGCAGATAACCATTTAGTAACTGTAACAGTGTGTGCCATCTTGTTTTCTGACTGCTACGGATAGTAGAATAATTGGGAACAAAAAATCCCAGAGTTTGTTGGAAGGAGTAGATTACCATTAAGTGACTGTACAGTGGTTATCATCTTTTTTTCTGACCTCTAGGGATAGTAGAATACCGGAGAACAGAAAATCCAAGAGCTGGTTGGAAGCAGCAGATTACCATTAAGTGACTGTAACTAATTTATTTATTTATGTATTTGTTTTTGATTAATTTAAGAATCTCTACAAAATGAATCAGAGAAAATTCATAGTTTTCCATTAGAAGGTGCATACAAACAATTAAAACGTTAAAAACATTTGGCATAGACTGGCCACCAGGGGGCGCACGGATGAGTATCCCTCCTGTGTGAGCTCCGTCCCTGCGGTCCCGATAAGTGGAATGAGCCCCCGCTGATGGACCCCCCCACGAAAGTTCGAAATTCTGTGACCTGAACGGACCCCCCCGCAGCTGAGAAAAAATCTGACAAAAATCGGGCCCGTTTTGACCGAGAACTCGGCAGTTCCAGAAGTGCCTATCTGCTGCGCCATGGAAAGCGCAAATCCTGGCGTAGTGTGGCCCGTGCGATAGGCGTTACCCGCGGTGAACATCTGTGCCCCAGGCTTGTGGTGGTGATCCCTCGCTCGCGTGAAACAGCGAGCCCAAAGACTCCCAAGGATACCGGGCGGCTGCACGGGGTGAGTGAGAGACTTCTACGTGAAACTCCGCGGTACCAGAGCCCGCGCCCGTCGGTGCCATGTAATACGCGTGACCCCCATCCCTGCCGCGGAGCTCATGCGGATGAACCGTACCCCGGGGGCTGTGCGCTACCCGAACCTCCCTGCAGCAGCACTGCACCCGACCCCCCTGAATGCTGTGAGGGGAGAAGGACATTGGATAGCACGTGGATTAGAGGACACATTGCATAATGCAGTTTTGAGGAAACGCCGATCCCCACACTGGCTTTCCGCTCCCTGCCTACCTAGGCCATACGCTCCCTGCACAACACACTACGCCGGAGGAATAAGAGTGGTCTGTTGGCCTCCCACCAATTGCAGTGCAGCCCCTCTGCCCACGCACACTCCTGAACCACACATAGCCCGCGTTGGGGGCCTGTGTTGCAGACACCCATGATCCCCCTGCGGAGCTGAACCGAGGAGTTGACCCACATCACACGAAGTGCTGGAGACCGGAGACAATACTGATCCCGCAACCGGAGCATCCTCATAGAGGGTAGGGCCCCCTACTCAGGGGCGTGTGCCTCCTCTAACCCGGATTTCGTCGCATGGACCTATGCCACAAACTAGCCAGATTTGCCTACGAACCGTACCTCCCGCCTTGCGGATCTACAGGTGCAATGACCACGGACCCATCGGAAGCAGGGGCCGCTGCCACCAAAGGAGACATTGCCACACTATTGAATGAAATAAAAAACATGGGAGCCAACCTTGGCGGCAAAATCGACAAAATCACCCAATGGATGGACAGATTTGAAGAACGATTGGAAAGTGTGGAAAATAACCAGGCTTCGATTGATACCCTTGAAGCTCAGATGGATGTACGGATCCGAAACATCGAAAAAAGAGAAGTCGAGGCGAGGCTCAAGATGGATGACTTAGAAAACAGAGAGAGGAGGAATAACGTCTGCTTTTTTGGTATTCCGGAAAGCGAAGGTGAAACTGAAAAAGATCTCAAAGACACCATCCACGACATCATTAGAATATTGACCGCCGATGAAGACATCGATGAGCCTAAGACCGAACGCATACATAGAGCTTGTGGGCCACCCGGCGGCCCATGGTCTGTCCTGGCCAAATTCCATCGATATCAAGACAAAACCAGAATTCTTGAGAAGGCCAGGTCTGGAGGCCCGCTCACAATGGGAGGCGCTCAAATCACCATCTTTCAAGACTTATCCTCGCTAACATTAGCCCTGAGACGCCTTTGCAGCCCCCTGACGAAATGGCTTAAGGACCAGGACATAAGGTACAGACGGGGATACCCTTTCTCGCTTACCTTTGAGCACGGCAGCAGGAAAATAGTCCTATGCTCCGAAGACGAAATCAAAGATTGCATCGTCGATCTCCTCGGTGCAGACCCGCGGGGCAAAGAAGGTGGCGACGACAGACGACCGGGATCGCAGTGGGAGCTCCAGGGCAAGAGGGTAAAGGGATCGAGAAAATGTAGACGCCCCAACAACACCCCCGACCATGATTAAGCAAGAGAAGCCGCGTCAGAATCGTGCTGGCTACAGTCATATCTAAAACACGAGGCGCTGTCTCCCGCGGAGGATGCAACATGGCGAAATCAGCCACTTTGGTGCTGCTGCGGGCAGGGCACCCCCCAGAAATGGGAGACGACGTGAACTCCTGTGGAATGACCTGAGAGCCACACGTAACATTGAAACTTTCACATGTTTGTTGTTATTACTGTTGAAATTGCATAATGTTTGGGGGGGGGAAATAGATGGGGGCTCACCCTTAAGTTACGATGGTAAATTTGTTCGGGACCGTAGGCCAACGGTCCCTACTGATGGTCCGCCGACGGACTGCATACTCTCATCCAGTCTGTCCCGGACACCGACAACAGCTGCCGATGCAGCATCCCCTGTTCGTAAGCTCAAGCGAGCACCATCAATTATGGTGGAACACGAGAAAAGGGGAGAGAGGTAACAGACACTTGGGATACGTACAGATAACAATACGTTTGCTCCAAAGTATCACAGTCAAGATGGCACAGGGTATCCACTTGCCTTTCTGGCCGCTGATGGTGAAAGACCCTAGACTATCAATGTGAAGGGATTGAATTCCCATACTAAGAGATCGCTACTGCACAGAGAATTTCGAAGATCTGACATTGACATTCTCCTCCTCCAAGAGACGAAATTTGCGAGAGGGGAGGAGCGGACGGTCCTGGGGAATCGGGGAGGTATGGAATTCTGGGGCTCTGGCCCGCTCAGGAAAGGAGGGGTCGGAATTCTCATCAAGAAGGGAGTTTCCTTTGAGCTAGAGAAGACCTGGTCGGATGTGAGTGGACGGGCCCTCCTGCTAGTGGGGAAAATCGCAAGAGTTCAGGTCACGATTGCTACAATATACTCGCCTAATAGCGGGCAAGCTGCATTCCTTCGGAAAACGATTCCCAAAATAGTACTAGAGACTGCAGGCCACCTCATTATAGGAGGCGACTTTAATCAGTGGGTGGACCCATCTGTAGACTGGAGGCCAGGCAACCCCGACACGCGGGCCCAGCATAGAGGGGACCGTATTGAATTCGCCGTCATGATGAAGCTTTACGATCTACGAGATGTGTGGAGAATACAACATTCTGACGAAGGGGGCTTCACCTTTTACTCGAACCCCCATCGCACATTCTCACGCATAGACTATATATTCCTCGCACCTGACCTTGCAAGATCAACAAGTCATACCAATATTGTCCCGACAACATGGACAGACCATGACATGGTCCTAGCAGACGTCAACTGGGCCGACCTACCTGCCGCTGGGGGATCCTGGCGATGCAATGAGTCCCTCTGGACCGATGCGGTGTTCAGAAATGAAATGGAGACCGAGATCGAAGAATATTTCAAGACGAATGACAACGGGGAGGTCTCCAAACAAGTGATCTGGGAAGCGGGGAAGGCCACTTGGAGAGGTATATTTTTTTTTTTATTTTAATGATTTTTATTGTTAAAATATTGATTTTGATACAGATATCAACAGGTTACAGACTTTGAATAAAACAAGAACAACAGAGAAATGACATAGTAATTGATTTTGATCCTTTGTAATAGTATTTCTATAAGGCTAAATCATTTGTTAAATTCACTTGCGAATGTAATATGAACTATAATAGATATAAACCGCATTAATATAACATGTAGTTTAGAATTAATTATATCACAGGTCTGCAACGAGTGATTTATATATAGTGAAAATAGAGATTTGGGGGGAGACGTACAGGGAGACAGACTAGAGACATATAAGGATAAGGAGGGAAGAGGATAGGGGGGGGAATGGGTATATTGGATTATTTCATCAAAATAATCTAATCATTTCAAACATTATCAAGTTCTAGCATTTTTGAATAAGTATGGCAATATGAATAATGATGCTAATATAAGAATGTAAATTTATGTACCATGAGCAGTTGCATTAAAACAGTTAAGATACCTGGTGAAAAAATACCATTTAGCATTATATTTAGGAATTGTGTTGTGATTATTGGCCATGCACATCTCTAGTTTATGAGTGTTACAAATGGTGTTCCACCAGATTTTGGTGGAAAGTGAACTAGAGTCTTTCCAGTTAGCCGTAATACATTTTAAAGCTATACAGATGAATAAGTCATAAAGTCTTGCAGAGTCAGATGGGAAATAAGTTGTAATGGCTATACTTCCTAAAAATATGTTAACAAAGGAAAAGGGCACATCAACACAGAAGATACATTTAAGAAGCTTCCAGATTTCCTGCCAAAATTTGACAGTAAATGAACATTCAAAAAACATATGCATATACGTGGCGGGAGATATGCCACATGACCAACATTTAGCATTATAATTCGGATTAGACTTAGCCAATTTGGCTGGAGTAATAAATGCTCTGTGCATGAAGAAATAATAGTGTTGTGATATATTTGCTGATACCGATATTTGTTTAATTTTAGCAAACAGACGATGCCATATTTCATCTTCAAACATGAAGCCCAAATCAAGTTCCCATTTCAGACGTATAGGGCAAATCTTAAAATTTGAGGTGAGCATATTGTAAATTTTTGAGGCTCGAACTTCACCACCTGTGGTAAGGTGCATTAGTCTAAGGGCATCAGGAGTAAGAATTTCATTGGAAAATTGGGCAAGTGCATCAAGGCAGGAATTAATTAAGTTGTTATAAAATTGAAAGTCTTTCTTAGTAATGTTAAAAGTGGTGGAGAATTGCTGAAAGGAAAGGACATACGTGTCATCTATAATCTGTTGGACGAATCTGATACCCTTTTGAATCCATGTTTTGCGGTTAAGGATCTTGTTATTAATTACTATGTTCTTATTATGCCATAATAGTGGGGAAAGATGCTTACTAGGAGTTATAGTGTGAGGAAAAAGAAAGTTTTGTAGAGCAGATATTGAAGCTTTAATAGGGTCTGAAATCTTTTTAGTTGAATGTTTGAAAATGTATATGTAGTCCGTGATTTCGTGTGGTAAAACTACTTGTTTTTCTAATGTACACCAGGTTGGGATATCAGCGGATATAGGATCAATGAACCATTGACGAGATTGTTTTATAAGAAATGCATGATGATATGATTTAAAGTCAGGGAATCTAACTCCCCCCATATCATAGGGGGCTTTCAGTTTTGTCAGGGCAATTCTCTTACTTTTTCCTTTTCCCCATAGAAAATTAAGTAGTATAGAGTAAATGGATTTGAAAAAGGAAAGGGATAATGGGACGGAGAGAAGTTGCAGATAGTATAGTATTATGGGAGTAAGCATCATCTTGATAGTATCTAAGCGCCCCCACCAGGAGAGGTATAGTGGAGACCATTTGGATGTTAGATCCTTGAGGGTGCCCAGTAGTGTTTCAGTGTTGAGTTTGATCGTATTTGGGATAGTTGGGGCAAAACGAAGACCTAAGTATTTGACTGAGCTATTGCACCATTTGAGGCCAAAAGTGACGATATCATGTTTAAGGCAGTATGGATTTAAGGGCATAATTTCTGATTTCTGTGTATTTAATTTATATCCTGATACTTGACCGAATTGTGATAAAATACTCAAGAGGTTGGGAATGTGAAGTTTGGGGTTTTTAATTAATATAAGAATATCATCTGCATATGCAGCTATTTTATTTATTGAAGCACCGACTTGAATTCCTGGGATGTTTGTGGTAGATCTTATTGATTCTAGAAGTGGTTCAAGAGAGAGGATATATAGTAATGGTGAGAAGGGGCAACCTTGACGCGTTCCTCTTAGTAAGTGAAAGGAGGAGGAAGTTTGACCATTTAAGTAAATAGCCGAGTTGGGGGCAGAGTAAAGCAGTTTGACCAGTGAAATAAATTTTTCACCACAACCATGCCACCGTAGAGTTTGAAACATAAAATTCCAGTCGACACGATCGAAAGCTTTTTCCGCATCTAATGCAATGGCCGCATAGCCTTGTGTGTCTTTTTTGTCATTGGCAGCAAGGTTGATGGCGTTTAATAGGAGTCTTGCATTAGAGGATATATTACGTCCCTTTACATATCCTGTTTGGTCTGGTTTAACTAGACTTGGGAGTGAGGATTCGATTCTATTGGCAAGTATTTTGGCAAAGATTTTGCTTTCAATATTGATAAGGGAAATGGGTCGATAGTTGCTAGGAAGAGTAGGGTCCTTGTTAGGTTTTGGAAAAATGATAAGCAAAGCTTCAGAAAATGATCCCGACGAACATTTTTGTGAGATAAAATATGAAAAAAGGTTTTTGAGCTTAGGTGTTAAGGATTGAGAGAATGTGTTATAGAATTCTGTGGATAGTCCATCAGGGCCTGGTGCTTTTCCTTTTCCGAGGCCATGGATGGCTTTGGTAATCTCGATAGACGTGATGTCTTTTTCTAGATGAGATAGATCAATGTCAGGGTAGGTGGTTCTACTGATGTTGTTCAAAAAGGAATCAATGTTTTCTCTGGGAATAGCGCATTCTGGAGTATATAGTTCCGTATAAAATCTTCTAAAGCATTCCAATATTTCATCAGGCCTATGATGCATCTTGCCCAGCTTATCTTGAATGTGAGAGACTTGAACTTTTTCTTTTTTGGTTTTTAGATAAGAGGCTAACATTTGACCTGCTTTATTAGAAGTATGATAGATCTTAGTTTTATACTTAAGAATGGTTCCTGCCGCCAACTCGGTAATTTCTTTATTGATTTCAAAGCGTATCTTAATGACTTGTCGTAGATTGGCTGAGTTAGTGTCAGTATAATAATGTTGTTCTGCAATAGTGAGTTTAGAGTAAAGATCGTCGAGATGTTTTTTCCTGATTTTTTTATTCTTGCCTGATAGGGCCATTATGTGGCCACGAAGGGCCGCTTTGAAAGCATCCCAATTATTGACAGTGGAGGTATCTTGATCTTGGTTTTCGTTAAAGTATTGTTGAATGAAAGCGTTGATGGATTGAATAGATTTAGGATCATTTAAAAGAAAATTGTTAAGTTTCCATCTAGGAGAACCCTTTTTCATATCTGTAAGGGAGAAGGAAGTAATGACAGGAGCGTGGTCAGAGATAATGATATTGGCAATCTTTGAGTCTATAATGGATCCCGAAAGAGTTTTTGTAGCAAAAATATAATCAATACGTGACAATGTGTTGTGTGGGGGAGAATGGTAGGTATAATCCAAATGTGAAGGATGAGATATCCTCCATGAATCAATTAGTCCTGTCTCTCCTAGACAATTTATAAAGGATTTATGAGTTTTGTTGGGTTTGAATATGCAACTGGATTTTCGATCTAAAAAGGGGTCAAGAACCTGATTGACATCGCCACACATTATCAGGTTGACGAAATCATTTTTCAAAATCATTTGTTTGATATTATTCCAAAAGGAGGGATCTGGTAGTGTAGGTCCGTAAATGTTGAGAATTGATAATTGTGTCGTGTCAATTAGCAGTTTCACCCAAACCCATCTACCATTTGTATCTGCATCTTGGGCAAGGATTTTGTAGGGTTGTTTTTTGCTAATAAGTATCGCGACACCATTTTTCTTGGATAAAGCTGGGCTAGCAACAACTTCCTTCACCCAAAGAGATTTGAGTTTCATTGATTCTTTGAGGGATAAGTGTGTCTCTTGTAGACAAGCTATTGTTGGTTTAAATTTATTTAAGTGAGATAGTACTTTACATCTTTTCATTGGATTCTTGCAACCCTTAATATTCCATGTTATGCATTTAAATATCATCTGGCTGGCGGAAATTTGATATTCATACATCTTATAGCTATCGTACAAAAATACACATATACCATTGTCATTCGATTGAAATAATGTATACACCAATATTTGTGCTGAAGGAAGGAACATTGAGGGTCAGGGAAGGGAGATAGGGGTTTGATCACATCTTGACCGATAGTATACCATGACGAATGAATGAATTTGGGGATCAAACAGGACATGGGATAAGGAGTTAAGGGGATATATATATGGGGGATAGGAAACGCCTACCGAGTCGCTAACTAGGAAAAAGCGACTTCCTGTGGAAGATGGACCCAAAAGAGCGCCCACCCCACATAGTTAATATCAATGTAAGTTCAAAGCATTAGGTAATTAGATACTTATGAGTGTAAAAGTCAAGTGATGGGGAACCAGTTTCAAGTAGTAGATGAATTAGAGGCCGCCGCTGGAGAAGAGATGTCCATGTTTTCATTTTTGATGGATTGTATGAAGAGCCTTAGGTCAGCGGGATCATCATAGACTGCAGAGCGTCCTTCGTATGTAACTTTAAAGGAGCAAGGGTGGAACAGGCCGTATCGGACATTAAGTTGTTTAAGGGCTGGCCGGAACGCCAGAAAGACCTTTCTTCTTTGGGCTGTACTTCTAGCCACATCCTGTGAGATAAATAACTTACTACCATGCCAGATTAGAGATTTACGTTCTTTAGCTGTGGAGATGATAAGTTGCAGTTGAGAGTATTCTAACAGGTAAAAAATGAGCGTTCTTGGTGGCTGACGAGCTGAGGGAGAGGCTGAGTGTTGGCCAATCCTATGGGCACGTTGTATATTAAAAGTGGTTTCCAAAGGCAAATGTAGTATGGCCGGTAGGAATTTTTGTAGGAAGGCAATGGGGTCTGTGCCCTCAGCTCCTTCAGGCAGGCCCGAGATGCGTAGGTTGTTACGCCTACTCCGATTTTCCAAATCTTCGTTATGCTTTTGAAGTTCTTTGATGGATTTCTCCATTTGTGCAACCTTGGGTGATAAATCTTCAAGCGCGCCAATTCTTTTCTCTGCCTCATCTACTCTGTTGATAACTCCCATCCACCTTTCATCCAGTTGTTGTAACTTTGTGTTAGTGGTTTCCATAAAGGGTTTGAGTGCCCTTATTTCAGCTAGAATGGTTTCAATCGCGGAGTCTGAGAATCCAATTGGAGGTGGGGAGTCATTTTTGGGTCTTTTTAGAGTAGTTGAGGAGGCGGTGGCGTCTTTGGTAGAGGTGCCATTTTTTAGATTTGCCTTGCTGGTTGCCATAACTGAGAAGATGATAATATGTGCGAGTAGTTTTTTTTTTTTTTTTTTTTTTTTTTTTGTGGAAGATATTTATGCTGACGAGTAGTATATAATTATTACATCCATATTATTCCCAAAGCTTACCTCTGACCTGGAGAGACCAAAACGTGGAAAAGCCCTGAATAATAAGGAATATACTACTGAAGGTTGCAATAGATTTGTTGTTTATAGCTGTTGTCCATAGATAGGGTTTGGACTAGTGGAGCTGTAGGTATAAACCGGCTGTGTGATTATAATCCTGCTTGACAGACCAATATCGGTAAGTTGCAACTAGAAGGCATGGTAGTAATATAAGGTTTAACGGAGAAATGGGTTTTTGTAGAAGGGAGATTGACTGACGTGCTTAGTATTGTGAGCCTGTTCGCCCCTTTAATAACTTTTATCTTCCTTAATAAGGTTGGAGACCTGTGTTGCCTCTATTATACTTCAAACTTTTCAGTCTTTCTTGTTTGTTTTAAAAGTTTTTTTTTTTTTTTTTTTTTTCCTAAGCCTTTCCCACCAGAACGCTTTTATATGAAATGTTAGCGTGTGCGCTTAAAAGCAGTTTCTTACTTTAAAGATGTTGTTTTTTTTTCTCCAGTAGGTGGCGTTCCCGTGAAAAAGTGCTCGAGGTTTAGGCCCAGCCAGCGGTGTCAGCTGATGAAGGACGCCGCCCCTCTCCTCACGAGGGGCGGTTCGCGTTCCGACGTCCCTCCGATGCGGAAGCCCTTGACTGGAACTGCAGCGTGTGAAGTCCCTCCTGACGCCGGAGCCGCGGAGAAGTTCCACCGAGTGCGAGCGGGACGTTCAAGACGCTCGGCATGAAGATAAGGTGAGTATTAATAAAATCTTATGTTCCCTAATGCTATTTTATTTTAATGTGAGGCGGAGCCGATCCTCTAGGCGGCCATCTTGCCTCGGCGCCAAGCCACGCCCCCCTTGGAGAGGTATATTAATACGTGAGGGCTCCTCTAAAAAGAGAGAGCGTAAAATTGTAGAAAACAGGCTCCGCAAAGAAATACACCAGCTGGAGGCGGAAATAAGAGACAAAACAATGGTGGATTCCACCAAACTAGACATGGCCCATCGTAAAAGAGAGGAACTACGGCTGTTAGAACATGGCCAGGTGGTGCGGAAATTGCAATTCCTGAAACAGACATATTATGAGAAGGGGGACAAGGCTGATGCACTCTTAGCCGCCAGGCTCAGGGAAACGAGGAAAGAACGCAAGGTGAAAGAGATAATAGAGCCCACCAATCCTGCGATGCACCCACCCCACTCAATACCCGAGAGCTTCGCCAACTTTTACGAAAACCTATATACCTCCGAGCTGCTTGTGGCTCATTCTGAGATATCCTCCTACCTGTCCCCAATTACTATGCCTACAATAACACACACAGAGACTGAACTCCTTGATAGCCCAATAACCGAACACGAGAGGCGATCAAACGGCTTACACTGGGGAAGTCTCCGGGCGAGGACGGTTACACGGCCGGCTTCTATAAGACCTTCACCGATCAACTGTCACCCTTTCTCACGGAACTCTTTAATGAGATAATGAGCTCTGGGATCGCACCAGATTCCTTTAAGAAAGCCCTCATAACTGTCATCCCTAAAGAGGGTAGAGACCCCAAATTATGCAGGTCACACCGCCCCATTTCCCTCCTCAATCTCGATGTGAAGATTTACGCTCGAGTATTGGCGGCCAGACTGGAAACTTTAATGCCCAACTTGGTCCACTCTGACCAGGTGGGATTTATCCTTGGAAGGCAGGGTGCCGACACCATGCGTAAAACTCTACATCTTGTCCACGTGGGGCACAGTCTACCAGACGATGCGGCCCTCCTATTGATTGATGCAGAAAAAGCCTTCGATAGGGTGGAATGGGATTTCCTGGGTGCAGTCCTCCAGAAAGTAGGGATAGGCTCCAAATTCCGTGATGGGGTACGAGCAATATACACCTCTCCCAAAGCATCAATATTTGTGAATGGGGAATATTCCAGGTGGTTTGAACTGCAACGGGGGACCAGACAGGGATGTCCACTCTCTGCGATCCTGTTTGCACTTTCCCTCGAGCCCTTAGCCCAAAAAATAAGGAACGACCCCCGAATAGAGGGAATACGGCTGGGAGGGACGGAATACAAGGCAGGGTTGTATGCTGATGATATCCTTCTACACCTAACTAAACCTATGACCTCCATCCCCCATGCCCTAACTCTAATAGAAGAATATGGCCGGTTCTCTGGGTTTAAAGTAAACATGTCAAAATCCATACTCTTTCCACTCCAAGGTACCCCAGATGATAATGACACCAAGTTCCTTCCCTTAGGGCTCAAAGAAGAACAGACGACATTACGATACCTGGGCATACAGATCACCAAAACCTTAGACGACCTCTACGAGGCTAACTTCCCCCAGCTCCTTAGATGCTTCGAGAGAGACCTCGAGAAATGGAGCAAACTGACGATCTCTTGGCTGGGGCGCATCAATGCCGTCAAGATGGTGTGCCTCCCCCGCTTCCTCTACCCCTTTCAGATGTTACCGATCGATCTCTGTGGATGCCCGAAAGATCATGTTGCGGTTCATCTGGCAGGGGAAAAGACAGAGGATCTCCTATGACACACTTATTCTCCCCAAGGATAGGGGAGGATTAGGTCTTCCCGATCTGGGAAAATACTATAAAGCCGCCCAGTTGCGTGTCCTGATTCCACACTTCAGGGACCCCAAACACCTGCAATGGGTCCAGATGGACAACCACTACATGTCCCCCGCCACAGTGGCAGAGTGGCTGTGGTCACCATACCAACGGGTCCAGAGGAGAATTAAGCGCCACCCCATACTGACTACCATATGGGCTATATGGCGCACTGGGAAAGAGATGCGAGAAGTTACCACCTGGCCATCCCCGCTCAGTCACTTGTGGTCTCCTGGCATAAATGACCAAATCCCGAACCTAGAGCCGTTCCAGTCATGGTACGAGGCAGGCCTGGAGAGGGTGGGACAACTCCAGAGAAAGGACTCGTTTATCACATTACCTGACCTGACAACGGCACTGGGGATAGGTACTCTATCGACATTCCACTTTATCCAGCTAAAAGGGGTGTTAACGAGACCCGAATGGAGAGAAAAACTGAGAAGAGACCTTACCGCCTTTGAGAAACTCCTAGACTCCAGAACAGAAATGAAAGGCCTTATATCTGTAATGTATCAAACGCTACTAGGAGCAGGTGGTGGAACTACAGAACCCCTTAGGGCCAGATGGGAAAAAGACCTCGGCGAAGAGATACTCCCCGACCAATGGGACTTAATGTGCAGAGCTGCACCTAAATCCTCCATATCCAACCAATATAAGCTCCATGCAATAAAACTCCTACACAGATGGCAATACGATCCGCTTCGACTCTCCAAAATGTCCCAGTCCATGAGCCCGAAGTGCTGGAGAAACTGCGGAGAAAATGCCAACTACTGGCACATGTGGTGGAGCTGTCCGCACATCAAAGTGTTTTGGACTGAGGTCCTGGGATGGATCAAAGAGGTAGATGACATCCACAGAGAACTTGACCCACACCTTGTTCTGTTTGGCCTTGAAAGAGTCGAGGAGGATTGGTTTCGGGTCAAAGGCCTGGCCCCCAGCTATTACTGGCTGCGAGGGCCCTGATAGCGACCAAATGGAAATCCCCTCTGGTCCCAGGTAAGACCGAGTGGATTAAACTGGCCACGAGCATTTATGTGATGGAAACAATCACTGCCTACCTGCACAATAAATCTGCGAAATGTGAAACTCTATGGATGGACTTCAAGAATACATATATCACACCTACTTATGACTCCCAACCAGAGGAACCCCCAAAAAACCTGACCGAATGATGCTACACCTAAGGAACACTACAAAGGATGAGACTCTCATTTCCAGCGACCATGGTACTACCAGATGTGAAACTGTGTCAATCATATGATACTAATACTTTTGTCAAACTATTGCACTTGTGAAGTACACCAACCCAAGTGGGGGGGAGGGATGGGAGTGGGTTATGGCGAACAGTCAATGAGACATACCCAGATAATCGGGACTGTCGCACTACTAAGAGATTACAGTATACTGTTTTATTATGCACCGTTTGTTCGACTTGTACCTCTGGAAGATGTATGATTTTGTTTGAATATTGTTTGCCTCTTTTTGTTTCTCGCAAAACCAATAAAGTTAAATAAAAAAAAAACATTTGGCATTTAAAACGTTTGACATTAAAACATATAAAACATTTAGACATACAGGAAAGGCATCTATGACATATCCAACATTTTTACCAACATCACTTAATAAATCCATTGTCGTCAGTCATCAGTATAGGGGTATAAGATAGGCATAGCTATGGTGTGGTCCTCAGTATATCCCACAGTACACTCCAGATTTTAAATAGTGCCATGTGAACCGCCTCTGAGTCTGAGTTCAAACAGTAAGCCCAAAATTCGTCGGACTCGATCACGTCATAATGCCCCACAAACTGCCGCAGCACAGTCATGTAAAGGGACGCCCACCGTGGGCATGCGGACAGGAAGTGCCTACGGGTTTCAACATTAGATTCCAGCATACACATCCTACATATTCGTTTTTTTGTTGTGGTTTTCAAGCAGCCCCCCTGCAATATCAACACAGAGAGCTGATTAGTCCGAAGGCATAGTCTGAAACTTCGTACAGTGGGGCTTGGACATCTCAACAGATAATACTGAGTCTTGAGGTATCGATGTGCAATATTCTCAAGATCCCTAAAGTTGTGCAATGATGCTAAATGGGTGTAATTGTTTAACCAATCACATTGCTGCATTTTATTCTTAAACAAGTCTTTCAGTGTTTGGAACCTTGCGCCCCGTGCAAAGGGAGGGTGCAAATCGATCCTGGTACAGCATGCCGCATTCAGTTTGCTAAAGTCATCCCCCTTGCTGTTACATGTTTGATGCACCCCAGCTTTTTTGCCCAAGGTTTTCAGGATCGGACACTTGGGATCAGTTCTCATCTTAATGAAGACTATGCCTCTCCTGATCAGTACCTGGCTAGGTAAAGACACCAGGCCCAACTCTAAACGGAGGTAGGCCATAGATGTTGACGGGATTAGCCTCAGGAGCACCCTCCAGAAGAAACCCTAAATGATATGTAGCCCTGTTAGATTAGGCAGTGCGATGGCTTCTAACCCGTATAGTATTGCCGGGGCAAAGCTTTGTTTGTAAAGCCTTAAGCTCCCTTGCATAGAGTAGCCCGCAGTATGATGTGAGAATGTGTTGATAGCAAAGGTAAGCTGCCTGGCTTTACTCTGTTTACCGGCAATACGTGGTGTATAATCGCCGTCTGCCTGCAGAGGCATACTCAAATATAAATAAGTGGGGACATTTTCGATGGTTTAAAGCGACTGTAGCAGGGTGCATCATCTTTCTTTCTGACCCTTAGGGATGATAGAATATTAAAGAACAGAAAGTCCAAGAGTTGTGTAGAGGCAGGATAATTACATCCGGTGGCTGTGACTGAAACACGCTTGGCTTGTTTTTGCACCTACTAGCCAGGAAACAATCCAGTGGCGCACGAGTTA
Source organism: Ambystoma mexicanum (assembly GCF_040938575.1). Classification (NCBI taxonomy): domain Eukaryota; kingdom Metazoa; phylum Chordata; class Amphibia; order Caudata; family Ambystomatidae; genus Ambystoma; species Ambystoma mexicanum. The sequence continues at coordinate 123,177,956 of NC_090933.1, read as the reverse complement.
CAAACGTTGTGAGTGACTACTAGGGTGAAGTCAATCCCGGAGTTGGTTGCCGGCAGTAGAGAGTGTGCCATGTTTTTCCAATGACTAGGGATCATAGAATACTAGGGGGCAGAGCATCCCTGGGTTGTTTCGGCACAGGATATAACATTCAGTGGTTGGGATCGGGAGTGAAACCCAAATGGCTGGTGTTTGGGACCATTATCGAGGCGAGGTTCCAGCGTCGCACCACCTGCATGACATAAAGCGCACTTTATTTATTTATTTAACTGGTTATTTGTTGGATGCCATCTGTGACATGACATTGGCTGTCAGTAACTACTAGGGCAAAGAAAATCAGAGAGTTAATTGGAGGCCGGAGATTACAACTGAGAGGGAAACACATGTAGTATGTTTTAAGACTATTCGTGAGAAGAGAGTCCAGTGCAATGCCAAGAGGCATTTGTTGGGATTCCACAAAATGTAGCACAATAAAAACAACATGGCACCAACAGAAAATCACTTTTTTTAAAAAGTGCTATAACACACTAAATTAAAGCAACGTTTCCAACCGTTATGCGTAAGGGAACAAGGTAAGGGGCCAGGGGAGTGGGGAAGGGGGTGCAGCAGGGTAGTGCACTGACAGTATAAAACACACAAAAATAGTCTCAAATGGCTAAAATCTCGCCGGTCCTCCCCAAGTGTAACCCATCCCCCTTCATCCCTCTAGCGGCCAAGCACAACCGAAAAACTAGCAAAAATTGACCTGGCCGTGTATATGCCTGCCACAGCCTTTGGGTTCTCATTGGCTCGCCTGCTCTCCCTCAGAGGTTAGGTGGTTTTGATGATCCCACTAAAATCGGACTCAACATCTACACTCTTAGGCATGCAATGTCACGAGAATTTACGGGTGGACTGAACCCCAGATATGAACCATTGCTCCACTTGTGAGTTTGACGAAGGTTGGATTCATCCAGTATTAACTGGAATGACAAGCGATCTGTGGAAGTATGCTGCTTCCTCTTCAGGACACGTGCGAGTTTCTTTAAGGGGGTGAAAGTTCAACAGGGGCCAAATACACAGGGACAGCGTCGGGATCTTTCAACCTTTTCATTTGAAAGGGGCCCTGAGCCTCAGGATGACAGCAATGTTTTCCTTTCATCCAGGGCTTTAAGTGTGCGCTTTGCAACGTTCACGTACCAAACTGCATTTGCTGGAGCCCTTCTGGCCGGTGGTGTTTGAGCTCCCGCGGCTGTAGTCTCTTGATAATCTGCAACTATTAAACCCATTGACTCCATTGTAATGTAAGCACCCCATGGGTGCCTCTGGCTGTTTTTCTCCTCTCTAGACGAGGGGGTGGGGAGTGGCGAACAGCATGTTGATATGGGCCCCACGAACATCCCAAAACAATATTTTTTTGTGGCTGTGACCCAAGAAGATTAATTCACTATGGGACTTTTATAATTGTTGTGGACTATGTAACCATAGGAATGGCCTAAGTGACATAACATGTGATGGAGAAAAATCAATCACAAGATTATTAAATATTATATAGTATTATAAAAATTATCTCTGGTCAACAACTCTACTAATACACAAACATTTAAATCAAAATATATAAACAAAAAATGTTCCAATCCATATAAAAAAGCCCAAGTGTCGTAAAGTGCCTGCTTCAGGGATATGATTCTACCCTGCTGTTCAGAAATGTGTATTCCAGTAAGACAGTTCAAGGGGTTAATGTGCCTGCTACCATGCAGGGAACAGCTCTCTCCACCAAAACGTTTCTAGGTGGTTATGTTGAATTCATTTCGTTTAATGTTTTTTTGGGGTAGATTTTGCTGCACCCCGACCCCCGCATAATCCCCCCACATAATTAATCACCCTTAATCCACACCCCACATATATTTGCGGCAACTTTCTCCCATGCAGTGATCTACCTATCCCCACCAAAACAACAGAAGACCTGTGATCACACATTAACTATTGAAGCCCATCCTCCAAATACTGAACGAATACACACAAATGTGTTGCTCATAAAAAAGCAGAGAGATTAAACTTTTTAACAAAACAAAAGGGTGTTCCTACTAGCAGCCCTCTGTAGTTAGGAATTACAGCAAGGTGTTTTGATTTCATGTCACCTGGGCATTGCAAGTCAAGCCCTGCTGGGACAGAATGCAGTAGAGGAATGTTGATTACACCTGTGGGCAAGGAATCAGAAATGGCCTCGATTTAAGGCCACATTTAAAATGTTCCCTAGGCCCAGCACTGGCCCACTTAAAGCAATGAAAAACACTGTGAACACATCAACTAGTCCTTCTTCAATGTCGCTCTAAGGGCACCCAGGAGCACCACCCACCTCTATGCCAACACATTAGGTCACATTCACCATGCCAGTTTGCTGGTGCTTAGGCAATGCCCTCACAATGCAAATGGCGATCTTTCCCAGTCCCTCTGTCAATCAGTTTCGCAGAAGTGTTTAACAGTTGGACTTGTTAAACAATTGAACCAGTCCAAATTATAAATGCACCACGAAAAGGAACACAGCATGTTATTAGAAACAACACATAAACTTTACTTAAATAAGGAGTGGCTGTAGGGTGACATTTTAGACCAGCACAAGCTCGAGGGTGGCTGAATGACACAGAATACACACGCATTACTTTTTGTGTCTGCCTTTTAGCGCTTAGAAGGCTGAGTTTACAGGAAGGCACTGGCCCCTGGCACAGTGGAATTTAGGGGTGGACATTTCACGGTGTACATGAAATAGACCTCTGAATAAAACATATCCTAACAAGGAAATGCCCCAGTTGCTTGACTCTTGTGACTATCACAAGACTAAAACAGGCAGGTTTTTAACCTGCACATGCAGGTGGGTCTGTTATGGTTTGTCTCCTAGCCGACCCATTTATGATGGCAGATGACAGCTGTGTCAGATGCTTTGTCATCACCGCCCATCTTGTGATCCTTCTAGGGGTCCTAGGCATCAGGGCACTGCCCTTGCCTAGCCCCCATCCCTTGTGGCCATTACATCTCGGGTAGTCATGATCTCTTCTTCAATCTGACTCCTTGAGGCTCAGATGCCTCTCAGTTGGTGTTACTGTGAGCAGAGCTTGTAGGGCAGAGACAGAGGCAGCAGACTGCGCCTGACTGGCACATCAGTGAGTCAGGGAAGCAAATAATTAATGTAACGTCCTGTGGGACCCTAATGCAAGGGATAAACTTGTGTTTGGCTACAAGATGTTGTGGATAATATTTATTTGCAACCGCGAAGGGCCCTCAACCAATCAGATACCTGGAAACATGGGCGAGAACACAGTGCACCTCCAGCCACCTGAGGCCCTGCCCTGTAGTGCTGCAATCTTAATTGTGGGAAGACAATAGGGAGCCCATCCATGTTGCCTTCACAAACTCCCCACACTCGTCTTGGGAGGATAGTTCAGCGGCAACGTGCTTGCCTAGGAAGCAAGACAACACGGAGCAACACAGGTTCGATCCCCGGGTCCGTGCTTAGAAACCTCTGGGTATTAAGCGCGTTATAAATAACCCATCATATCATATCGCTTTGTCTTGCCCCCAAGACATCCCACAGCCTTCCCCAACCTTCCTCCATTCCTCCCCACTTAGCCAAATGATCTGAGCTTTGCGCTCTGTCCCACCTGTGGCCGACGCCATAGGAAACGTACTATTTACTTTGGCGGCGGCTATCTTATTGGTTTTTTCCCCCTGGAGATAGGGCTTGCACAATGTTTGCGGAGCCTGTCTCCATGAAAAAATAAAAACAAATAAAGTATTTGCACCCGTTAGAACTCCGGGATGCGAATAGCAATCACCCATGCTTAGTGGGATTGTACAGGGCCTAAGCTTGGGCTGGGGGGCTGTTAACGGCTCTGTACCCTCCCCAAGTGGGGGTGGTTGCTCCATGCAACCCACTTTTTGGTATTTTGCCAGGTGAGTGAGTAGAAGCTTACATGAGACAAGTATCATTTGTTGGAAAGAGAGAAAATACTACACTAAACGAGGAAGCTAATTGTTGAGGGTAAATTGAACCGTTTTTATGTTTCCCACATGGATATACTCGTCATTTTCTTTGGTATTATCCTGAGAGTGGGGAGGCTAAAGCATGAGCTTACTCACTTTCCTCTGCTGCCCCCTTTTTAGGTTTACAAGATAGTTATACTACAGTGAACCTCAGGGCCGGCCTTAGCTGTAGCAGTGCCTGGGGTGAGGAAGCAAAACTTGATGCCTGTTGCCTCTTACAAGGCCTGAAAGGAGGACGCGCACACGGAGGGATTTCTCAACACGTCTTTATTTCACTTTCACAAAAAGTAACTGGCGCTTCTCGCGCCTTTCCCCAGAACTCCCTCGTTCCCCAACTCCCCGTTATAAACTCCGCCTCTCCAATGGCGGGGGCTAAACAAGTTAACCCATTGGTGGCCGGCAACACCACCCCCGAACAATATGTCCAAACATCAACTCAACATTCTTCAACAAGCCTCATAGGTCTCTTGATGGTTCACCGTGGTCTCTCGTCTTGGGCAACTGGCCCTGACGTTCCCTGAGTTCTTGCTTCATGGCTTGTCCACAGGTCGTCTCGCGGCTCTCGCGGTTCTGGGGAAGACGGTCTCTGAGGTAGCTCCTTTCCCTCTCGTCTGACATAGTGTCTGAATTGCTGACAGTTCCTGGTGACAGCTCTGTTTTGATCTTCGGCTGTCACCATTGTACCTTTCACTGCGGTTACCCTCATGGGACTTGGGGCAAACCGCGGATCTGTCTTTCTGGGCGTTGGCTGTTGGACGAGAACTTCATCTCTTATGTGGAAATCTTTTGTCACTGCGTGGCAGCGAGTGTCGGTGTCTTGTCTCGCTCTGTCTTTGGCTTCTGCATCCCTTTGGAGTATGTCCATGTCCGGCGGTTCATCGCTTGACGGGTTGCGTGGTATGCGGGTTCGCACTTCGTAGCGGAGCATGAGCTCGGCAGGTGTCTTGTTCGTGGCTTCATGGGGTGTGTTTCTATAGTCTCGTAGGAGTCGACACAGTTCCTGGTGGGGATTGACTGCTTCGACCCTGGCCCTCTGTATCGTCTTTTTAATTGACGCCATAAAGCGTTCTGCCATTCCGTTCGCTTGCGGGTGGCGGGGGGGTTATCTTCATGTGTGTGAAACCCAGATGCTTTGCCAGTGCCCCGAAGTCGTGGCCACAGAACGGTGGTCCATTGTCGGACTTGACTGTTTTGGGGATTCTCCACTCGCTGAATACGTCCTCCAGTGCCGCTGCTACTTGGGGGAACGCTGTGGTGGTAACCAGTTTGACAATCGGGAATCTGGAATGTTCGTCTATTAGCAGCAGGAGATAATCACCCGCTTCCGTGGGCCCATAAAAGTCCATGGCGACTCGCCCCCACGGACGATCGGGTATCTGCGTGTGCTGTAGTGGTGGTGGGTTTTCAGCCGGGGCTGTGCACTGGCAGGCATGGCAATTCTTCACCCATTCCTCTACTGCTGCATCTAAGAAAGGGAACCAGACGTGGCACCTCAGCTGTTTTTTGGTGTTTTCGGCCCCTCTTTGTCCCTCATGGGCCGTTCGGACAACCTCGCTCCTTAGTGTGGCAGGGATGACAATCCTGCACCGTCTGAGAAGAATGTTGTTGTCCTTGACAGCCAGTTCCTTGTGCACCCTAGCCAGTCTTTCGATCTCCTGCCTGCTCACTCCCGGGTGTGCCAGCATTGCTCTGTGATGGTCTTTCCACTTGTTGGTCAACGTGAGGCTGATAGCAAGGGCTGTCGTAGGGTCAGCAGCTGATGCGGTGGCGACCATCTCAAGGGTTAGGGCCGGAGGCGACAGATAGTCAGCGGGGTTGAGGTCACCCCCGGGACGATGTATAATGTCATAGTCGTGTTCCTGTAGACGGATGCCCCACCGCTCAATCCTCGGGGGCATCTTGGTGTGCGGGTTCCCGAACAATGACAACAACGCCTGGTGGTCAGTGATCAACGTGAACCGTTTCCCAATGAGGAAGTTGTGAAAATGCTCACATGCCCAGACCGCTGCCAAACTCTCCTTCTCTGCCTGGGAATAGGCCAGTTCCGGGGTTGACAATGCCCTGCTTGCATAAGCAACCACGTGTCTGGGGTTGATGTCTTCGCCGCTGGTTTGGGCTAAAATGGCGCCAAGGCCAACCGGGCTCGCGTCAACCACCACTTCCGTGTGGCATGAGGGATTGAAGTAGGCAAGGCGGTGGGCTTCTGTTAGGGCATGTTTAATGCTGGTAAAAGCCTGGTGGCATGCAGGGGTCCACTCTAAGGTTGAGTCTTTTTGCAGTAGCTTCCTCAACGGGTCAGTGAGAGAGGCGTAGTGCGGTATGTACCTTGCACAGTATCCCGCCATGCCGAGGAAGGAACGAACATCCGCAACATACTGTGGTTCGCCGAGGTTGGTGATTGTGTCGACCTTGTCGGGATCCGGCATCATCCCTTCACTGGAGAAGATGTGTCCAAAGAATTTTAGTTTTGTCTTGCTGAATCGGCATTTGGTGATGTTGAGTGTGAGGCCCGCCTCCTGAAGCGCTGCACAAGTGGCGTGTAGTGCTTTGTCGTGGGACTCTTTTGAAGACCCAAAAACGAGGATGTCGTTGCTGTAGTTCAGCGTGCCTCTAATGGGCCTGATGACCTGACGTATGGCTTCCTGGAAAATCTCTGCGGCGGACGAGATGCCAAAATTCAGTCTCCGGTATCTGAAGAGTCCGTCATGCGTCGCGAACGTTGTGATGGGCCTGGAGTCAGGATGCAGCTCCAGCTGGTGGTAGCCTTGGATTAGGTCGAGCTTGGAGAACATCCGGGCATTGTTAAGTTGCACAATCATGTCCTCAATGCACGGGCCCGGATGCCTCTCCCGTTGAATGGCGGTGTTTGCTACCCTCATGTCCACACACAACCGGATCTTGCCTCCTTCCTTGGGCACGACCACAAGAGGGGATACCCATGGCGTTGGCCCCATTGCCGGTTCGATGATACCATCGGAAAGCAGTTGTTGGAGGGCTTCTGACACTGCCGCTTGCATGTGAAAACCAACTCTTCTGGGGTGTTGTGGCACCGGTCTCACCGAGGGGTCGATGTGGAGCCTAATGGGAGGGGCCTTGAGTTTACCCAGCCCTGTGCATAGGTTGGGGAATGTTCTTGTGATGTCGCCTTGTGTGATGAGGTTCTGGGATTGGTAGCATGCCATAGTGCCGACAGAGTCTCTCGGATTCAGTCTATTCGAGGTTGCGGTAATGGTGTCTCCCGCCTTCACGTGTATTTCAATCAGTCCCAGGCGAGATGCCGTATGATAGCTGAGTAGGCATCGGCTTCTGGCAAGTGAGCGGATGATGTGAATGGTTGTGTCCACTTGCCGACCATTCAAGAGGAGCCGTTGTGTGAAACGCCCCACTGTCTGCAGGGGGGTGGCAGCTCCCCGTTGAAAGATTCTCGAGTGTGATGGTTCGAGCGTCGGCGGGTTTGGTATTTTAGCGTAGTCCTGTTCGCCCATGATATTAACAGTAGCGCCTGAGTCAACCATGAATTGGAATTGGCAGTTCCCCATTTTGATCGGGATTTTGGGGGCTTCTCTGGCCTCTTCATTGTCAAGTATAAGATTGACGTATTCGTCCTGGTCGAATTGATCATATGGCGTGTTGTATGCTGCTTCCTGCTCGTCGTGGTAGAATGTTTCAGGCCTATATTCTGCTGGTGGGTAGTCATACTCATCCGTTAAATATCTGGTTTGGTCTGCCTGGTCTAGCTGTGGTGGGTACCCTTGTGCTTGGTACTCTTCAATGGCTCTGACGTATCGCCTCTGTCCTTGTCCTTGCTGGTAGTATCTGGGTTGATTGTATTGTGGGGACGACGAGCGGACGGGCGTCCTGGCGGGCACATGGGGGCGCATTGGAGGAAATGGTATGCCTTCTCTACATAAAGAGTGAAAATGTCCCTCTCTTCCGCAGTTTGTGCATCGTTGGGATAGAGCTGGGCATGACCCGGAGTGTGGGAAAGACATCCCACAGCGGTTGCATTGTCTCTGTTGGCGTGGAACCTGCGTAGCTTGTGCTCTGTATGGTTGCGACCCTCTGTCGCCTTGACGAGGGGGCTGAATGGCTGCGACGAGTTCATTGGTGTCTTGTTTGGGGTTGCCTTTGTTGCTCATGGATGAGGCTTGGGCATCAACCCTCTCATGTATGCGAGCAAGATCGCTGACTTCTGGGATGGTGAGGGGTTTTTTCAGTAGCTGTTTCTTGAGTGCGGGGGACAGGCACCCTTCTATGACCCTCCGCCTTATCGCTTCTTCTAGGGAAAATGCGTCAAACTGGCAGTTTGCTCCCTTCACTCTCAAGCGGGTTATGAATTCATCGACTGTCTCTTGTGGCAATTGAGTGCATTTGTTAAATAGATACCGCTCGTAGTCGCGGTTGACTTCAATGATGAGGAGTTTGTCTAGAGTCCCAATCAGGTTTGTGAATGTGGTTTGTTGAGCTGCGGGGATTGTTTTCACAACTGTCTTTATCTCCCCCCCCACGAGATTGAGGAAGATGTCCCTGATATTGGGGGAGTCACCATCACCAGACCCCCGCACGTAGTGCTGAAAATCTTCCATCCAGTCAGTCCATGGTGGCTTGGGGTGCCATGGTGAATGGCGGGGGTAACCGCAGCTGTATTGGTTTCGTCTCGCGGGCCAGTTGGGGGGATCCAGGATTGGACACAGGGTGGCTCATGTTGCTGGGCGGTGGGATCCCGCGGGCGTACGCTGGTGTAGGCCTAACACGCAGGTGAGCGTGGACTTGCACCCACTTGAGGGACCGGTGACAAGGATGGGCCCTTAGGAGAAAGGAGGCCGGAGGCGCAGCCGGAGGGCGTGGGTGGGAATCACCGGCACGCGTCGCTGGAGCGGACCTGGCGGACTGCCGGGACCAAATGCGCACTTCCCAGTGCTCGCACAGCTATCTGGCACGCCGTCCCAGGCGTGACGATGGAGGAGGAGAGGAGTTCGGCGTGTAAGCAAACGCCCACGCGCTCGCGGCGGATTGCCGTTACTCGTACTGGAGTTGGAGGAGTTGGAGGAGACTTGGCGGACATCCGAGAGAGGATTAGGCGGATTGCCAAGGAGGACTCCGTTGTGCGCACGGACAGCCTTCTTCGTCAGTGTTGCTTCTTACAAGACCTGAAAGGAGGACGCGCACACTGAGGGATTTCTCAACACGTCTTTATTTCACTTTCACAAATAGTAACTGGCGCTTCTCGCGCCTTACCCAGAACTCCCTCGTTCCCCAACTCCCCGTTATAAACTCCGCCTCTCCAATGGCGGGGGCTAAACAAGTTAACCCATTGGTGGCCGGCAACAATGCCGCCTTCCCATGTCCCCGGTCAAGGCGGCGGGGGGTGCCACATTTGGTATTGCTCTGGTAAATAACCAGCTGATGTAGCAGCCGCTCTCTATTTAAGTGATTAACTCCCCGCTGCCGTGATGGAGGAGTGGGGAGATAATCACTTAAATGGAGTGCCGCTGCCAAACCCGCTTGGGGCAGCCTTTGAAAGGCTGCTGCATGCTGGTTTAGCAGCAGCACCCTATTGAAATGAAAATCACCCGCTCCTTTGCTGGAGGCCCCGGCACCAGAGGCCCGAGAGAGCAGACGCATTTCATTTCAATGAGGCCCCTCCCGCACCACCACTTGAAAGACTGCCCATAGCTGGCCTGGTGGGGGGCTAATGGGGGGACTAATATGGTGCCTCTGTCGACCGCCCATGTCACCCTTTCCTAAAGCCGGCCCTGGTCACCCTTTACCCAACAGCATTAAGAAGCACAGGACAGGAGGTGGTCATGCAGAGCATAACATTCTTGATCAAATTCATCAACTTTATCCTCATGAGGAGAAAGGGAAATGATCTGAGGGGCAAAATGTGTTGGCACTACTCATGCATTGTATGTATAGCTTGTACAGTCATCACCCTAAAAGTACCAGTGGCGAGTAATGTAATTGTATACACATTGCTTTATAGGATGTATACGATTTGGCAGTGGCAGAATTCTTTGCTGCCGAAATGTGGTCAATTTTGCCACTAAGACAATTTTGCCACGGCAAATCTGGCTAAACTTAAACCCCCCACAGGCCCCAGTACATGCCCGAACACCCCCCCCCTACTTACCTTTTTGCCATCAGCTTATCTTCTGACCCGGGTCGGATCTGACGCTGCAGGGTCCGCTTTTCTTTTTCTTTTTCTTTTTCGTCTCCCGCCTCCAAACTTTTGGAAGCGGGGGACACCCCTGCTACCCCCAAAGGACATCACTACAAAACAAGGGTAGAGGAGGCCATTCCGGAACCTCCACTCCCCATGTTTGGTAGTGATTACCCAATCTGATCGTTTCCAATTAACCGAATGGTACTGGCCGAATTCGGCCAGATGTACCGTACGATCAATTCAAAACAATCTGTAATTCCGTTTTATAGAGGAAATTTGGACACATTGAGGATAACCTTGAGGATGTAAATTGATCCTGAAGGTCTGATTTTAGGACCACACGACAGATCACTTTGAAAAACACCTGCCAATTGTGATTTACACAACCCTGCTCAAGTTGATTGCAATTAACAAACAATTAGGAAAAACAACTGTTGAGTGTGTAGCTGTTTTGAAGTTGTACTGAACATACTGAATTCATATTCACTTATGAATTAATTATCATATACATGTTAGCACTGACTGCCGAAATAAGTGTGTTTTATGTGCGCAACAGTTGCTTTAATCAATAAAATTCGATTACGACCACAACTAGGAGAGCATGGGGTTACCGTGTTCATTTGGTTATGCTACAAATCATAAGAGTTGTGTAGAAAAGCACGTTTGCATTGGTTCCAGAAAGTTTGGCTGAGATGCATTTATAATATATTCATTTCAGATGCAGAGTGCCACAGGGCTCCTCACTATGCCCCATGGGTTTCAACATTTAATGCTATCTCAAAACTCAATCACTTGTTAGGTTTAGCATAAGATGCCATAATAGAATAATGCAAGAGACATGTGAGGTCAAAAACCCCTACGCTGCACCTCTGGTGGGGCCTCCTCGGTTTCTGCATTCTGTCCTGACTTGTTTACCTGACATTTCCCAGGTGAATCGGATCTATGTGATTTTATCAAATTGAATTACGAAGAATGATTTTACAGCAAAACAGTTATAACGAAAAAATATCGATTTTTTTATTTTTATTATTTACCTATGCGTCTAAACCAACCCAATCCCTTACCCCAGCCCCCATATATTTGTTTTTAATAATTTGATATTTTTTCATCATTGTTGTTTCATTGTTAAAGTCATTCGCTGTTTTTTATTCAGTATAAACACTGGATACTGATGAATCATCATCCAGTGCCCGACCAGAGATGTGAATCCTGAGGGTGCGCCCGAGATCCTTGGCCTCTCATGGTTAGGGGTGCCCCAAAGCTACACTGTTCTACGTGCAAGTGATTTCACCAAGTGAGCTTGGTGAGCTTCACTGGTTGGTGGCAAACGATCATATGTCATCCTAATGGGGTGCAACTTGCATTACCACAGTGGTGTCTCTGCTGGGAACTAATATGTAAAATCCAGTGCTGAAGACAGCAGCCTTATGCCGTGGCCTGCAAGAGTGAGATGTGCACAGATGTTGCTAGATATGGTCATGGCGGCCTACCTTAGAAGTGTGAAGGGTGCAGAGGCTGGACCACATCTGCATGTGTAGCCAATAGTGCCTGTATTATTTGGCAAAGTCTACATAGATCAGAAAGGAAGCCTGGAATGGTTCATGGGTGGATTTGAATATGGCGGCCATGTGATTTATAATGGCCTGCAAAAAGTTTGAAGTATTCATGCTTGTTATTGGGTGCTGAGTTGACCCTCATGACCAAATCCTCTAGTTAACCATAGGGTCTGCACCCAGACCTTGCCTATTATTGGATGCTGAATCTCGAGGAGGAGAAGAAGAAGAAGAAGAAGAAGAAGAAGAAGAAGAAGAAGAAGAAGAAGAAGAAGAAGAAGAAGAAGAAGAAGAAGAAGAAGAAGAAGAAGAAGAAGAAGAAGAAGAAGACACGTCATTTCACTAAAATGCCAGCGGTAGCAGAAGTGACATCACACAACCCTTGACCTCTGATGACATCACAGGAAGTGATGACATTTGTCCTCACCCCAAAGTGACATCACAGGAAGCAATAGAACACAACCTTTCACCCAATAACTTAACAGGAAGTGGCATCACACAGCATTGTTCCTAAGTACACTACGAAAAATACGGTTGCGATATCACTGTAATGTGATACACATTTCATACCACAACGGATCACCATATGTATCGCTAATATCAGTGTGTAAAGGCCCATACTACCAAATTACTCTGAATCCAAGCAGATAACCAAGACCAAATGATAATGATGTGTTATTATATAGCACTTACGCTTAAGCGCTTTATATAGAACAAATGGACACACCATATCACCCAATCTGTGTTGGTACTCATTTATCAACTTCAGAAGGATGAAAGGCTGAGTTGGCCTGGCCGGGATTCGAACCTGTAACCTGCAGTTCACACACAGACCGTAGCAGCAAGCACTCAAACCACTGAGTTATCTAACGCCTAAAGCTATCTTACTAGCTATAGTAAAATGAGCAATCACATGTATGAATGTTCTCAAAGTCAGAAAGAAAATGACACTCTGTAGTGGATACCATTAAACTGTTAACTGAGATTTAACAGCAGGCCAGTTCATCTGCAGGTTTGATGCAAAGTTGGCTCATGCAGGGTCGGACTGGGACATGAAATAGGCCCGGACACCCAAAAAAAAGTGGCCCACCCCTTGCCTCAAAAAAGTGGCCCATCCATCGCCTCAAAAAAAGTGGCCCACCCCACGCCTTAAAAAAAGTGGCCCTCAAACCATCATCCGTGAATCGCGTCAATTCACGACTTTACAGAAAATGCTACATTACAACACACCTCATAACATTACTTTGCATACAGTTCTCTGACCGGGCCCACAGCTCCGAGGCGCAGGAGTGGCATTAACACGACCTTTCACCCCTTGACAAAACATGAAGTGGCATCAAATAGCATTGTTCCTAAGTACACTACGAAAAATATGGTTATGATTTCACTAATGGGATATACATTTCCTACAAGAATGGATCACCATATGCATCATTAATATCTGTGTGTATAGATCCATATTGTCAAATTACTGTGAATACAAGCAGATGCCCAAGAACGAATGATATGTTACTTTATAGCACTTACGTTTTAAGCTCTTTTTTTATAGTTTCCCTGCACTTGCGTGATCTCAATGTCACCTGGCCTAGTAGGATCGTTGTCTCTGTCTCTCCATGATGTGACATTGGCGAGCATAACAATGCTTGACTATTTTCAAAAGCAATGGGACAACTCTGGATAATAAATACATGCTCCTCTTGTCATCTGTGGGATGTTTTTACCCATGCATCCAAGCCCTACCATAAAACTGTGCAGTACTGGCATGGAAAACATCATGATGGCCAGAACTCCCTAGAGAGTGCACAGGGAAAACATGAAGAATAGGCTGCCACCCATTTTTGCCTATGTTGTGAGCACAGGAGGGCACTGCCTAAAACCACCAGTGGGCTACACACACAGTAGCCTGAAACCATTGGGAATGGCAATGCTGATTGCCAAAAAAGCAACTCAGAACTTTGGGGAATTCATTTTCTTAATCCCAAAAATGGTTGCATTAGCAGTACTCACCACTATCAGAAAGCCGGCGTTTTAAAACCACCAGACTTTTGTGTAAAACTGAACAAATGAAACAAAACCAGACCAAGGAAAGACTTGCTAAGAGGTGGATACAATGTAAAACTATATTCTGAAATGACTTGAAGGAAGTAATTATTTAATGTATATGTAAAAATTGTCAGTTTGATTTGAATGTAGAAAACTGGGAACAAAAAGTGACATTTAGCTGAAACCTGGCTTAATGAAACTGAATTTTGCCTGACAACTACCCCCGACAGGAGTTGAAACTGGATCAACAGCTGTGTCCCCAGGCCTGGCTGCCAGGCCTGGCTGCATCCTGAGGTCACATGGCCCTGTTGATTGAAAGGGGAGTGGCAGCTGGGGACTACAGGGAGTTGAACAAAGGCCTGTCCTGGACTCAGGCAAATGTTATATTGGGGGCGACGTAAAAGTGGCTTCCTCTTAGGGGAAACTGGGAGGTGCAGTGCCTCTGCTAGCAGCTGAGCTTGGGGGAAGTGGATAAACCAGTTATTCCACCCTGTGATGTGGGAAGCCACACCCCTTTTTGACCAGGGCATAATTTTAAAAAGATAGATAACTCATAGTGCGGACTTGTCAGAATTATATAAGTAATATCATTATTTTGTGATTTTTCTGAGAACATTTTGAGAGGCGTTAGGACCCTGTGGTGTATTCTGGGGGGTTGCTAGTGGAAAATAGGGTCTCACTCCAAATGTCTGCATGTTAAAAATCTGACACTTCATCAATTAATGTCCATACTCCTTGCGCACATGTGTGTAATTTTGGGTAAATGTCCGATATTGCAAAACCAGTTAAAAAACGCAAAATGTTGTCATTTTTGAATGCAAGCCCCAAGGAAGATCAGAGGCGGACAAGCATGGACCATAAGGAATATATAATGTGCACATGTAATTTCAACAAATTGTATATCTGGGAAGGATGTATTTGAATCAAATATAGATTTGTGGACAAACTGACCAGGGGAGGTTCCTCTGACCATAAAGCCTACAGCATCACTCTGACTCACATTTCCTTCCCCCAATCAAGGGAGAGAGGAGGAATTGCCCAATGATAAGTGAGAGAGGCAGGTTTAGTTATGACCAACGCACACACCCACTTTCCAAAACACATAAAAAGAGACTGCTGGGACAGGTAGAGACATTCAATTCCATTTGCTGCGGAGCATGCTGACCGACGACTTCACATCCAGAGACCCAGTCTTCAAATCCATCAATCTCCAAAGACCAGAACTTTACTTCAGAACTTAAAGCAAGGGCCTAAACCCACAAACTGAGAACTCTTCTCAGCAGGCCTCAGAAACCTTAAAACCATTTGCAAACTATTCCAGCGAGCTGTTTGAATTATTTTGCCAAGAACAATTGTCAGAGACCAGACCAGAGATCCAGAGTGACCCAGACCGCTGTGAGCAGAACCAGAGAGCTGACCCAGATCACTGTGAAGTGCCGAGACCAGAACCGGAGTCCAGTCCAAAACCTGACCAGATCCGTGGCGAGGCCTATTTCAAATTTATATTGTGAGTACCTAGCAGAACTGTGCAGAACCAATCTCTTAGTTAAAATAATCTAATCCAAACTATTTTAACCTAAGTAGAACTGCCTCCTAGAAATCGTGTCATCTGTCATTTTTAAAGCTGCATAACTGTCACCTGTCAATTCTGCAGCTGCAAGCTGTCACCTGTCATTTTGAGTTTACTGTAAATCCGAAAAACTACCTTTATTTAATCGTCCGTATCTCTGGAACCGTTTGGGCTAGGAACGAGATTTAACTTTCCTCTGAAAGCTTAGAATCTAAGCTTTCCAACAAGCATAGAATCGACGTCCTACTCCGCAATCACGATTCACGCACTCGCAAATTTTGCCGCGATTTGCGATTTGGCCTGATTTCTTTACCTGTAAAAAGATAGCAGCTTTTTGCTTTCCTTTGCTAAAAATTTGTTTGCCTCTTAATACCCATCCCTGAATCATTGCTAAAGTGAGCCTGAGCTCATCCCAAGTATCTCTCACTCACCCTGAACCTCCTAAAGGGAATTAAAAGCATTTTCAGCATATTTCTCACTTCACTGCCACCACATTCAAAGCACTTGGGCCTGTGTTTTAAAACTCATACCTGTTTTCTCTAAGCTTGCTGGGGTGGGAATTGAATTTCGTATTGTATTTGATTGCATTCCTGAGAACTGTGTGCTCCTCTTTCCATCTTCTTCCAATTCTTACATTGCATAGGGGAGGGGGGTGAATTGCCAGAGAAAAAGTGATTATCTTATCTTTTGCTAAAATCATATCAAGTATTTCTGTACTGCATTTTATTCCTCATTGCTTTTCCCTTGAAATCATGAAAGTATTTTAGCTACTTTATCCATCCTGTACTAACTCCTCATTGATTGTAAAGAAGTGTGCTAGTGCCAGATTACCCGTTGTTGATCAACATCATATGTCTAAGTATACTATCAGATATTAATTTATTGTAAAGTGTGATATATATATATATTGTTTAAATTCTCAAATAAACCTTTTCATTTGCAAAACAAACCTACTTCTTGGCTCAGTGGGGTCAGGGGGATTCTAAGAGAGGGGTGTTATATAGGGGTAGTCATCCAGAACTCATGAACTGGACATAAAGATATATCAATAAGGGTTTCCATTCAGTATCCCAGACTAGGCATTGACTTAGCTGTAGTGTTGAATTGAATCCTCTTACACATCATACGTTTTCTTATTCAACCACAGAAAGTCCTGTGTTTAAAATGGGAAACACTGCACAAAAGAACCCTGAGGCAAAGTGACCTACCTTTGACTCCTCCTGGCTCATGCGGCAGCTGCTCTGTGCATCCGGTCTCTCCACGCTGTCTTCCATCACGCTGCTCGGAGGAATCATGTTTGTTCCGTTAGTCAACATTCTTGCAGATGCTCAGAAAAAAGCAGCAAAAGATCCCACTTGTCTCGACTGCGTCCTTGTATCTCTATTTATCAGCACAGCATGCACTAGCATTCTAAGCTTAGCTTTGCTATACAGAAAGGGCTACTACGCCAGTGGCACCCCGCTATTTCACTGTCTCCCAATACTCCACCACAGTGACGTATGTGCACCGGTCAGAAGGTGCGTGGCTGGTGGCTGTGGGGTTAAGGGCTGTCAGTGCCGCCTGTGCGCCTCTCTGTCTCGCCCTTTCCTGGGTGGACGCACAGGGCTGCACAGTGCGCTGGCTGGCTGGCTGTCATCCCATGTGATGGACAGGAGAGGGAGCGGCAGCAGAAAGCCAGACCCGCTTCCACACGAGACCCAGAGGACGAGCCGTGCTATAAATGCCTGGGATGGCTCGCATGAGCGTGCAGTGCTGCCATCGGCCGGCACTCAATTGAAGTGCGCACTGGCAATGAATGGGAAGCCAACGACGCATACACCTTTCAATTAAGTTTCCATTAAGTTTCCGTAACGGCAGCAGGGCTCCCTGCATGCGCCATTTATTCTATGTGGATGGCATTGGCAGTTATTGAGTTTGGGAGTTACAAAAAAACCTAAATCTGCTACCAGTTTATGTTCCAGTGTACTACACTGAAAAGAATGGTTTCAACCTGACAGTGACATGTAAAATGACCTACCTGTGCTTCAAAATGTCCAACATAAACTGAAAGGCAGCAGGTTTCTGCGCCCCGATCATTCCTTGCAAGGCACTGCCGTGTCTGTAACACAGAGGCTCCCCAGTGCCCACTGAGCACCAATGGATACCATCTTTGGTAAGATTAAAAGAGACTCGCAGTGGCCATGAACTCAGCATGGCAGCCGCCGTTCGTGTGTAAAGGGACCGTGCCCTCTGGACAGCAGTAGCATGGCATCTTGTGAGGGGGCAATACAGAGTGATTGCAGCCAGAGTCTGTAATACAAAACACTGGGAGGGAGCAGGCCGGGCTGAGGCAGCCCCGGCCCCGCCCGGCCCTGCCGCTTCCTCCCAGTGTTTTGTAGCACTGACTGCTGCTTGCTCCATGGTGTCACGGCCTGCCACATTTATCAAAGGAAGGTAACACTTAGGTGTTACCTTTCTCTGCCTCTGCGGCGGGCTGGCGGCGGCGGGGCTGCAATTGCAAAGGATCTGTAAGATACTTACTAACAGATCCTTTGCAACTTGCGTCCGTCAGGCGGCGGCGAGGGGGAGGCCCTGGGGGCCGGTTCCTGAAGTGTGAAGGCACAGACTTGAAGCCCATGACTGAGCCGGAGACCGGCCCAGCGTGGGCTTCAGGAACCGGCCCCCAGGTCTCCTCCATGATTTTGTATCGGCCACGGGCCGATTGGCCGACGGCTCAGTCCAGCCCTGGCCTCATGTCAACCCTGCGTGGATCTACTTTTCAGGCTTCAGAGGTTGGTAAAATACATACCATTGGGAGGGTTCATAAATTTGCATTAAATAATTTAGAGTAGCGCAGGGAAAGCAGGGAAATCACATGGTAACCCACACTCTGGGCACTTGTTACCTCATACATTCAAACAAACATCCTGATCATCATGCCAAGTAGATTGGAAAGATAGACACATTACAACAAAGCATTAATTGTGGCACAATTAAATCAAGGGCCACTTTATGTGCTATGGTCAAACATTTCCACGCTGTACACAAGGTTTTAGGCACAAGGATTTTGCCACATTGAGATGGAATGTCTTGTGATGATCGTAACAGAGACAACGGCAGAAAAAAACATGCTATAACTGCAACTTGTGAAAAGCAAAATACTAGGGGCCTCATTCCGAGTTTGGAGGTATCCATGCGCTATTTGTGCCATAGCTGCCTCCAAAACCGGGTCCGGCGCCGGTCTGGTTGAATGGGGACATACCGGGACATTCCGACCTGTGCGGACCCGGTAAGTCCCCATTCAACCAACCATTCCCCATTCCCATTTGAGCCCCCATAGGGCTCAATGGGAATGGGGAAGGCTCTAATTACGGGCCCGTGAATAGCAGGTCTGTAATTAGCGCCCTGGTCCCTTAGCGGGACCCGTAAAAGATGTTTGGTCAGAACACACATTCTTTGCGGTTCCCGCTAAGGGACCTCGGAAGTGGGTGGTAAGGGTTTACCGGCACCGGTCTCCTTACCGGTGCCCGGTAACCCTTACCGGCCAACTCAGAAGGACCCCCTAAGTCCAAAATGGATGCTTATTCTACTCTAAATGCTTTTTGGAAGTTTTTGTCTGCATTGTGAATTTCTGGTGTTCTAGTGCACTGTAAATAAATAGTACTTTCTAACAACATATTGGCCCTCATTACGAGTTTGGCCGGTAGCCATGCCGCTATTATAAATCGCAACCGTGTCCGGGTCCTCGGAATGAGGACTTACCGGGCCATTCCGAGTTCAGATGGCCCAGTAATTCCTCCCTCAAGGACCCGGACACGGCCCTTCCCATTCCCATTTCAGCCCCCATATGGCTGAATGGGAATGGGAGAGGGAGCAAACAACGGGCCATAACGAGATG
This sequence comes from Ambystoma mexicanum, assembly GCF_040938575.1. Classification (NCBI taxonomy): domain Eukaryota; kingdom Metazoa; phylum Chordata; class Amphibia; order Caudata; family Ambystomatidae; genus Ambystoma; species Ambystoma mexicanum. The sequence goes on along the minus strand of NC_090933.1, from coordinate 123,158,730 downwards.
GCCCGTTGTTTGCTCTCTCTTCCCCTCGCAGGACCCGGTAAGCACGCCTGGTTTTCCCAGGCATGCTTAACGTGTCCCGCGAGGGGACCTAGTAATGTGGCAGAACGGGTTGAACAGCGCCGTAACCTTTTACGGCGCCGTTTAACCCGTTCCGCCAGGGTCGTAATGAGGCCCATTGAGTTCTTCTATTGTCCCCTAAAGCAGTCAAGGGGTAGTTATACATGGTAATACCAACTTTGTTGGTTTAGTGCGGCTGTCCTGAACATAAGAGCCGTGGAGGTTCTTCTTACAACCACTTTTCTTGCACTGAATCATTGTATCATTGCTATTTTTGCACTCAATTATTGTACTCTACTGTTTTGACTTTGGACACATTTTTTCAGTTTTTTTCTTTACATTACTGATTTTAGTTTTGAACAGGAAGGGTGTTTTTATGATGTTATGTTGTACACTAGGGTTTTGAAATGTTTTAGATAGGTGCAACTTGATACACATGTGTTTTTATATTAGTTATGTGGTGTGTGTTTATAACAAATGTATTGATTGAATCTGATTTTTCTTAATACATTTGTACTTTATTTTTTATCATAAATTTGACTCAGCACCTATTTGGTCCATGGGCTGAGTTGTGCAAACATAGGGAGAGAGATTGTTGAGTGACGCAAGGAGACTTTGGTGTTTTTGTACTGTCCGTTGGTTTGGTGGGGCGGTCTACTGGTGTCAATAATTGTGCCCCCGGTCTCTTTTGGTATAGGTCAAGAACAGACTAAATCAGTGACGCACCCCCTGAAGTGTGCCTGAAATAAACCTTTAATGAGTCTAGCAATTATTGTATAGAATTCCATAAAGACAAATTATTTGTTATTCCTATTCTTTCTTATTTAGGATCACTGTTCAAAATGTTACACTTGTGGAACCCCCTGTTTTTTTTTAAAGAAGCCTGATCAAGAAAGCCAGCCACTCCAGAAACAAAGAACCACACAGCGCTGGGCACAACCCAGGGCCTTCAATAAAAAAAAATGTTTAGGGGTAGCATGGGTGACCTCAGGGATAGCATGGGAGGTGTGACCCTAGGCGGCCCCAAATGACATCACTGAGAAAAAGAAGTAGAAGAAGAAGTTGCTGAACCAAGTTAAATTGCAAGGAAGTTCCTGACATTCAAAATCCTTCAAAAAGCTCAATTCGCACTTGAAGCTCTGCCAGTGTGTGTGGACATCAGCCATCCTGAGGTCAGAGAGAGGCTCAGCTTTCTGCTGACCTCCTTAGGCCTGGCTGGGCTAGGCGAGTGTGAACCCTCCTCCAACCTCTGCCCCGTGGCACCTGCCTTTGATACCTACTTGGAAACTGACCCAAGAATGTGTTTAAATAAATAATCTATGAGCAATGACAGACAGCATAAACTGTGGCTGTGACAAGCATCTGTAGAGGGACGAGCAATATTCTCTGTGCGCTGGAGAGTTCAGCATCCAATCCCTAAGGCATCCTCTTCGCCCACTCCTGCATCACATGGAAAATGGAAATTCATAGAACAGTTGATTTAAGATACCAAATTTGCTGGAGAATATTTGAAAGACTTGCATGGAAGTAACTTGCCACTACAGTTACAAGAACACTTTGAACATCTGAACTGCAACAAAATGTCTTCCCAAACTTAACTGCTATGTTCCAAAAGTGAGCACTGGACTGATATAAGAAGAAACAGCCCACTTGTTGAAGTGATACGTGGTTTCACGGCATAGTCTGAAACTGGGAGAGAGTGAACTAGACGTTCAACTAAGTAACATTGGGCTGTTTGAGGCATAGGTCCACCAGCTCATTTGTAGTGCAAAAGGACTGTGAGCAAAGGACTGCACCTATATTCATGTCCTTGGTAAAGTGCACACAGGAGCTCTAGGGGGTTTCATCAACCACACTTAACTCGTCAACCTTTAGCTAGACTCTTGTAGGTCCTTCACATGTTTTCTCTTGTAATTTAGGCCTTTCACTCCAGCTTGGACCCCTCTCCCACCACACCCCTAGCCCATCCCACTTCATACTTCCCTTAACATACAAATATATGTAAAGAAGACATGTTTTGTAGGGAGTGTGCACTGTCACTACTTCAATATAAAGGACAGTATAATTTTCAACCTAAATTACTAAATAATCTTATTCCAAGTGTGAATGAAAAAAAACAACAATAAAAATTAGATGCCCCTGTTGGGTGACTTTTTTAATTGCAAATATGAGGGTCTTATTTGTTGCCCATTTAGAAACCAATTTCACATGTAAGGGTCTTATTTATTGCCCTTCTAAAAGCCCGTTAAGAAGCCAACACGTGTTTCGACCCACTTGGGTCCTCTTCAAGGCTGTGTCTATTTAACGCAAGAAATACAATCAATTTCAAGATCATATGTTGTTTAACAAGTATTTGCCGAATTCCAGCTAGGTATTCCTGCCTGATTCATATGTGGTCAACCAACGTGTGTTTCCATACAAAAAGAGCAAAAAGATGCAAGCAAGAGGTATTCAATCCTCTCTCGAACCTTGGTTCTTCCCCAGAATCCTGGGCTCTTAATTTGCTGCAAAAGTCAACACAATTGGCATAGCGATTGTTGTGTCACCCTTCTCTTATCATCCACATCCGTACAGTTCCACAATCAATTGCCCTTCAGTGTGTGATGAATCCCTGGCTTAAATGCCAAAATGCAGAATGGATGCTGCACGTAGTTCTAAGAATCAAATAAGCCGCCGTTATGCACTGATATAGATATGTATGTTCGTCGTATGCTCAACCGAAGGTGAACTGAAGGCCAACGAGGTACGTGCGGTTGACGAAATCACAGATTACCCACATGTAGGCCATAGAAAGGGACCACAAGCGCACCACCCATAAAAGTGGCAATCAATTATTCTTTTCAGAGTGTGGGAGCTATTTTGTGAACACTGCAACAGTACAGAGACTTTTGTAGAACTGCAAATCTAACTCAATGTTACCCTCTTATTGGAAGACTCTTTGGCTTCGAAGTAAAGCCAGAACAGGTACATTCGTTTTCTATGCCTTTCTCGTGTCTCTGCTTTGCTAGTTCACCATGTTAACCAGCATGGATCTTAAGACGGTGCCTAAATATTTATTTTTGTTAGTCATGTAAATTAATTACATGTTCTTGTTGATATTTGTCATACATACCTAAATACTGATAATGCATTTTTGTTATAACCGCCCCCAAGTGGACACTAATTTGTGGAGTGTCTGACACTCCATAAAACCTGCAAAAAGTTGGAATTTTTGATGGGTGTCAGAAACATAGCACACAACTTAATTATATTCAATAAAGTTGACCCATGGTGAGTGGATGGCATTCAAGTGGAACCATAGTTGGCATATCTTGATGTGGATCATCCCAAGGTTTTGAACAGAGTGTCAGGCGAAATTGCCTCCAACATCTGGCAGCATTGGGAGAAAAAGTGTCAGAACACTGTTAAAACATTTTATTTATTTATTTGTGATTTAATTCCATCAGGAACTTTACACAATTTATCGCAAAACATTCTTAAAACAGTTTGCAAGTACAAATACTATTCTTGCTATACTGTCCTAAAATATTGCCCTAAAAACAAAAAAGTATAAATACAGATATTACGAATATCACATGCAAACCTACGAAAAATTAGAAAAAAAGGGCACCTGGCAGAATCCTGATTTACCCAGGTTGGTGCATGTATATATATCAAAAATAATCAGGATGAAAAGATCCTAAAAGCACAGATACTAAGGACCACACCGCCATTGGTGTCTATCCTAAAGAAGGCCAACACACAGACAGGCTCCAATCAAGCCCTCTTCTGGCCGAAACACACCTTTGTCGATTCCCCGTGACACAACTGTACTGTTCACCCCTTGTGTATGTTGATGTAAAAAAAAAACGTTGTGTACACCGTGTGTAAACCAAGCCTGCGACCATGCTCGGTCCCAGGCGCACTTGTTCACCAACTGTAGGTTCTTCCTACCTCATTTGTGTATGTGCTTCTATGTGAAGTTTTGACCTCAAAATCCCTGAGGTCGACACTGATTTGTGTTACCACTGAATACAATCAATTATGTCCGTCGTACTCCAAAAACTTTCGTGCTTAGCGAAAGCTCTGTAAAGTAACTACTAAGTCACTACAAAAATGTTCCATGTTGTTTTGAAATAAATATCAATATTCAGAACGACAAATCGCTTTTAGGATCTTTTCATCCTGATTATTTCTGATGTATATACATGCAAACCTACGAAGACATTTTATTGCAAAGGAACTGTTCTGCTTTACAGAGTCATAAACCATCACCAGTGAAGAACAAAGAGCTGACAGAACTCTGTAGAGTGCAGACATCCAGATTCTATGCCACAACAAGTTTTACTTCCTGCAGCCTGTTGACTCATTTAAAAGAAACAAAAAAGATAAATTGCAGAGGAAGAATGAAACCCCAAGAAGTCAAAATATCATTTTAAACTTGTAGGAAACGTTCATAATATCTGGTAACCACTTGTCTGAATGTATTTTAACGTGCTAGATTCCTGTAAATGAAACAATATCAAAGTACATTTGCTATATTTTGTAATTATAATACTGTAAACACAAGTGTATTTATGTAAAATAACCTTCATGCAAATTATTTCTTAGTTAGTATAATCTTGTAGGTTAATCAATGTGTCTCCATTCCATTCATCACCTTTTGATTGTGGTGAACCTGTTAAGTCTATAATGTTTGAAAACTATTGTAATTAGAGAATATTTATTAGCTAGCACCACATTTTTTCTAAAGAAATATTATTTGTGAGAATTGGGAAGAATAGATTTCAAAGAAATCATAACAATCTTGGCAAAGAAGGACAGAGTGTGTATGCTCTCGGGCAGCTTGGTAATGGTGTGTATTTAGTGTTCGCGAGCTAGTGGGCACCATTTTGTCCTTTGTTTAGTATGACAATGTAGATACATTTAGAAAGAGGACTGATGTAAATAAATGAATGGCAACTTATATGTGTTTAAAATGCGATACTCTTATTTCAAAAATGTAATTGAAACATCCAACACTTGCCTAAGAATAAATACATTGGCAATTGATCAAGTTGGACAATGTACTTGTACGAAATACAGTTATCATGATTTTGTAACTTAACATGAGAAAAATTGAAAACTAACATTTGATCAACTACATCATGTTAAAATGATTATGTTCATGCTAATAAAAGAGCAATTAATCTATCTAGTATCTACGTACTTATTCATAGTCCAATAGAACAATGTTATTTAATACAAGTTCATTTGTTCAAGTATATTTTGGAAATCATGTTGAATTATGTAATACAGTAAGAACAGGGTCCAGTTTACAATAACAATCCAATTATATTGGAAATATCTAATTGCAAAAAGTCATGTCATTCATTATCTTGATTTAAGCCATGTTATCTTGATTTAAGCCATGCGTTCCCCAATAGAAAGCTTCTCAATGGCAGCAAATTGTAGTTGCTTAATATCTTGTCCATTATGAGTTGTTTGCTATTGGAGTGACAGCAGACTTCTGAGATCATCAATGTTTATTCGAGCTCCTATGTTCATAGAATCTTACTCGTAATTGTCTAATTGTACACTCAACATATAGTTTATTGCAAATACATTGTGTTATGTAAGTGACAAACATACTCTCGCAATTAAAAAATTATTGAATATAAAAAGATTTCCTTTAAGCTTCTGTTATAGTAGTGGCTTTATTCATAGCAACATTGCACATACTGCAATGTCCACTTATAGAACCCCATTCGGTGCTGAGTTAACTACTAAGTTGATTTAGAACAATCTTTTTTTAAATTACTTAGATTTAATAGATTTCACTTTTATGTAACAAAAAAAGTGTATCCTTAACACCTAGGTCCACACACCTTGCACTCCCTGCCCTACCTGAGACCCAGTGATCTGCTCCCCACTGTCTCCCCCCATGTTGCCAATTGCCCACCCTTCCCTGTTAACGCCCCATTACTTTTTTCTCTGCTTCGCTCACTGTGTTGTTCCCCATATGATTGTAAAGCGCTTTGTGCTTCGCGAAGCTAGGTCCGTGCTCAATAAATACCCTAATAATATGTGGTTTTTCACCAATTAATTGGGCAATCGCTGTGCAATTTTGAGATGCTCCAGTACTTGTTCAAAGCTTTGTGAATAGTATAAATATTCGAACTGTTAGTAGTAACAAATTCTACACTCTCTTCCATTTGATTGGGTCTTTTGGGTGGTGCCATCAGTGTTGAGTGGTCCTTGGTACTTGTTTTAGGTATAGATGCTTCAATATTTTCTAATTTGTAACCTGTATCGAAATTACTTTGCTTGAGAAAGTGGCATTCACTGTTATAGCCTTCATGATTACCAGAGGTATGTCTCCCACAAATACATCGCCCCAGAGGTATGTTTATATTTATACATTCTTTTATGACGGATGTTAACTAATACATTTGAATTAGCTTCTGTGATTTTATGGTAGGTTTTGCTATTCATTTGATTATCCTTAATATTAATATATAGGTCCAAAAGCATCATTTCTTGAGTACTATGCATCATCATAAATTTGATGTTAAACTGACTCCCATTAAGAGTGCTGGTAAATTCTAACAGACTTTCTTCAATATATTACCAAATCATTAAAAAGTATTGTCAATATATGTCACCAATAGGATTATTTCTGCTCTCTCTTTTGACTTGATAAATGTTTCTCATTCCATCCCATAAATAGACTAGCAACTAAAGGGGCACACCTCAAACCCGTTGCTACTTCTAGTTCCTGTTTATAAAGAGTACCATTAAATAAGAATATGGTGTTGTCCATGATGAAAGTTAAGTTATCTTTAATGGTTTGTGATCTTTGTAAAAACTGACTGATACTTATAGGTACAAATAATATATAGATTTCTTTCGGAATCATGTTTGATGGTCGTGTATAACGCTGTTACATCTAATGTAACCAATGAAAATGTAGGTTGCCAATGTTTTGTACTCTGAACTTGTATAATATGCATGCTCTCCCTCGTGAACAAGGAGAGATTTTGTGCCATGGGATTCAAAAATCCATGGAGACATTCTGAGACACTTTAAATACAAGATTCAATGCCATTAATAATGGGTCTAACTGATGGTGAGATTTTACACTATTTGTGTACCTTGCATACAATATACTTAGAAGGAATAGTAGGATATTATTAACAGGTTGTTTCTTAGGTTTGCTGGTGAGCATTCCTTCTATAGGGCAGTGCTTGATTTTTTCTATTAATTTAGTTTGTAGTTTGGTTGAAGTTGCATAGTCTTTTTGCATTATCACACTAAGTTTAAATGTTTGTATGCCATTTTATTACAGTCACTTATATCTAATAAGACTCTCTATGATTAGATTTTCATCAGAAATAAGATTTTTTAAAGCCTCTCTTTCTCCATAGGTCAGGTTCTTCTGAATGAAAAGTCTTTTATTTTCCCATCTGCCTTCTCATACAACATGTGCTTTAGATATCAATTTAAAACACTTATCAATAGAATTATCTTCAGGTATGATAAGTGAGGTTTTGGGTTTCTGTTTTAGTACTATTTGTTCTGCTGTATCTTGTATAATGGTTAGATTGCCAACAATACTCATTGTACCTAATGCAAGGTCTATTTGTCATGACTTAACAAGTTTAGTGTGCTCTATCTCTTGTATAGTCTGTTCAGATAAATATGTTAAAGTAGTCCTCTCTTTACATACAGGCAGAGACCTAGGCATACCAGAGTCTGACCTCTGGTGCTTGTGATACAGATACCCCATCTCTGTTGACTTGATTCTGCCACACCAGCTCATGAATGAGACACATTAGCCCCTTTAGAATGCACAGTTCTTGATACGGGTGCCATAGCCCATGATGCAGAATCATCAGCTTCTCAAGAATTAAAGTTAAGTTTTGGATTTACCTTATTTTATTTAGTATCTTGACTTTCAATATTTATGGCTTTCAGGTGAATGCCAAGTTAGCATTGTAGGTACTGTGTGGTAGGAAGTGGTTTGGGGGGTTAGTATACGACTCCAGTGCACAGGCAATACGCAATCTACTGCGTTGGGGTATAGACACGTCTATGCATAGACACCTTGAGGTATGGGACCTTGAGGCATATTAAGGAAAACGCACAGTAAGGGAAATATGTTTGGAATGAATATTAAAATTAAAAAAACACATCTTTTTAAAAGGTGCAAAGTCCTGTGAAAAGGAAGGGGAGAGAAAAGTTAATAATATGCCAGATGCTCCTAAACTGATGGAATAGGTGAAAATGGCTCTTGATCAGATTAACAAGATCTTGAAAGACACAAGAGGATCAGATCAATAGAAAGATTGTTGATTCAGACTTAGATTTACTATGTATTACTGAACCTAGTTTGCTGATCTGGCCCATAAGGTTATCATGCTTTTACTTGCAATCGCCCTTGCACTCCGGGGTGGGCGGGGATAGCTCTTGTTTATAGAGATTGATTACATTTCAGAAATAAAAACATACATGTTGCTGGCCCAGTTAAAATGTTGCATGTAAAATGTATTGCCACCTCTGTTTTTACTTGGGACCTGGTGGTAGTCTATCTTCTTCCTGCAATGAAAACATAATTTTGGACAGAATTTGCTGACACTATAGCACAAATCCTTCCTTAATGCTCCCGCCTCTTTATAATGGATGATTTTAACCTCAGGCTATCTGAAAAAAAATATTACCAAAGCTCAAGCTTTTGCTGACTCTCTCACAAAGTTTGGTTTAGTTCAACTGGTATCTTCTTGCCGACATAGGGCTGGGCACACGTTGGAATGTATATTTGACAACTCAAATTCAATAAACATAGGCTCACCAGGTTTTATTTGTCCATGGATGGATCATGCAGGTGTTCCCTTCTCTCTTGATGTCGCAGATGACTCTACTAGCAGGTCTCCTACAGCCTCTTCCTTTATTTTCCATGAATGGGATAATGTGCAGCTAGAGAATCTATCCCCTCTTTTTTCCTCTAAAGTGCAGTTAATGATCCTTATTAGTAACTAGATAAGTTAAGTCACAAATTGGAAACAGCCTTACAAACTGTAGCTCCTGGTACCCCTAAGAGACACAAAGGTGGGAGTAGGAAGCAGAAACCATGCAGTTAGAGCGAGCGTGGAGGAAAAGTATGACCAGATGACCAAATGCATGTTTATGTGGCCCATGCAGGCCTACTACAAGAAATCATTCATTCAGGCAACATTTTATATTATTCTAACTACATATTTCCGAGTCTAAATTCTGCCCAAGAACTGCTTAAGGTACACTCGGAGCTGTGAACTCTCACTGCATGAAAGAACTCAGTTAATCCATCTCAGATGCTGTGTGATGAGGTGGTGCAGCTTTTCTCAGATAAAATCTTTAAGATCCAAAGAGAACTAGATGGTTCAGATTTGGGAATGGCCAAACTGTCGGCCTCAGGTTCTGTGCCACAGGGCACCTTACCTTATGCTCTTTTGTCTTCATTTCAGCCTATCTCAACAGCACTTCTGGTCGAAATCATGGTAACACATAACCTTTCAAGCTCAACTCACAACAGCTGTCCGGCCAAGATTCTAAAGAAAGCAAGAACGTTCATGACTCCTGCCCTCTGTCAAATAATAAATTGCTTTTTGGAGTCTGGCATCTGGCGTAGTTATTGATCTTTCAAAAAGAGCAGTGGTTACACCTTTAAAAAAAAATCTATGGATCCAAAAAATCAAACTCATTTTTACTGGCTCTACTTGCGTACCAGAGTAAACTGTTAGAGGTAGTGGTAATGTGGCAGTTGCAATCCTATGTTGATAAACAGGGACTATTGGATGTTACACAGACAGGCTTTTGTCCTGGCTGTAGCATTGAGCTCCTGCTGGTAGCTGCCATGTACGACATCCGGCAGCTCGTGGATAGTGGAGGGGTGGGGTTCTAATTTTGTTAGACCTTTCCACTACATTTGATAGCATATACCATAGCATTATTTTGTCCTGCCTTTATGATCTGTGTATTAGAGACAAGGCGTTAGCCTGTTTTAAATAATTTTTCCTGGGTAGAGTGCAAACACTTGTGATTCCGCCTTTTAAATTAACAAATACATCCATCTCTTGCAGAGTACCACAGGAGTCAACCCTTAGTCAACTGCTGTTTAATCTCTACATAGGACCATTGGCTGAACTTATCAGAGCTTTTAGAGCCAAGTTTTACATCAACGCAGATGATACGCAATTGATTCTGCACCGAGATCATTCTGACAGTCAACAGATGTACAGTCATAGGGATTGTTTCGTGCAGGCCAATCTGTGGATGCATCATAATTATCTTAAGCGTAATGCACAAAAAAACGAGATCATCTACTTCCCTTAGACATGCTAAAGATTATGCTTGCAAAGCACCAGAAGCTTCTCCAGCATTAGATCCTTAGCTGGGTGAACTATTACCTAAATCCCTTCGTACATGTCCATCTCCCTCTCAGAAAGTGTGGGATTTAGGAAATCGGTTGGATCCAAAGTGTTTTCTGGAGTGTCATATCTCGGCGGTCTCAAGATATATTTTTTTCATTTATGCTCCTTGAGGAGATTTTTTAATTTTTTTTGCCTTTCCACAGAGAATCCAATTGGTTAACGGGTCTGTTTGGTTGGATTTTTGCAGCAAAGTTTGGTTGGATTTTTGCAGCGCTGCTTTTTTGGGGCTACCCAAAGTGCTATTCGATAAAATGGAGATCATTCAAAATGTGGCTGCTAGGCTTGTGCTTCATTTGAATGCAGAGCACATGTCTCGCCAGCCTTGTATTCATTTCACTGGCTTCCAGTTGAACAACGGGTCAAGTTCAAGAACCTGTGCCTGATACACAAGGCTTATTAAAATCTCATCCCTGTGGTATTTAGAGGAAGGTTCTGCAAATATTGTTCTTCCAGAGCTTTACACACAACATCAGCAGGACTGCTGGTTGTGCCTAGAGTGCCTAGATTTAGAATAGCAGGATGGGGGTTAGGGGGTGACAGACTTTTTCTGTTCAGGTCTCTAAGCTCTGGAATTTCTTGCCAACTAGTATCCACCCTAGCAAACACTTTATGGAATTCGGACAAAAACTGAAGACTTTCCCATTTCCTCGATAGGGCCGTTTTGGCCCATGGATTCTTGGTGTAGTAGTTTCTGTTCTTGTTCAGGGCCAGGATGCCTTTTCACAGTGATTGTTAGCGCTTTAATCATCCTATACCATACCATAATATATATATGCACTGCCAAAAGATTCAGATGATATTCTGGATGAATTCAATGACTTCATCCATTTGGGATGCTCAAATATCTCAAAAAGAATAAAGCCACACAATTGGTTGCATCGTTTCTATAAATATTGACTTGAGTGACAGCCGTATTCACCATTTTATAGTCTCAAATGTAAATAATAGTTTCTGGTCTTTTCTCCACACAAAACTGTCAGAAGTACACAACTTTTGGATTAGTCGGGGAAATATTTTGCTGGCGAGTTCTGCCACAGTGGTTACGAGACACTTGCGCGATTTTTCATAGAGTCATGAAGAGGATACTGGACGGGTTGCGGTGTGCGAAAAATGTGGTTCAGTACATAGATGGTATTCTGATTTGCAGCAGATGAGCTGGAACACAACAGTGATTTGCAAGCGGTCCTATGAGAATGCAGTGAGGGGAACTAAAATTAAATATGGCAAATATTCAATGCAAAAGTGAGGAAATGACATTCATAGGCATAATTTTATCAGCGAAAGACAAAAGCAAACTTGTGTTAATAATGGCAGCACTGAGCCCCGATAGGGCACAGATTATTACGGCTGATATTGGGTATTTTAGAATTTTCCCAACAATTCACCTCTATTTTATTTTATTTATTTATTGGACATTTTGATGGTGCCTGTACACAAGGGTTTCCAGGCACCACGAGACAATATGAGGGAAGGAGGGACATGGGAATCAACAAAATAGAAAAACAATAACGGTTGTATTGGTCTTGTGACAATCCTGCCGTGCAAGTGCATGAACAAGGTGGTAAGTGCAGGGGGGGGAGAGAATTAGTGCAGAATTACGGAAATCCTTATACGATTGCTTGTGGCAGAAAGAATAGTGATGTTGGTAGGAGTATTCACAAGCACTTGATACCAAATATTGTGATGCCTTTGCTGCCAATAGCTTTTTACCCATGGCACCTGGTAGCAGAGAACAGCATGGCAGCATTCTTTTTCACACACGGCTTTGAGCACATGGTGGTAGCATGCAATTCACAGATGTTGAAGACAGCGGGAGCTGATGAACAGCACATATGTAAAGATCATTCTGGCAGTGCATTGGGCGCTTGGAAAAATGAAATACCTCACTGGAGGTCAGAATGTGTTCATTGAAACAAAACAGACGCCATTGACATTTTCTGTCTCTCCAAAAACGCAGTGTGATATGATATGATATGATATGATATGGCATTTATAACGAATCTATACACAAGTGTTTCAAGGCGTGACGAACACCACATTTGTGTCCACTGTGAGAAGAGGACCATGTTGAGCATCTGTGCCTCTACTAGATCTAGAAGCGCAGGGTTGCATTGAGGCAAAAGCAGGAACTATGGGAGTGGAAGTGTCAGAGGAGGCCCATTAATGTGGCACTAGAGTCAGAGAAATTTGGCACGCAGTGTCTAGACCCCTCCCCACAATACAGACTACATGATCCAGATGTAGTTTGTTTTTTTGTGATGGCAGTTCACATAGCGCTGAATGGAGAGTGGGCGCCGGAGTGGGAGCAGTCATTTAAGCAATAACCACCCGTTCCAAAGGCTGGAACAGGTGGTAACAGCCCGGGGCCGAGTTAAAGGCCCCAGAGGGTGCTAAGAGCATTGTATTTTGATTCAATGAACGGGACGTCCCACGGCATCCCGTTCATTGAATCAAAATACTTTCTTAAGATGGCCCCCATGGGTCAGCAAGGCAGGGCTCCATACGGAGCACAACTTCCATTTCCATGGTGGCCACGGAGCGGCAGCAGCAACGTGGCAGCAGCTCGCCACTTTCCCAGAAGAAATTAGGTAAATGGGGATGGGGGTGGAGGTTACATAGAAGGCCGGCTTGGATCGGTTTATTCAGCCCGTGATCCAAGGAACCTGATTGGTTGCTAATAAAAGAGATGATCTCCAGAATATTGGCCCACTTTTGAGATACAAGGGGGAGGGCAGAGTGCACAATTTGCAGAGGCAACCAATTTACACAGCACTTGGGTATGAACATGGATAGGTTCTGCCCGATGTCCCGGTGGCATCAATGGTGGAGTCTGATTTTATGTTGAAGACATTAACACTCTCTCTGCAATGGTGGAAAAATCAACAGTTGAGAAGCACAGATGGGTCAGCAGGTACATTATTTTCATTAGGGGAAGAAACTGAACATTTAGCCAAAGACATGAGTAGAGCTTTGGTCTTTTAAAATTAAAAAGAAAACTCTTATTTGTAATTTTTTTTTTATTAGCAATTTCAAGATATGTTCATGAAAGGAATACGAGCAGGGAACCAAAGTCGAAATACAGCGCAGGATAAAAAAAAAACCTACAAAAAATTAGTGAATTCTTAGAATGGAATTTGGAAGGAAAGGGATGAGTTAGCCGATGCAGCAGCAAAAAGGGCAATATTACGTGTCGAGAAGTGCGTTACATAGATGAGAGGTGGCCTTCATTCTGCAGAGGTAGTGATGTCAGACGCAGATTTAGACTGTTCAGTGAGCAGCAATTTACAATGAGGCAAACACCTTGAAAATGACATTGCAGAAGTTATCCTATAATTCACACATGTCTCAGGTAAAGAGGGCATTGCAGACAGGAAGAAGATGATGCTGTTATATTGTATGATAGGTTGGTGGCAATTTGAGTAGTTTTATGGAAGTAGGTGAATGACAAATGTGTTAGCAACTCCTCAAAACCTTAGGAAGGCCTGTTACACTCGGTCCATGGAAAGGGGACAAGAGCGACACAGTGCACCGTGCAGGCTGCTGCCCAGAAACGAAAACGGATTGGAATGAATGGGTTTCGAATTGGCAAGGTTGTTGGCAGGGTTAGACTGGGGCATACAATTGTCTTGGACCCTAATGAAAAAGTAGCCCACAGTCACCAATGGTAATCACTTGCTTTTGTGACAAGTCTGTTTGAGCAGTACCCAAGGGGGCATTTTATTGTACAATGTGTTGCAAAAAATGCATTTGAAAGAATATGTGTTCGGTAACACGGGTCAAACGTACTAGCTACACAGTGAAGTTACCCATCAAACGGCCCTACTTTGCCCAAAAAACGGACCCACTTTGACCAACAAAAAGTGGCCTACACTGCCATGTTGGGGCTGCACTTCGGCCATTGCTCTGTTGCTCTTTACGTCATTCCAAGCCTGCTTTTTGGAACCCCACCAGAAACCCACGAGCAACAGTAGTGTATTTTAAGTAAAGTGCTGAGGCTTACTGCGCTAGGCAACACCTTCATTTAGATTTTATCACCACCTTACCACAAACCCATCGTGGATTTAAGTACACACAAGTGATTATTGATGCTTTCAGCAACATGCGTTTCCCACTAGGACGTTTCCTACATTGAAGGTTGTTTAGCATTTAGTGAATGACGTTATTGGTAGATTCGGTGTTCAGGATAAGATGACCTCACATAACAGCACACATTTCACTGCAGAGGTTACGCAGCTGCATGATGCATATAGAACAGAGGTATCGCATACATTTTCACCCACAAAAAGCTGGACAGGTAGAAAGACTAAACCAGGAGTTGAAAAGGAGATGACAAAGAAACTAGGGGGTCTGTGGGATTTGCATTTATCTTTCATGTTTTGTTTTGCTTTCAGAGGGAGGAAACACACTGCTTTGAAATTGTCTCCTTATGAAATATTATTTGAAAGGTGCACAGCCAGTACTGAAACATTTCTAATTCTACTATCACAGGGCGATCCATAAGCATTTGAGGCTTGTAATGCAGGAACCAGTGAACAGACTGTGTGTCACATTAGTCAGGTGGTGTGGCAGAACAAGAATGTATGCCAAAATCACTGCAACAGTTTATGACCAACCTTCTTATGGCAGGCATTTCACAGTAGGGGGCTTAGTGATGTAAAGAAATTCCCCAAAAAGTAAATGAGCAATTGTGTACATAACTACCACTATAGTTAGCCCTGTCGTGTATGTTATTGATATTTGGGATGGGGCAGGAATTTCGGTAAAGTACCATTGGCAGCTGAAAGAATGAAGAAAACAGTGAAAGGCCTCAATACAATATCAGCGTTGGCAGACAAGGAACACATTGTGTGGAATGGAAAAGGAAAAAAGACTGCTGTAAATAAGCAGACAATATACTTCACCTTTTAAGTTGCAGTATGTATTGGCTATTGGTGACTGTTCTGTTCCGGGGAATGAGCACCCCTCCATAATGCATTTTCTATCTCTGGTGGTTATCGTTTGTTGGGGCATCAATAGCAGCTACCTTTTCCTAGTGGAGCACAGGAATGGGTCTAACCGAGTCTGACAAGTGGGATCAGCAGACGGTAGAATCTCCAAGAGGAGCACGTTTCCCCTGACCTATCTCCCGAGGTCAAACCAAGAACTGTGACATGGTTGCAGCAAATTGTGTGGAGTAAGATTACACTGAAGCATAAGGCATCTGCGGTTAGGAGATTTAATGCAAAATATGAAACCATTGAGTGAAAACACCTATCGAAGTTTACAGTGCAAAAGCATCCTCATTACATGCGGCAGACCTATGGAGAGGCCGCAATAGCATTTAACTATTTATTTATCCATATATAGGATGAGCAATGCTCTTTTGATCACAAAGAAACGTACAGTTGACAAGAAATCAGATTTGAAGGGAAGCGGTGAGCTTCTTACAATGGGCTGATTTTGGGGGGCATTCTGACCAGGTTGTGGAGGGGAGTACATGGAACAGCCAGAGGGGACAATACATAGTGGACATGCATAGATAAGGACAATGAACATTGGACATTTTTATGTGCAGGTAGGCGGTACGGCCAGCTGTGCTCGGGATGTGACCATGAGGGGTGAAGTGCTGATATGGAGGCAGAGGACGTGAGGGACAGTGGCAGGTTAGAGGTGAGAGAAAAGTTTTAGCTAGCAGACAGATGGGAGGTAGCTTAATAGGGTAACTTGGAGGTGGGGAGGTAGGCTTTTAGTTTGTGGAGTGGTGATGATGATAGAATTGGTCCTCATCAGTCCCCTAGCATATCACCCACATGACCTACATGAGGAATGGACCATCTCACGCCCTCTGGCACTTAATTGAATGTGATTATACACTTTGCAAACCGCCTTGTTCACTATCTGGCACTTGTCTGAATGTGAGTCTATACTCTGTGCAGATAAATGAACTGTCTCCACTGCAATTGAACTATTGCACCTGCCAGTTGTGGGCCTTTATCCATCTGTTCCCCCTATTTAGCTCCCCTCCCCCAGCTTGACATTACCTTTGAAGCAGTTTACTGCAGTGAGGCACCATACAAAACAATACATCAAAATAAATCAATGAGTTACTATATCCAGTCATAGTGCCTGATTCACATCTGGAGATGCCCGGAGCATCTCTGTGATGCCCAAGAGCACATCTTTCCTATTCCCGTTTGCATGCAAGCATCCCAGAGATGCTCCAGGCATCTTCAGATTGAATCCTGTTTTTGGCTGTGTAAATCAATTATTTTATATATTGTATTTATTTATTGAGCATTTGTTAGGAGCCTATGCCACAAAATTGTGTTTCCAGGTGCCACAAGGCAAAGTGGGGAGGGAGCAAGGGGAGTAAATAATAATGGCAAAACACAGTAGGTATACAATCATGGTCCTACTAGACCTTGTGCATTCAGACGTGCAAGTGCAATGAAGGGAAGCACGTGAGGTAGGGAAGGGAGAGGGGTGGGAGGGAGCAAGGTATGGGCAAGTGCTGGTGAGAGCCCGGGAGGGAAGTGCCGATGGGTTTCAGGGGTGGAGGCCGCTGGCTAAGTGCTTCGGTTGGAGGAATCCCAAGGGTGGGATGCAACTGACAGGTAGGGGGCCCACAACGGCAGTACAGGGGGGTGGGTGCTGGTGTCGACTGGGCAATGGCTGGTGGTGACTTGTAAGATTTATGAAGGTCCAGGTCACCACTCTCAGCGGAAGTGGGTGATTAGCAGGGAAGGGAAAGAGGGAAAGAGCTTGAGAAAAGCAGAGTTTTGAGAAGTTTCCGGATCTTAAGGAGGTCCGGCTCAAGTCTGAAAGGGACAGGGAGGATGATTCAAAGAGAGGCACCAGCCAAAGAGAGAGACCTGCCCCTCACTCTCTGCTTGGAAAAGCATTTGACAAGCAGAGAGGTGGAGTTAGACGAGCAGAGGGCTCTAGTGGGGAGGTATTTAGGGAGAGAAAGTTGGAGATAGCATGGTCCCGGTCCTCAGAAAGCCTTGTGGATGATCAGAGGGTCTTGAATGTGATCCTCGTGCCCACAGGGAGCCAGTGGAGAGAGTTTAGGGCTGGAGAGATATGGTCACTGGGCTTGAGGTCAAGGATAAGTCTTGCAGCCCTATTCTGGATTAGCTGAAGGGGACGTAGGTAGGAAAGGTGGAGATTGAGGAAGAGGATATTTCAGTAGTCTAGCCTGGAGAGGAACAGATCTTTGGAAACATTGAGCTTCGGGGGAAAAGTGAGGAAAGGGAGATTGGCTCTAAGGAGGTGAGGCTGGAAGTGGGCCTTCTTGGCAAGGATGTGAGGGGTGAAGGAGAGAGAAGAGTTGAAGCTGTACCTGAGGTTTTTGGCCTTGCAGGATGGTGAGGGTGGAGAGCACACACAAGGCAGCCAGAGGGTAGCAGGGAAACAGGGTGCATGTGTCCCAATAAGAAGGATCTCAGTCTTACTGGCATTAAGACAGAGGTGATTAGCCGCACGCCATTCCTGGATAGTGGTCAGACAGTCAGGGATGAGAGAGGAGGAAGAGGAGATAGAAGAGGGAAGTTTAAAGGAAAGCTGTGCATCATAAGCATAACACTGAAAATGAGGTGAGAAGGAGGAGATCTGGTGAGCAAGAAGGGTGAGATAGATATTGAAGGGCCATGGCAATAGGATAGAGCCGTGGGGGGTGCCACAGGTAGAGAGTGAACTGATGCAGGAGAAAGGGCCCAGATGCAACAGGGAAGGGCAGTTAGCGAGGAAAGAGGCCAGCCAATCCAGTGCCCTGTCCGTGATGCAGCGGATATCCCAGAGAATGATTGACCGTGTCAAAGGCAGAGGAGAGATCGAGAAGAATGAGAACAGCTGGAGAATTGGAGTCAAGATTTGCAAGCATGTCTTCACGGGTGTTCAGAAGAGCAGTTTCCATGTCTTTGGATGCCCAGAATTCAGATTGATGGTCATGGAGGCAACCAACAAGTTCAGTATGAAGGATCAGTTGGGGGAGTACCAATTTATAAAGAGTTTACCCAGGAAGGGGGTGGTGGAGATAGGGCGATAGTTAGCCGGGCAGGAGAGCTCTGCAGGCGGCTCTTCTAGGAGAGGGTGCACAAGGGAGTGCTTAAGGTATACAGGGAAAGAGCCAGTGGCAAATGAATGGTTTTAGAAATCAGCAAGAGCTGGGGCAAGGATGTTGTCCTTAATGGTTCAAGAAGTGCAGGAGAGCAACTGTTTGGATGAGACCTTCATAGAGCTGACAACTTTAGAGACTACACAAGGTGCTATGGGCTGGAGGGAGTAAAGTGCAGGGTGTGGAGGGAGGGGAGTCAAGGGAGGCAGGAGAGCAGGAGTGATAATGGAGGTGTGGGTGGAGGAGAGAGAGGACAGAATGTCCTGAGTTTTAGATGTGAAATTGGAGGCCAAAGTGGTGCAGAGAGCCTGTGAAGGAAGGAGAGAGGTGGAGACTGCATATGGATTGGCAAGTTACTTGCAGATTTTAAAAAGTTCAGCCATGTTGTCAGTGGCTCTAGAGATGCTGACTCAGATGCGGGCACTCTTCTTGGAGCAGATAGAAAAGCGATATTGTCTTTGGAACAGATGACAGGCCAGTTTGTCAGAGGTTGAACCCGAGGTCTGCCACTTCCATTCAACAACTCTGCACTTGTGTTTATGGGATGCTAGGTCAGAGTCATACCAGCCGCTGCACTTGGAGGCAAGATTCAGGTGGATCCTCATGACAGGGGCAAGGATGTCGAGGGTGTTGGAGATGGAGAGGTGAAGGTTAGTAAGGACAGAGGGAGAGTACGAAGCAGGAGTGGAGGGGGGATGAACATGGAAGCAAAAGCAGTTACTGACACTAGCATCATCGGTCGAATGAATGTTGAATGGGGCTGGCAGTGCGGGGAAACACAGACAGAGGACCGAGGGGCCCCAAGTGGGAGGTGGGAGGAGAGGAGAGAGTGGTCAGACCACCAGGGGTGGGGGCTGGTGACCGGGTTAGAGATAGGGATGTCTGTAGAGATGAAGGCCCACAGAGTGTTTCCGGCTGAGTGGATCGGACCAGAAGGAAGAATAGTGAGAGAGAGAGGTAGTCACAGAGGTCACGGAACAGTGAGGGGGCTGTATCAGAAGAGTGAAGGTGGATATTGAAGTCCCAGAAAAGGAGGAGTTTGGAAGAAGAGGCCAAGAAGGAGACAGTGAGGTCAGCCCATTCAGATAAGAAGGGAGAGATGGGGCCGTAGGGCCTGTAGATGGTAGCGAAGGTGAGTGAGATAGTAGGAGAGACCGAGAGCCTGCAGTCGAGGCATTCAAAAGAGGAATAGGACTGAGTAGGTATGATCGATGAAGGGACTCACTCAGGGAAAATCAGGGCCACTCCACTTCTGGGTTGGTTGAGCCTGGATTTTGAGAGGATGTTGTAGCCCTCAGGAAGGAGAGTGTCAAGAGCAGTGACAGAGCTGGCATTGAACCGCATCTCGGTAAGGGCGAGGACATCAAGGTCAAAGTCTTCAGGAAGGAGACAGATCTCAGGGGAGTGTTTGACAGAAGAATGAGCATTCAGAGTAGCTAGGTGAAGCTGATTACCACCTTTGAATGTTCTCCAAGGAGGGGTACAGGGGTGTGGTGATCCTGTCAGTGGTGGTGGAGAGGTTAGAGGAGAGGAAGAGGCAGGAGTAGCAGGAGAAGGGAGGAAGTGAATGAGAGAAGGCAGGTGCCAGTTGAGAAGGAGATGAGTAGGTTGAGAAGTTTGGGCCATGATAGTGCCATTGTGATAGACATTGATGAAGCACCTAGAGGATGAGAAGTATGCCAAGAGCACTTCCCATCGAGTGCCACCATTAATGGGTGAGGAGGAGAAAGGGAAGAGAATGGAGACCAGATGGGGGTCCAGGGGATGTCGGTAATAGTCTGCCTGGAAGTAGCATTGAGGTAGGTGTCAGCCATAGGTAGGCCTGGATTAGTGGACAGGAGAGCTTTTTTAAGCTTTTTTCTTCCAGCCTTTGTGAGGGAGATAGGATGGTGATAGAGTAGCAGTTAGAATAGATAGGGGAGATAGAGAGTGCCATGGGTTTAGCAGAGGAGGAAGAGAGACAGACAGGGGATCTGCACAGTGCACGAATAACTCACCAGGTGGCCTAGCAGCCAGGCAGGCACAGGTGAAGGAGGTGCTTTAAGCAAAACATAAACAGGGTCACAGAACTTTAAGTACCCAGGCTGGGTGGGTACTAAAGTGCTGCGGGAAACAATGTGCAGGTTTACACGGCACATCTAAATTCAACTTTCCAGCAAAACACTAAAATGCAACAGAACGCAATCAACGTGTAGGTTTAAAGGCACATCTAGGTTCAACTTTCCAGTAAAGCAGTAAAATGCTGTAGAAAACCATCAATGCACATGTTTGAAACACAGCAAGATTCAAATTCCAAGTGGTGGTGAAACGACAGGAGTAGAGAGGCTTACAAGAGTGGAGGTGCAAACCCTAAGATATAAGAACCCCCTCAGTTTCGCAAGCAAAAATCTTTGTCAATCTGAACCTTACAATTCAAAAACAAGCACCCACACAGCCAAGCGTTTTGGCCTTTTTGTAGGAATGGGATCTGCATTGTCCAGGCACAGCCATAGCAGTACTACCTGGCCATAAAATAGCAACACCGGCAAATGCTACTAGTCCCTGGGCATATTATGTCAGTGCCTGGCAAATGTCTATCTAATGCCTAGACCAGGGCCCACCATTTTGCTGGCTTTTAAAAGGAATTCAATGCAAGGAACTGATGCAAGGATACACATACTGCATATAATTCAAGTTGCTTAATGCCCACTTTCTTAACACAGTTACATTATGTCAGGGGCCGGTTAAGCTCGTTTGTAGCCACAATTAAGCCATTACCTTTCCAAAAGGCTGTACATAAAGCAGGCAGATAAACTCAAAGAAATCCCAGGATTGTGTGCATGGTTTGTGGAGAGGGAGGGAGTGGGTGGGAATGGCCACATGGACTAGCATGCCTCTGGGCTGACAATGGGTGAGTAAAACCCGAAGCAACATCCATTGGCTCTGTGTCCCTTGCACCTTAAACTTCTCTCCGACCTACATTACCCATGACGAGAGTTTTGGCTTAACGGCAGCACTTTCAGCGCCATCTAATGGCCAAAACTAACACGTGCTGGAAACATTCTGTGGACCGAGTTTAACAAAACGCCCCAGTGTCTGGAGCGCATCCCTTTGCTGCTGCTTGAAGAGATCCACGGGCGCAAGGGGTGCAAGGGGTGCAAGGGGTGCAAGGGGTGAAATGGGCGCAGGGGGTGCAAGGGGTGCAATGCATGTGGGAACCATCAAAATAATTGTCCAGTGAGTTTATGAACCTCAGTGAATGCATAGCTACCTGTCACACAGAACTAACTGCTTGAGTTGGGCACTGTGCGAGTGATTCATTCTATAACTTAAATCTCTAGCATGCCACTCATAGTTTTGGACACGTCCACTGAAAAAAGGCATTTGCAGTTGTTTCCTGACAGCAATCATTTCATTTTTCTTCTTTAAATGGCTTAGTAGTCTAACTTCTGGAAAAGATTACATGGACAATTCTCCGGTTCAGCGTGTTCTAAACTCCTTGGGGCTGATTCATGGAATTATCTGCGCCGAAAAACGAGGATTTGTGCGCCATTCTGCCAGCAAATCCCCATTTGTTAAACAGGGATTTGCGGGCAGAACGGCGCACAAATCCCCATTTTTCGGCGCAAATAATTCCATGAATAAGCCCCCTTATGTTTAAGCTGTGCAATTCATAAAGGCGTTTACCGTTAGTTCCCCAAGTGAATCGCCACAAGCCTCCAGCATTACAGTACAGCCACCTAGTCACAGTAAACGAGCAGCCGGCTCATAGCTGCCACATTTTAGATGTTCTGGGGGTGGATGGGAAGGATAGGACCCTAAAGCACAACCTCGAACCCAGGAGAAATGACAGGAAGTGACATCTCAGGAAGCAACACCCTGTGCACGTGGCTGTGATGGACTCATTGGCCAGGCCTTGTTTCTGAAAAGTCAGTATTCTGTCCATCTGCCTGCATGTGTTTCATTTTGGGTCTAGTAGGCAAATCCAGAAAACAAATCACTTGGATGTAATTTGTAAGCTAGCTCACTTAGCTATCTCCCCTACTGCAAAGAGATCTTTGCATGTTGCCGCTCATTAATTAGTCTCCCGGATAAGCCAGAAAATCATGTGCTTCTTTTGAGGCTGACTAATTGCTTAGCATTGAGTTGGCGCCTCATGCCCCTTTGCCCGGGGGATAAAGTGCCAAAAAAAAGAACTGGTACCGAGCTTAAGTCCTAAGAATGATACCTTCACCCTAAAATCAGGCACAAAAAAGAGCAGCAAGAGGCTCCTCTATGTCTTGAATGGTGAGAGGGAGGGTACAACCATAGCAATGCACTAGTGTGAAATTCTAGATCCTAGGCATGGACAAGCACCAATCCTCTCCTGCCCAAGAGCAGTCTGCCCCTCACTCCCCTGGCACGGCCCTGGTATCAGGTGGAGCCTCTGTAACCACAGGGCCCTGTGCTAGGGGGGAGATGGAAGCAGGCATATGTTCAGGTAGACTCCTTACCCAGTCAAGGCCCGTGCCCAGAGCAAGATGCCTCACCCACCAAACATTGTGGTATATCATTTATTACAATGGTCTGTTAGGCAAGAATCACGGCTTTCCAAATGACGGGGCCATGAGTGAGTTCAGCGGCAATTCAGCCCCTGGTGTATATCACATAATTGAACAATATTATTATTTATGAAGAACAATTATGTTTTATCAAACAATGTTCAAATTAGCATTTTGATGCAGTATACAGGCAATGGAATCAGTTCAGTTCATCAGCATTTTTGGGAAAATATTTCCTCCGTAAAGCAATCATGTTACACAAATGTTAAAACACTCATTACCACAGGATACAACAATTTGTAGGACAAAGGAAACAATGAAACCAAATAACCAATACAACTCATAACATAATTACATCCAAACTTCACAGCATTCACTTTACTGCAGTAGCTCATCATTCGTACTCTTGATTATGGTTTAAAAGCATTTGCTTACTTATTCTGAAAGACAGCATCACAAACTCTTTTAAACACCAGGTGGAATAAACACTTAAAAAACAAAAAGGCAAGTCGACGGTTTCAGATCTAAAACTGGTGTTAGGTATTTTTTCTGATCCGTTTGTACGTTGGACGACAACAAAATGAAAACATGTATATGTGTCCCAAATTGATCAGGACAAAATGGCAGAAATCATCCTCCAGTTGAGGCTCTTCGTGTCGAGAGTTTAAGGAATTTACAGCTAGACATCTTAAATGTAGTCTAGCGATTAAAATCATTGGTTATAAAAAGAAGGCCGGGTTAGCCATGGCTGAGGCCCAGACACATTTGATAGCAGTCATCAAATCTACTTGAGAAGGTTTTCAATGCAGTGTGCTCTTTAACCGTAGTAGACCTTTGTGAGAGCAGGCAGTCTGCCATCTTATAAAGGGAGCCTTTACTTAAAATTGGGAAAAGCCCTGTGCCCGGTAAAAAATCCCGGAGAAATTGGCTTTGCCCAATTCCTTTTTTATAAATGCAATCCTGAGGTCATGTCTCACCAGATCACTCTTTCAAGTACCCCACAGGATACAATGTTTCAATTAAGCATTTCTGTTAGAGATGGTATAAAAAAAATAATGTGTCCGGCACAGCATAAAATGCATCTGCAACGGCACAAAAACCTAATTATCTTAAGCAAGGCCAGCTTTGATTGTGCTTAAACCCAACATCTCTTACACAAGTGTGTTTTGGGTGCATTGTAGAATTCGCCCTTTGCTAGTCCACTGCACACCTGACCCATAAAGTCTAATAGCATTGACCTTTGTCTTGCAGACTTGCAACATAAGTTTCACTGGTGAAGATTTAAAGTTCTTTGCGGAGTTGAATATTTTTTTCAATGGCTTGGTCCATTCTACAGCTTTGTTTAGTTAAATGTTTGAGATCTGTCAAGATGGTTGTAAACCTTATGTCTAGATAGAAATATTCACTGTCGAATGAAATCAGGACATTAACAATACCTTGGGTTTAGAATAGAAGCTGTTCTTTGTGGAGAGCACAAAATGGAGATTCATTTGAAGTGTCTGATAAGCATGAGAGTATACCTTTTTGCGATAGAACAGGACTCAAGACTTAATTTGTACTGTGCAAATGAAGTCTGCTTACTGCAGAGTCCTTTCTTTCTGTGTAATGTTAATGTTTTTAGGAAAACTGACGTGGGGTATTTAAATGGACATTATTTTCTCGGGCTACAATGGACACACTATCCTCCTTCCAGAAAACTTGTACTCAGGATTTTTCTATTCTTATGTAAACTATGGATTCCACAGGTCAGGAAGTTGAACAGGAATTAATTTATTTGGCTACAGTCAGAGAATATTATTATTATTTTTTGTATCTTTCTTAAAATTGTTGTTGGTTAATAAATAACCTTTAACAATCAACAGCACAAAAAAGAATACACAATTTTTTCATTATATTTTATACAATAAAATCCTAAAATACATCCTAACAAAAACCTCAAATGATAACATTCTTACAATAGGTTTAAATCTTTAATAAAACCCGTAACCGATATTACAGAAGAATCGGTACGACGAGCCAAACATGCTGCCCATCTCAGATCAGCCTCACCAGATGCATACATTTCAAATATTTTCCTCAGAAAGTTCCACCGGAGACCTTGAGCGGAGGAGCAAAAAAATAACAGATATTTAAGACTCTCAATTTCTCCACTCATCAGGCAAAAACAAGACGTAGCTTGATCTTCAGATAATAATTTGTAGCTGACCATAATCTGTCTGGTAAGAATTAATACCCAGTGGAATCACAAAGAAATTTATTGTGTACCTTTATCCCGATAGAGTCACAAAAATGGAGCAAGAACTCCCAATTTTTTCTGTTCACCCACAAGGTGCCCCAGCAAGGAATATGTATGCAAATTCTCAACAGTACAAAACCTGTCGTAAGCATAAAGAGCTTGCTAGACTGTATTTGGATTGTCAATAAGTTCTTTAATTGAGCTACCAATTTCTACCAAGAGATTTCTGCTGAACCTTTCTGTACCCTGTTTAATCATGAATCCCGGAGCACACTATTTTAAGTACACGTCCACAAAGTTTCCCTTACAGACCAGTCCCAATTCTGCATCAAGCTGATGAAGGACTCCCCTGAATGGGTTTCAATTGCTATCAAGGGTTTGCACTAATTGCAAGGACTTGTATCAGGGATTGTTATACGCACGTTGGGTTCGTCTCTAAAAGCTACTGGGCAGATAGAGACATCAACAGCTCCAGGCAGTTCAGGCAGGTAAGCATCGCTTCCAGTCTGCCCTCTGCTTTCAAAATCCCTCGTAGGCAATTTTGGGAAATGTTTCAGCATCATGCTCCTTGTGGAAAACGGCTTTCTTAAGGGTATTCCCATCATCTATATTGAACCTGAAAACCAGTTTAGCATTTCTACAGTTAGAGAGCACCCTTCATCCAATGAGGTGATTTCATTTTAGTGACATTTTAAAATGAATCTTGCAACTCAAAATTAATTTTAAAATGTCACTAAAACAGACTTAAGCCCCATGTGATCAATGCCACTAAACAGACATGCACAACAGACATGTAGAGTGTCATTTGGTGCAAAGCCGCAGGTCAAATGTTCTAGGTCTGCTGGAAACCTAGTCTTCTGATGCATTGTCTTATTTGAGAAACAGATCTTGACCTTACGATCCCGCTCTTCCATAAATCACAAAGGTAAGGATGGTGGAATACAAAAAGTTTGTATTTTGTTGCATTTGGTTTAACTGTACCATGCACTCTGAATACTCCATCTGTCTGTCCAGCTCTGCATAATGGGTTAGTTATTGATTGATGGTGTGTACCAGAGCGCTGCATAAATACAGGTGTTAGTAACTGAGCTTCAAAGGATACAGACAAGGTTTGCAACTGTATTCAAACATTTTCACATGACTTACAAAAATAGAAAACAAGTCTGCTTTTGTAATTTTCTTTCTTCATTCCGCAGTTGATTTTGTCATTTAAATTCAATATGTACAATATCTATTGCATTTTAATATACAGTTTTTGCTTTCTCGTGCATACTATAAGACCACTTCTGTGTTATTTGTATAATGTGGCTGGATAAAAGAAACTGTCTAGATTTGACATTTTTCTTACACATGTGGCTTTGTGAGATGCGCATAATGAAGGTGAAACACTATGCACAATTGATCATGTTTAGTGCATGCAAATGTCAGTCACATTAAATTACCTCAAAAAGCCTTACTCCAGTATGAAGGTCTTGAAGGTCGGTGTGAAACTGAGACTAACCCACCGAAAATAATTCATCACTTATATTGGTCGCTGTGGTTTCAGGGACAGAATTGAACATGTTTGGGTCTTGTGCTCGGGTTAAAGACTTTTGGAGGGAAGTTTATGATCAAATAGACATGGTTGTAGGTTGTGCGGATCAAAGTAATCCGAAAATATGGGCAAATACGTTGACAGTAAAAGTACGGAATCAGCAGAAGACTGGTGGAGAAAGTGTCTAACAGGAGAAAAAATAGGCTTAACGTGTGCCGGAATAAACTTCCTAGAAGAAGTGATGAGAAAAATTGAGGAGAAACAGGACTCTGAAAGAAATACGACGACTTAAAAATTGTGAGGAAGGAAAATTGGACGTTTTTGTTTTAAAAATGTTATGATGAATGAATTAGAGAGAAAAGAGAATGGTTTTTATTTTTTTATTTTTTATTTCTTGTTTATAATCTAAAGAAGATTTTTACAAAGACGTGTTTTTGTTAATGCAATGTCTTTGTAAAGACCTATATAAAAACAGTTGCGTAGAATAGAGAAAAAGAGAAAAAGGGACGAAAACAAGGTTGGTTTGCTGATGTCCTGTAGTCCAAACAGCCAAGCGATGGTGATCCCTCCTAATTTTCTGTTTAGTTAGGTTAAACAAAATGGTGGAGACGGAGGGGGCACTTGAGTGGGCGATTGAACAAAAGATGCTTGGGCTGTAATCATTTTCAAAGCTGTTTCAAGAATTTTCACTGCCGCTATGGTGAATCTAGCGGCCTCCCCTGCTATCAAACGGCACCACCAGATTTCTTTTTCTCTAATTGTGGCATCTCCAAACAGCGGCATTAAGTAAGCGGTCTGCAGGTGGCTAGTCTTTTGGCAGTTCATTAGCAAGTGCTTTATCGTTTCCTGTTCCGATTCGTCTTTGCACAGTCTGCATTTATCTGACTTTGAGAGTGCCTGAATTACCCGGATTTCTTGTGTGGGTACTAAATTCAGTCGTATTCTCATAAACGTTCTCTGTAGAGATTTGTTTGGGAATTTAGAACTATATGGTAATGGCACTTTCAATTTGTTTGTTGTTGGCGGCAGATGCTTCAGTAGCCTTTTTCGCATGTTGCTATCCAGTCACTGTACCCCAGTTTTGTCTTTATTCTTTCGGGGTTTGTGAGCAAATCTTCTTGGGAGCAGACAATTTCTTTCAGTCTGTTGTCCAACTTTTGCTTCCATTGGTTAAGTGCTTTGGACCTACCGATCTGAAGTTCACTAAGGATGATTTTATATATGGCCAAGCTGTCGGGACTTAAGATTTTCCGTAGCAGTTGCATTTGGCGTTGTTCCACTAAGGCTCCCAATGACTGCAGACCCAGTTCACGCCTAATCGCTGCCATTGAGGTCGATTTCGGGAGTCCCAGGACCGATTTCCACACGTATCCTTCAATTTTCAACCAGAGCGATGATGGAATTTTGAGAGCTGCGTCCATTCCGTAAATGAGTGCGGGGACCACATTGGATTTATAAAAGAGAACTGCTGGTGATACCGGAAATTTGCTGTATCTTCTGTCGACGAGTCTAGTTTGGCTAGTCAGGGATTTAGTTTTATTCCAAAGTGCTTGAGTCATTGCTTTTTCATTGTTTGTTGAATCCACCATTATTCCTAAATATTTGAAGTCAGTTACTATTTCTATTTTGGTGTTGTTGACTGACCAGTGGCATTTGTCCTTTTTTTTATTTATGGTTGTTTTTTTTTTTTCGAGGATTGGGACTTTTTTCTTGGCTGTGTTCATTTCCAAGTTGTTTTCTTTGGAATATTTCTCCAAGTTGGATATCTGGCATTGCAGACCAATTTGAGTTTGGTTTAAAAGAATTAGGTCGTCCGCACATAAAATATGAGATATTAAATGGTCACCTATTTTAGGAGGAAACGATCTAACACATTTTTCTGGATATTGGAAATCCTCAATGTATGCAATGAAAAGAGAGGGAGCCAGGGGGCATCCCTGTTTGACTCCTCGCTCTGATTTGATTTCCTCTGGGAGTTGTCCCTGTTGGCTCAAACGTACTCTAATCTTGGTGTTGATGTGAAGTGCAATTACTGGTTCTAGGATTTCTGATGGACAGTTCCATGTGCTAAGTTTGGACCAGAGTTTATGGCGATCGATTTTGTCGAAAGCCTGCGACAAGAAGATGAATGCTAAAAACACTCTTGGCGCACCCGACTTGATGTGGTCTTTTAATATGTTGAGTAGGAGGAAGTTAATACTGGTGCTAGCATTTTTCAGAAAACCAATTTGAAGGTAGTCTACGCTAGGTGATGTTCTGGCCCATTTTTGGAATCTGTCTGTTATTAATGAGGCAAAACTGTTGCCGATTATGTCCATCAGCACTATTGGCCTGTAGGTTAGTGGGTCCTCTCTCTTTCCTTTTTTAAAAATTGGTACGACTACGGCTTCCGTCCATGATTTCGGAATTTGCTTTGTTGCTTTGCAATGCTGGAAGATTTTGCTTATGAAGCACGCCCACTCGTCTGGGTTCTGCTTAAGGTCGATATTGGTGAGACCGTCGGGGCCCAGAGCTCTTGATCTTTTAAGTTTCGAGATTAGTGCTCTGATGTCTTCAATGTCCGTAAGATCTGCCCATTTATTTTCAGCCAGAAAAGATGTCGTCGTTGCGTCCATTCTTAAAGGGGCAAAAAGGATGGAGAAGTGGGCTATGCAGTCTGTTTCAGGGACGGCATTAATTAACTGGTTGTTGGAAAAGGGATTTTTTGTCTTTATCAGTGTCCAAAAGTCTCTAGAGTTTTTATTTGTTAGAATTTTTTGCATATTCTCTGCGTCGTTTTGGTATAGGTTTGCTCTGTGCCCTCTTAGCCAGGTTTTATAGCTCTTGATGGTGGCCTTTAGTGTCTTTCTCCCTTCCTCTGAGTCGTACGAGCACACAGATCGTTTTAGTTTTCTTAGCTCTCTTCTTTTCATCACTAGGGTCTTGTCATATTCGTGGAGACCTTTGTTCTTCTTTTCTGTACCTTTGCGTGGATCTTGCTTGTAGTTCAACAGGAGAGGGAGATAGTTTGGTCTTACTGTTTCTTCATCCTGAGGAGCGATTTTCGATTTGGCGTTGTACTTATTCGTAATATGTCTTACGTCTGCCGCTCTTAGTTTGAGGCACGTCTGGTATCCCCTTTGTTCTATGTTTGACTTGTAGAGTAGTTTTTGAGGACAGGTGGTGTTCAAAGTAATATGAAGCAAGTTGTGGTCGCTTTCTTGAGTGCGATAAACCTCAAATTGATCGATGTAAAGCAGTAAGTTGTTGGTCACAAAGATATGGGGGTCATTACAAGTTGGGCGGTAAGGAGACCGGTGCCGGTAATCCCTTACTTGCCCAATTCCGAGGTACCTTAGAGGGAGCCTCAAAGAACGTGTGGTCTGACCACACGTCCTTTAGGGGTCCCGCTAAGGCACCAGGGCAATAATAACGGTACCGCAAATTGCGGTGCCGTTATTAGCTACTTCCCCATTCCCATTGAGCCCTGTGGGGGCTCAAATGGGAATGGGGAATGGTTTGTTCAATGGGGACTTACCAGTCCCTCCAGGGTCGGAATGCACCGGCAAGTCCCCATTGAACAAGACCGGTGCCGGACCCGGTATTAGAGGCAGCCATGGCGCAAATAGCACCATGGCTACCTCCAATCTCGGAATGAGGCCCATAGTTTAAGGTTGCCGCCGAGTTTGCCCGTTCCCAAGTGGGGAGGCATGGATGGATTCCACAGGATGCTGCCACGTTGTGCATATTTCTTTGCTTTATAAGGTTCAACCAAATCTTTCCTCTTTCCCCCGTAGTAGAATTAGGGCGGTTCAGGTTTCTCGCTTCAGAGGATGTATCGCAGTTTGCATTTAGGACCCCGCAAATGATGATGTGGTTAGTTTCCAGTTCGATTTGAAATTTGTCCAGTGTGTCTGCTACTTCCCTACAAAAGTTGGCATTCATAGTTTTTTGCAGATTCCAGTTTAGGTTTAGTATTCCCAGCTTTGTTGTGGTTTGTGTCGTCTTCTTTGAGTTTGTTAGGTGCCAAGAGGCTAAGATCGCCAAAATTCCGTATGCCTCGATGACTTTTTTTTCAATAATTATCCCTAAACCAGATCGTACTGCCATCAGTAGGCCCAAAGAAGGTCTTCCTAGTATGGCTTTTTGTTGCTGGTGACATCTCTATTTCGTATCCGTCGAGGGCCGATTTTTCCTGCAGCCAAGTCTCTTGGAGGCATATTATGTCCAGCGTTTCCAGGTCTTGTGTCTCAGAATTAGCCAGGTGTTCGTGTCCTCATATGTTCCAAGAGCACATAGTTACCGGTTTTGTGGGCTTGCAGCCGCTGTCATAAATGGAATTTTTTTCATCTTTCTTTTTCTTGTACCTTAATGGCTATTTTTCAGGCTTCGGTTTTAGGACACCTTTAGTTCCAGGGTCCGGTTGAGTCTTGGTCACTGTAAGAGCTCTTGTCCAAGATATTCTCGTGTCGGACTGACTTTTTGCAGGGTGGACCTGAACCCTCTTCACGATTGTTTGTCAGGTCCTTCGAACTGTATGTTCTATCGGACCTCAATCTGCCTCTTCTGTAGTTTTCGTGGTTCTCATTTCGATAATGATGGGAATGGTCCTGTCCGGGACGATCGGAATTGTTTCGACTTATGTATGGTCGATTCCATGTTCCCCGAGGGTCTTCCATTCTTCTGTTATTGTGGTAAACCTCTGTCTTAGACCTGTAGTGGATTTTAACGTCATGTCTACTTTGTGTACTAGAGGTTCGTTTGATGTCTGGAGATGAGTCACATGATACTTCTGATATTTTGAAACCTAAGTGTTCCAAGTCGGAGCATACTTCATCTTTGATGTCCTGAAGAGCTGTTGCGTTTATATGGAGGTAGGCTTTGGCTTTTTGTCCTTGTGGTAGGGCTCAATCAGAATGAAATCTTCAGTTTTTAGTGTGCTTAGCTTTCCAACGGTTCCTAATATTTCCAGCACCGATCTTCTCTTTAGCACCATGTAGTTTTTGCCCGGTGCTAACTGTTCCATCTTAAAGGTACGAATACGATTTTTCTTTGAGGGGTTTACTAGGGAAGTATGGTGGGATTGCACTTTTGATGAATTTGTTTCTCTTGTTTGCTCTCTTTGTTCATTGGATGTCGTTTGAAGTCTCGTTATCACTTGTTCTGAATGGTTCTTTTTAGGCGACAGCTCCTTTGGACTTTTTAGGTGGTCGGTTTCTTCTTTTCTTAGGTTTTCTGGTTTTACTGTTA
Source organism: Ambystoma mexicanum (assembly GCF_040938575.1). Lineage (NCBI taxonomy): Eukaryota > Metazoa > Chordata > Amphibia > Caudata > Ambystomatidae > Ambystoma > Ambystoma mexicanum. The sequence goes on along the minus strand of NC_090933.1, from coordinate 123,126,632 downwards.
CAGGTCTTATTGGTTCCAGTTTTGCTGAAGGTTGCTTCGTAGTTGTAGACTCAGCTGGATGTTGCTCATAGTTTCTTAGTGCATCAGGTCCTTGTGTTTGATCATTGAACACTGCCAACTCTTCCACATGATCTAGGTGAACTGTTAAATTCATTAGCGATGAGTTGTTTATAGATTCATTCGATGTCCTTGGTGATTTATCGAGTTCAATCACTTCATGATCTTTGTGGTGTTGACTTTTCGGAGTATTTGTTGGCTTTGTTGGATTTATTTTCACTGCTGTGCTTTGAAGTATTGCTGGGGTTCTTGCTAATTTGAAGATGGCTGGTGTTCTAATGGCAATCTTCTTCTGAGGATCTTGCTCCGAGCGTGCTGTAGGTGTCACAGACTTGTTTTCCAGTATATTAGGGAGTTGGGCTTCAGAACTCACTATAGGTGATGGTGAAGATATGATATTTTTTGTCATGACCCTTTTTTCTGGTACGGGTATGTCTTGAAAAGTTGCTTGCCTTCCTTTCACTACATTTGTTTGTTCTGTATTGGGTGAGCAAAAGGCTAGTGCGTATTTGAGTTTATCTTCCAGAATTATGAGTCTTAGGTCCCAGAGTCATTCACGCTCCGCAGTTTTTTGTTCTAGCGCCATGATAAAACCTTCCAGGAAAATTAGTTTAGAGTACATCATCGCTGTTACTGTTAGTGAGTCCTTCATGGAGTCGTTTATGGACTCGTATAATTTTCCAAAAGGCGCAAGGGTGATAGTAATTGCGGACATTATTGACAACATGTCTGTTTTTTTTGTGGGCAAATCTTTGTGTATGTTTGAGGTTCTTTCGCTCGCTCTTCTATTTTTGGTCGGGGTATGGTCCTCTTTACGTTGTTTGTAGTGGAGTCGTGACCTGTCACGCCCGGTTGCTTGATAATTCGGTTTCTTTGGGTCTATTGCATATGGTGGCAGTTCCGGGGATATGTAAGATTTTTCCTGCTGCTCACTTACTCCTAGATTAGTTGTATTTATGGAATCTGGTCCCTTGGAATCAGTGGCGTGAGGTTGAGGGTCCTAGAGTTGGTCACAGAGTATTTGTTTGGGTGAGACTCGATCTGTTTGGGGATTCTGACAATGCCGTTCCTTGAAAGAAGCTGTTTGGGGTTGAACTGGCTCATTTAAGGGGTTTGCGTAGGCGGAGGTCGAAGGATTTCTGCTCGAGGGGTTCCTTCAGGTTGATGGTTATTTCTGACAGTCGGTAATGCCCCTGCCTAACATTAAGGCCATTTGCAACAGGACTATCAATGGTGTCGCTGTCGGCTGGTTGAGAGGATTTGCTGGTTTCTTGTTCGTTGTGACGTTTATCAGTCTCTTCAGTCCCTGTTTTATGTTGTTTAGATGCAGGCAAGATGTCATGGACTGCATCTAAGATCTACGCGCCGGAGAGTTCTGCCTCAATGTCCAGTTTTCTTTTCAATTGTTTCGTGAAGAAGTCCTTCAAGTAGATTGACATTAACGGGTTTGGGATAGGAACTTTCCCCAGATCTGTTCTTTTACTGGAAGCAGGTTGGTTTTTCAGTTGCAATTTTGTGTTTATGACCTTGGCTGTGTCTTTTCCTATTTTTTATGCAGGACTTTCTTTTTATAGGTGGCTAATGCCTTTTCTCTTTTATGCTGATATAGGTCCGTTCGGGAGGCGGTGGGTTGAGCCTGCGGCTGATTCGGCTCATCCACTGTTTGTCCCGGGCTCTGTGACCAGGGCGAGTCAGTGGCCAGGGATGGCTAGCTCTCAATGACTGGACCAGGTAAGGTCTCCAGGTAAGTTGGTCGTTCTATGATGGACCCATCTGCATTGAGACTGTGGCCGTGTCGGCCATGTTTGTCATGGATCAAAACCTGTATCCCGCTCGTTGTTTATTGAAGACAGCAGGATTTTCGGAGTCGTGTCAGAGTGCTTTGAGTTGGCATCCTGAAGCACTGCTCGCACCGCCTTCACAGGTGACTTATCCGGCGAGACTTGACCCCCAACCGGTAGACTGGATTCCTGCCGGGGTTGCCCTACGGCACCAACGTCCAGGGCACCACTCGCCTCGGTGGAGGTCCGCCGGCCGGGGGACGGCTCTTCACTGCCGTCCAGGTCTGCTGTAATTTGGGCTTGTGGTGGAGGTCGCTCCTGATGGCCCGAGGTTCCGTGGGCTGCACACTGTTGGTCTTCGGAGACGGAGACTCCGGTACTGGACAAGATTGATTGCGGGGCCCAGGTGCGGGCTAGATGGTGTTGGGGCCGGCTTGGCTCGCCCGCACCCGGACGATTAATAGGCTCAGACTTATGTCAGAAACCGAGTCCGTGGTCAAATTGGGCTTTTTCATCATTTCAAAAGGGTGGGAACACTGCAGATGACGGAGTTCCAGATGATTTGGTAGGATACCTAAAGAAGCCGACGATATGTCGGATGTCGAAGAGGTGCGGTTTCTTCGGTCGTTGGTCGATCTGTCAGTGCGAGGAAACTGGCTTCGGAGTACCCGACCCGCGGGACTTTTGGGCGGACCTACGAGTGGTGGATTTCCTCTGTCGTTAGGCCTTGGGTGCTTTGGCGGGGGAGCCTGGGCAGTCAGGTCCAGAAACACCATGGAGGCCGTGGACTGCAGTAGACTGTCCAAACTCTGCGTACCACTTTGCGTGGAGCCCTGGGATATAAAGGGCCCGCCTCCAGCCAGTAGCAGCGTAGAAAGACTTCTCAGGAAAAATTGGCAGGGTAGACTGCCGTAGACTGTCCAAACTCTCTGTGCATGTCCTGGTGATTGTGTCTCTGGTTCGGTGTAGCAATATGTAGAAAATGTTTTTTCTTTTTAATAATGTGCTAAAAGTTTGTAAGTAAACGAAATCAGAATAAAAACATTTTTTTTTTAAATCTGACAGTGTGTTTACTGGATATGTGCTCGACTCGGCTAATCCTTCCCTACAGGAGTGCACTCTGCATTTACCAAGCTTTCATATTCTCTAAAAAGGAAATTCTGAAGCTCTGAAAGCCTTCTAAGAATCCAACAGGTGAGGATTGGATTGGATGTTTTGCTTGTTATCTGAAAGAGGAAGGGTTATGTATGCAAGGAAGAAAACACTCAATCTCTACTGGGACATAAGGACTCTCTTCAATGAGCTATATGTTTGATTCTGTCATTCCCACTCTTCCCTGCATTATATGGCAATGCCAAAATAGCTTCCAACTTTTATTGTACCAAAAACAGAGAACTCCATTGCAGAGTATTAAAGTCTTTTGTGCATCTAGGAGAAGCGTTGCTGCTGGTAATTCAAGCAATATACCATAAAGGATGGTAACTAGTCTGCATGGTTTATAGTGATTGCATCGAATGCCACAGCATCGAATGCCTTAGCATCTAAGAAAAAGCAACGAAAAAAAAGCATTGAATGTATTTTTTTTTCCATTTTTTAAAATGGGGGGGTCCCCCGTTTGTTTAGCCCTTAAGCCACATTACAATTAAAATAAAACCTTTACCTTTGAAAAAAATGAATTCGATTCTTTTTTTCCATACATTTTCTTCGATGCTTTGGCATTCGGTGCATTGACTGCATACCGTCTGCAAAGGTTGCGATGTGTGGCTCTGCCTGGTATTAATCCGGACTGATCGGGTAGTGCAATATCCAGTATAAGGGGCAGAAGTCTATCAGCCATCAGTTTCACAAACATCTTACATTTTGAAATTGAGCATAGATAGAAGCCTGTAAGAGGCTCACTCTGTGTCATCGTTTCTGAGCTTCAATAAAACAATTATATTGGCTTACTGAGTGGTGCAAGGGAACCAGCCTTGGTTTAATGACATTTGGAATAATTTGAGCAGTTTGGGCATTAGTATATCTGAGAAATACTGATAAAATTCAATGCTGCGCCATCTGGGCCAGGAATTTTACTAATGGCTAACCCTAGAATGGCTTCTTTGATCTTTTCAAAAGTTATAGGGTGTGCCGACCACTCCCTATGCTCATTCTCCAACCATAATATTGATACTTCATTTATATAGTCTTTAATATTTGTAATGAGGCATTGGGCGCGGTGGTGTATAATTCACAGTAAAACATTTCCAAAAGGGTTTTTATCAGTACAGGGTCATGTAGTAGCTTCAGACAGCTTCTTCTGTTCCTTGTGGTGTTGGGGGGCCTTTCACCAGGTCCCTAAGCAAAGGTGCATCTGCCTTCTGCCTTTCCTTGCCAGGTAGGTTGCCTGGGGTACTTGCAGGCCTATCACTGCATTAGGCAGAGTCAAGGGAACTATTGCCTAGCTGCTCCAGCAGGTCACTTCAAATGTGACCTGTAGCAGTTGGGATGATGATTGGTCTTCACAGAATGAATGGGATCCTTCAGCAGCCTTTATCTCAACATGGCCACTTCAGGCTGCTTCCAAGATGATTCTTCAAAATGGTTCTTCCAGATGATGCTCAAAGAGGAGCATCACATATGATTCAATTTGGGGGCATCTCACCCCCTTAAATTGTCAGTTTGCCAAAGCGGGTTGGTCAATCCCAAGCATTCTGTGAGAGGCCTTGCTATAACAGAGGTTATTCCTTGTGATGTCAGCTCCCAAAGTGCTTTGTCTGCTGGCAGTTAGGATGAGCCTCATGGAAGGAAGTTCGGCATGACATCTTCAAGATGGCTGGCACCTTCTCCAGTGTGGAGAGCCACTCCCAGTTACACTGTCCATCCCCCGATCCGCTGTCTGCTTCATATCAAAAAGACTCTAGTAATTATTTCCCTGGTGTTATTTCCAAATTGTGTTGAACACGCCCCTTTGACGCTGTAAGCTTTCATCCTGCCCCTAGTGGAGCTATGTCCTGTTCTCCTGGTAGAGGAGTCAAAGCTTCCCAGTGGAGAACAAAGAGCATCCTGGGTAAAGTCTGCCATATGATGTGATGGAATTTTCCAGGCCAGATCCGACACACACATGGCCCTGCATCTACAGGCGCAGATGAAGCTAAATGGAAATAATAAATGATATCAAATTGGGTTTTGCCAATTTTACCTGTACTTTATCATTTGCTACTAGAGTAAATCTTGATATGGCTTTACATTTACATTCAGCCAAAGCTCTGCCAGCAACCAAATGAGGTTATGCAGCTGAGGACACTTTTAACATGGTGCTAGTATTTTTATAGGCAGCCTATGGCTGTTGTGGTGACTTTGGTTTGGTTCCACCAGGCTCTTTTAGGAAGGTATGTGTTACTCTAAAACTGCCATGACGCCAACTCTCCTTGCAGCTGCTGGTGTATCAGTAGACAGGCCCCACCAAAGTACACATGTGTGAGCTATTCTTTTCCACATGAACAGTTTGAAAGTGAGGCCTGCTTAGCAGAACCCACTTTCTGAGAGAGAAAACCACCACAATTTTTCATAGCTAAATTCAAACAAGCTCAGGATTGCACATTCTAACAGATGACCAATGAGAACTCCTGGAGAACTGCGCCAGTAGTTTTAAGTTTCAAAATTTAGTTTTGTATGAAATTCTTGTCGTACTGCATCAAGGGTCTGAATGGGATCAGACCCTTGATGCACTACTTGGTGCAGCTCTCCAGGAGTTCTCATTTGTTTCTCTGTTGGATTTGACGGGCTTTGGCTTTCTCTGCCTACTCCAGTGAGAAGCGACACTAGTTTTTATACAAATGAATAGAGTGGACATTACAAACCAACTTGGTATATATAGAGTCGCCGACCAGACCAGCTCTGAGTAAAGCCAAACCCTTTCTTTGCTCTCACAGATGACGTTCTATCTCACTTGGCTCGCCAGGTTAGTGTGTCGATCTTCCCATTCCGCTGTCACTTCCTGGAGGTACAGCTCTCCCTCTTGACGAGGATTTGGCTGCCTGGTTGAGAATCAGCATCCATTCCTTCATCTTCCGTATCACATGTCTGATTTACGGATGGGAACAGAATTGGGAACTGGGTTACATGGAGATTTGAAAACAAAGCGCAAGCTGTGTTGAAACCTGCCCTTCACTTACACCTGTAGCAAACAGCGGTGTCTAGTCAAAGGATCGAAACTAAAGGGTCGACAGGTCAAAGGATCGACACCAAAGGGTCGACAGGTCAAAGGATCGAATTTTTTTTTTAGTTATATATATTTGTTTAGGTTTTCGTTTAGGGAAAAAAGTGGTTTTTAGCAAAAAAAAAGGGCTTGGGCCCTCCCCCCAAAAAAATAAAATATGTGAAAAAATAAAAGAATTCGATCCTTTGACCTGTCGACCCTTTGGTGTCGATCCTTTGACCTGTGACCCTTTAGATTCGATCCTTTGACTGGCAACCACAAACAGCTGATCACAGTTTTACATTAAGAGCATTTTATCATTCATGCTGTTTCCTCAAAGCAAGTTGACACACCAGAGATATTAGATGGGCACCTGACCACCAATTCTAGGCCTCCCTCTCTTTCCCAATTATTTAGGAGGTCATTAGTCAATCAAACGACCTTATTAGCACCTGGCATGTGACATCAGATGGCATCTCCGCCAGTCAGACACCATTAGACCAAATAAAAAGGGAAAACAAATGTGCATAGTGTCTCTGGAAATCCTATTTTTACTATTGGTGTCCCTTATCCAGCGCGCCAACTGTAAATCCGTTAGTTGTTGAGCAGTAGATGTATTCCACAATAATCACTAATGATCCAATCTATTGTATCAATCTTTGTGTTTTATTGTTACAATTTCACTTCAATTCCTTTCATTTCTCTCTCTATGGAAATAGACTAATGCTTTCATGCATTTCACCTCCACTTCCAGGAGAGTACGAGTCGCCGTTGTCAGGACATGCTTCTGCAATGTACATGTCATTGACATTTGATATGAAGGAGTTGTCCAGGAGTGCCCTAAAGAAGAAGTCGCCCTTTACTGATCTTGAGGTCTTTGTCAGAGGGATAGATAATATGATTAAAGAACATGAATAGGAGGTATGTTGCAAAGAATAAGAACAGTAATATAGCGTTAATAACCCGTTCCATGGGCTATACTGGGGGATGGGGGGGGAACGGCCCAACAGCGTGAGTTAAAGACCCGAGCAAAGCCAGGGTATTTAACAAGGCCACTGGGATATAAGCCCGCGGTATAGCCTATGGAACGGGTAACTAACGCTATTAACACCACAGGTTACCAAAGTCGTAACCCAAGGTGTTAAAAAAAAGTATTTTCATTGAAGGAACAGGACGTGCGTGCGTCCTGTGCATTGAATGAAAATACTGTGCAAAGATTGCCACTATGGGCGTCAAAGGCGGGGCTCCGTACGGAGTCCCTCATCCATTTCCATGGCAGCCAAAACAGCGAGATGCAGGGAAGATACTGCAGTGGCAGCAGGCGCGTCACTGCCACCACAATCAGGTAAGTTGGGCTGGGGAGAGGGGTTGGGATTAGTAAACGCGGGCTGAGATCGGGTGTACCAGCCCATGAACCAAGGAACCTGATTGGCTGCGCCCTCCACTGCGGGTGCTAATGATCATTCTGGTGATTCATATAGTGCACCTCTGCTATTGCAGATAATCCTTTTTTATTGTGCTTAGTAACTAGTGTTACTTCTTACTCTCATTGTTAAACACAGTGGGCCTCATTACGACCCTGGCGGAAAGTGACTGACCGGACCGCAACAGCGTAAATAGCGTTTCCGCCATTGCACAAAGGAGCAAAGTGCGGCTAATTACGACCCATCGGGCACGAGCATTACGCCATGGCGGAATCCGAAAGGCTGCGATGGCGGAAATGACCCCAAAACGGCCCTTACCGCCGCCGTACGCTGCACCAGGTGCAATACCGCCACCCATCTTAGCGGTCACCGTAATGAGCGGTCACCGTAACGAGCGGGCACCGCAAATTACGGGCACCGTAAATATACGGAAACGGAAGTAAAAGCATGTGGCCGGAACGGGAAACAGCACGCCGCACAACTATAAAATCCGAATCCCAACACAACCATTAAAAATCCGACCCTGACACACATCCCAACCCGTTAGCAACCCCAGTTAAAAAAATAAATATGGGAAAGGTAGCCAAGAAAGCGTGTGATCGCAAGCGGCAGGTCCACTTCTCCCGAGAGGAACTGACCGTGCTCACCGAGACCCTCCAGGAAAATGCCGCCGTCGTCTTCTCCAGTCAAATGACCAGGACGGCCCTTGCCAACAAGAAGGCCATATGGGCCCTGGTGGCACAGCGCGTAAGTGCGGTGGGGACAACACCCCGCACGCCACAGCAATGTCGCAAGCGGTGGGACGACCTGCGGATCCGCGTACGCAGCATACTTTCTGCGAACAGGAACATCGCCACAGCTACCGGGGGGGGTTCAGAGTCGCCCATCAAGTTGACCCCCTGGGAGGATATCTGCGCCTCCACCATAGGAATGGAGAGCATAGAGGGAGTCGGAGGGATGGAGAAAGGAGTGCCGACATCCGGAGAATCAGGTAGGTTGGCCAAGAGAAACAATGCGAAATCCACAAAACACGAACATGTACAGTACCATGTGACCCCATAGTGCAATACATACTTTGCCCTGACAGCGCCCTCTAAAAGTCAGAATGAATAAACAAATCAATCAAGATGCCATAAACAACCCCTACATGTGCAGCATGCACCCCCTAACTGCAGGCAGCCAAATGAATGCATCCTCAATCCACACGAAAATGAGACCACCTCCAAGGCCCAGTCCCAAATCAGCCTCATGTACCACCCCAATGCATTTGATACGTTGCCATTCCAAATCCGACAGACCCATAACTAACGCTCGCCCCTCTTTACTCCACCACAGGGTCCGATACCAACGACGAGCTGCAGGACACCCCTACCAGCACGCCTGCAAAGAGGGCCAGGACCAACGTCCCAAGAGCCTCCACCTCAGGTGCAAGGATCAAGACACGGCAGCAGCAGGAATCGAGTGGCAGCACACTGGAGGGGACTGCAACAGGCACCCCAGCAGCCAGCAAGTCCACAACCCCAGCACCACAGGTCCCCCCAAAGAACGTATCTGATGGCACTGCCTCTGGTGGTAGCAGCACCATAGGTGACACAGCTGTCATGCCAGCATGCTCCGACACGGAAAACAGTGCTGGCGACGTAGGTACCATCCATGACCTTTCCCAATCCCCCTGCATGTTCCATCCCCTACACCATGACGAAACCACGCAGGGGCACCCTGAAGACGACGACTGGCCAACCCCCACAAGTCCTGTGCCAAGGCAACATGTGTTGAGCAGCCCCCCTGTCACACCACCGCAAATGTCCATGGCCCAGCAGAGGCAACAGTCCCTCGACCTGCTGATCGAGCAACAGCAGGAAGTGTCCACGCTACTCAAGGACCATGCAAATGAATGCGGGGGTTCCAGGGCAGCCATGGAAACATCCACCGAGACACTCAGGGCACAAATAGAGAAAAGTAGTGAGAGCCTCAGGGGAGAAATGGAGAGAAGCACCGAGAGCCTGAGAGCACAAATGGAGAAAAGCACCGAGAGCCTGAGAGCACAAATGGAGAAAAGCACCGAGAGCCTGAGAGCACAAATGGAGAAAAGCACCGAGAGCCTGAGGGGGGAACTGCATGCGACGTCCAAAGACGTTTGTGCTGAACTTGCTGCTGTGCGCCGTGTGCTCTCGGAGCTCTCACAAACCCTCAGAGACATGCATGGACGCGAGCAGGCAGAGACATCATCCGTGGCAAGTTCCGTCCAGGGCAGCCCCCAACGCAGATCTGGCAGGAACCTGCGCTCCACGGGCAGGGGTGCCCCTGATACCCGTAGAGGGGGCTTGCAATAGCGTCTACCCACGGACAGCATGCATATTTGGACACTGGTGTTGGGGGGGGGGGTAGTAGGGTGGAGGGGGTGTGTTGGGCTTCACTGGGTGGCGGGTCCATAGGGTGTATAAATCAAATCACATTAACAATACAGCACCTCTTTATCATCCAATGACATGTGTGGACATTGATATTTGCGTACGAGGCCTTCATAGGCGTACAGTCCACAATGTGCCTGTACTACACACACACAGTGCCACAGGTCCCCTTTCCGTGTAATAGGCACCATGCGTGGTTGCTAGAAGCATGCATCTATGATGCTCTGTCGGATTGCACGTGCATCCTGTGCCTCATGGACTCCTTGAGGTGCCTCCACATCCCCACCCTCATCATCATCATCATCTTCAGGTGCATGCAGTACAGCGTCAGGGGGCATGGGCACATTCCTACGTATGCACATGTTGTGCAGCATGACACATGCCATGACCATCTTAGAAACCTTCTCATGGCTGTACATGAGTGCCCCGCCAGACCTGCTGAGGCTGCGGAAACGAGCCTTCAGTAGGCCGAATGCCTGTTCAATGACCACACGGGTACGTGAGTGGGCATGGTTGTAGTCCTCATCATGCTCGTTCTGTGGGTTCCGGATTGGTGTAAGGAGCCATCTCTTCAGTGGATACCCGGCATCACCTGTATGAGACGAATAAAGGGTGTCAGTGGAATGATAGTGCTAAGTAGCCCCCCCCCCCCCTCCTGCAAGGTCATTGACGCATCAAATGGGCCACGATGTCATGCATGGAATGAGACTCACCGAGTAGCCAGGATCTGTGCCCTGCGTGTCGCTCCATGTAGCGTGGTATTCTTGTGTTCCTCAGGACCATAGAATCATGGGTAGATCCTGGAAATCTGGCACAACAATGCGTAAAGATCTTGTTGGAGTCACACACCATTTGCACATTGATTGAATGAAATTGTTTCCGGTTGCGGTACTGGACCTCCATGGCATGTGGGACAACCAATTCAACATGGGTGCAGTCGATGGCACCAATGCAACCCGGGATGCCGCCAAGTGCATGGAATCCCACTTTTGCGTTGGTAATCTCCTGGTACGTGCGTGGTAGTGTGATGTGGTCGTCGGCGTGCTTCAGGAGGGCATCGTGCACTTGGAAGAGTGTCCGTGAGAACAGTGGCTGTGAAATGCCATGCAACTGTCCCACTGTGTGCTGGTAGGTGCCTGTGGCCAGGAAGTGGAGTACAGACACCACCTTCAGTAGGGGTGGGATGGCGGTTGGGCTATCTATCATGCTCACGAGGTCAGCATGTGTCATGTCCACAATGGCGATTATGGTGTCCCGGTCCAAACGGTAGAGGGTGTGGATCTGCTCAGCAGTGAGGTTGAACGGATCAGCTCGGAGGCGTGGGATTGCGGGCCGCCTGCGTGGTGGTAGTGGCAGTGCTTGTGGGCCTTGCTGACCCTGCCTTGCCCTCCTCCTCCTCCTTCTCCTCCGTCTCCCCTGTGCGCCCGGTTGTTGTACCTGTTGTTGTTCGTCGTCTTCTTGTAGTTGTAGCACTTGCAGTGCTATCTGGTCCCCCAGGCCCAACATCGCTAGTCCTGTCGGTAGCATTTTGGAGTGGGAGTGGTTGTGGGAGGGGTTTGGGTCTGCTATATATGTGCTGTCGGCCTGTATGGCCTCCACCTGTGCTGATTGAATGAATCTGTGGCAGATGCAATCCCTTCTGGCCGAGCACGTCCCGCACGTAAGGCTGCATTTGGCCGCATGGCATCTTGGGATTGGAATCATGTATCAAATCCCGATGGCAGTGTGATGTACTTTGACTGATTTTCATGCTATGCTCCCATTGTTACACATGCTATAATTGCAGCCGCTTACATACCTGTGAAGAGTCAGTGGTATGTAGGGCTCGATCGATGGCCGACCCTCATGCAGCACAGTAACGTACTTCACCGACGGGCGTGGCGTCCCATTTGTGATTGCAGCCAGTTAGCATTATGACACACAGCCGCACTACATTGATGTAATTGTGAATGCAAGCGTTCACAGAAGCCTTTTCGACGTAATGTTGCAAGTGAGGAATTCGAAGGCCAGCATTTTTGGTTTTGAAGTAGCGGCGAGGATACGCCCACAGGTCTGGCTGGAAATGTAACGTTCTATTGTAGAATGTCCTTGGGACATGGCCCATAACGAGCAAGCAATGAATGATATGAATTGAATGGGATGCGCAATAGCGTAGTGGACGATAAGGCAGGACGTTCCCAAATCCATCTTGCTTCACAACACTACAGATCCGGCCAGGAGCACAGTGGTTTTTGCAGACTGCATTACGCACAGACGCGATGGAAGTTTCACATATTATGTGAGTGAATATTCATGCGTTTTCATTGCGGGATGAGGGAATGATGAATGGATGCATGGACAGATGATTCCATTTAGGGTCTGCCATGTACATGGGTTTTTTGAATCACTCCCCTTCCCCTGCGCTATGTGATGCAAGGCTGCCATAGTGGGACTTACGTCTATCTTCCCTTGTCGGATCCTCCCTGTCTCGACGCGCCTTCATACACTTGTGTCTAGGCACGTTACTAATCCCATGTCATGGGTTCTATCTTGACGGACGCATGCACAGTAACCGACGTTGCCAATGGTGTATTTACCTCGATTGATTTCGTTATGAATCGATACTGATTTAGGGGTGTGTATATTCCTTTGGAGTGGGCTAGCATGCATATGGGTGTGGATTTGGTGTGTTGAATGAAGATTGTAATGCATCATGAGTCCCGTAATGCAATCGGTTAATTTGTGTTTCATTTGGGTGACAGGTATCTCCTGCCCTATTGCAGATGCCATCTCTACGCCACTCCTCCAGATGGGTTTTACTCTCGACACCTGCAGCTTCGGGTGAATCAGTGGAGCACCATTACGATCTTATGGGACGATCGCCAATGGGCCACATGCCCTTACGCTGTACTGGTGGCTAGGTGCAACATTTCGGCCTTTCAGCTCGACTAGTGCCTGCCTCATGGGACGGACCTGCGGTTCTTGCCGCTTCCATGTTGCCTTTTGGAACGTTGATGTAGGCCCTGTGTGCCATGATGGTACAGGGCGTCACACAAGTGGAAGCTGGTCATTTATTGCAGATGCAGCCCTCGGTGATGATGGATGTTTTGGTGTTATTTTGCAAATTGCTGTGGGGCCTTTGTCATTTGGATGTGCATTTAAATTGTATTCCGATATTTGTCGTGTTGCGTTATTCTTTGCAGGTGATGTGGCGATTTTCGATTTGTGGCGGTATGTATTGCGAGATGATCTGCATTGTGTTCCGCCTTCTGAGTTGAGTTGTGTGGTACAGTACTGGCCGCGTTTGCCTACGTAGCACAGTATGGTCACGGATAGGGGCTGCCATTGTGACTGTTTACATGATGTGCTGTTCAGGGGCGGGGGATTGGCTTTTGGCCGACTGGTGCCTGTCAGCCAGGTCGATTGGTGGAATGATGGGATGTTCAGAATGTGGCTGGTCACAGGTGCCTGTGTTTGCGTGCGTTTGTTGGAGGGGGACTGGGGTCATGTCCATTGGAATAGCTTCTGTATTCATGCCATCTGTGCCCTGCAGCTCCCATCGGCCCCTCTTGGGATGAGCCTGGCTGCTCAGTCACTCTGCCAACTTGTGTGGTACATGCTTCTGCTGATGGTTGGTTTGTTTACTGGCAAGAGTACAGGGCTGGTGCAATCCCCCTCAGGATGCTGTTTTGGATGTTGCCTTGCGCTGGTGGCAAGCGATGGGGGACTACTGTTGTTTTGTGTCATGTGTTCTTGATTTTCATTTTGATGTATTGTACCTTCACATGCCTGTGCTGCATCAGTACGGCTATGGTGACATGCCGTACATGGATGCCCACTCACGGGGCGCTTTGAGCCCCTGCATGCATTTCTACGTTGGCATGCATGGGTGAATTGTGGATTTCACTGGTTGCATAGTGTGAGTACATTGCGCCTGCCAGGAGTTGTGCAATGTGGCCAGGGAGTGGAGTACAGGCACTCAGTGGGCCATTTACGGTTGGTTCACGATGCCGTATTTCTCGCCATGGCGGAATGGTACTTTACGACGTGCTTGATGGCGTTCAGTACATGTCCGCTAGGGTCAGAATTCGCGTACCGTTGCGCCATGGCGGTGATTCCGGTTTTGCAAGGCGCGCGTGCGCGTACTTGGTGCAGTTAGCGTTGTCGTTCACTGCGGTGTCGCTAATGGCATCGTACTTTACGGTGACGGGTCATAATCGCAACGAGCGGTGTTCGATGGCGGTATTGCATTTCCGCCATCATTTTTCCATTTCCGCCAGGGTCGTAATGAGGCCCAGTGTGCTACTCAATCTACCAACCTGGAGAGACTGGGGATCTGAGCCCATTGTCCTCCCGACTGGATGAGGATGAGCAAATTAAGAATTAAATATGTTTAGAGGCTCAATGTTTGTCAGACAATTCTTTTTTTTCTTTAATCTATTTCAGGATGATTTGTGATTTTATTTGTTCCTATTTGTAAGTGTGATGTATTGATGAATGGTCTGTGTGTAACAGATGCCAATTCCGGTCTTATCTGATGAAAGGTTGGATCCGATCAAGCTAGTCTAAATGGGGGATGCCAGATACAATTTAAAAAAATGGAACCCAGACTAACTAACACCATTTACTCCCAAATGTAGTCCCCTAATAAGGATAAACATTGTGACGTGTTCTTGGTATAATCATTTGAGTGTGCAATTAGGTGAATGATGTGGTGGCAGTCTGCACTAACTACTACAGACCAATCAGAAGCAAACAATCCTCTTGCTAAAGGGTAATGATTGTAATCGCTATTAATGGTGCAAAAATTGACTAGCACAGCTCTTACTTTTTCTGAATTGTGTGTGTGTGTGTATACATACACGCACATACACACACACACACATTGCAAAAGACAAAGAATTCATCTGTTAGAATTGTTAAGGGGCGCATTTGTTGGAACTTTGCTCCCCCTTGGCGGAAAAAAAAAAATCCAGTACCTTCCAGTTGAGTCACAAATCAAGTTCAAAGCAGGTAAATCATATGCAGAAATCAACAATGGCAAAATGTGTCCTGCCAATCACCCGAGCAGATGTCTGCGCTCAGTAACCACCCTCCTGCAGAACATTTCCATATTTAGGAAATCAACTCCGCAGACTGGCTATTTGCCCTGATGAGTGTAACCGCGTGGAACGAACTTCTAACTTTGAAACTGGAATTCATTAAAAACAAATTTACGAAAAAACCTCAGGATTCATTTCATAATTGGATGTGCCTGATTCAGGCCTTTTTGACCCGGTGCCGAGATTTACATGGCACAGCACGGGTTGCCACTGCCCCTTTCGCATCACATGTGCCCGACATGTGGTCTGCAACAAACACGGTGACCCGAGACCCGTCTGGAGGAAGGACACATGACTGCATATCACCCCAGCAGCACCATACTAGTACTGATCCTCCCTGCCAGAGAGGAGCATGATAAGGAGTGTGAGTCCCAGGGGAGGACTGGTACCTCTTGGCCGTTGGGGTTTGCGGGGAATATATTTTCCCACCTATGAGGCAGTGGTCCATGTCAGACAATGCAGCTGCCCCAACTTCCAAAACAGCTAAACTCAATGCCAACCTGCTCCCCACCAACACATTCTCAAGTATATAGCATTACTGACATTATAGCTCCTCCCTCTCATTCCATCTTCCATTTCAGATCAATGTAAAGAGGCAGAGAAGATAGAGAATTCATTGGTAGAGATGAGTCAGAGGGTCTGGCTTCGCTCTAAGAGTCAAACATGTGCTTGCACAGCAAAAGGCCTATACCTGGCGCCGTGCCTCCCCACCACAAAGACATAACCCATATCTAGGACCCGGTCTACCCAACCCAACAAGATAAACACCCTTGGCATCCTGCATCCCAACAAGTATGCATTATTAAATGGTTAATATGTATGTGTAAAGTACCACTATAAATTATAAACCCATATGATGGAGACTTTCCCTACAGACAGTTAAGGCAAAGAAGGCACAGTGATAACATGTGATTTGCTCAGGATCACACAATGTGTCAAATGTGAGAAGTGGGATTTCACCCCAAGCTTCCTGGGTCCACAGTTTCAGATTTAGACAGCAGAGGAGATTGCATATTCTCCTGTCCGATTTCAATAGTAAAACCAACAAAACACTTTCTGCAAAGTTGTTATTCACGAGCTAAACTAGTACGCTGTTAATTAAATCCGGCATTCAAAGTACAAGTCACATGATAAAGCAACCTGACAAAATGTAAGCCAAGTCTTAATTAAAAATTAAAACATATGTTTATAAAGCAAGAATGCATCACTTTGTCAGAAAAAAAGGGGTTGTGCAGTCCCACAATCTGCTGCAGTGGCATGCATCTCAGGCATACATCTCAGCCACAGTCTTTCAACCTGCTGATCAAACTTTCCAAATGCGTAACTCCGCCGCATTTACCCTATTTTCCTTACCCCTCCTCTGCTGCACATCCTCAATACCCCTTCACCCACCTTCCTTACAATCCACTTTTAGATTTCTGTTCCCCCTTTGCTCTATCCCTTAACCCTTAACTCAATCCCCTTCACTTACCTCGCAAACACACCCACTTCCCTTGCCCACATTCAGTCACCAATTCCTTGTCACTCCCCCCTTTCAATTCTCCTGGCTCACATGTAAAAGGCTTTTATGACCCTGGAAACGGAGCATTGTTAAAACTTTCACAGAGCTTTTTTCACGGACTTGAGCTCACTTGACTGTCAGTGCTGGCAGCCTAATATAACCACCTGGAGGACGTCTCAAAGTGCAACACCAGCTTGCCTGGACCTGGGAAACCAACGAAGGCTTTCCTTGTACTTTGGCTCCACCTCTCAACAAGCACGTCTTGTTGTAATCTATAAACCCCCACGTCACTGCGCACCCGCGCGCGCACCCGGCAAGTACTACAAGTACTGTTTGCTGTTCGCGGGTCGTGGTCTTAGGTACTAATATTTTATTCATTTTATTTTATTTTTTTTGCTTTTTCTCAAATCTATGTTGTTGTTTTTGAACCTAAACTGATTTAATTATTTATATTTAATTGTGAAACTTGACGTTTTTTTTTTTTTTTTTTGAATGTTTGCATACACTTTGACCACTAGCATGCCGCCCACTATAGCGATTAGAGAAAAATTGGGTGGATCAACTCAGGACATTGCCATGAGAAAAGCTCTGCTTCAACCCCGACTTACGAGTCTGTTACCAAAGGTGGGGCGTATTACTACTCAGCGCTCACACTCAGTTTCAGCTGATGCTCGATTGTGTCCAAGAGAGGTGATAACAACTGAGGATGAGGCAAAAATTGGTAATCCATCCGCCACGGCCCGATCGGTTCCCACAGGCTCGTGCGCGGCAGCTCAGCCATCTGAACCCACATTTATGGAGCCCATACACACTGCACCTATTGATATCTCATCTCGAGAAACTAGTTTGCATGGTGCCCGCACTGATAATACACTAATAGCGGCTTGCTCGGCCGGAGACCTACGATCTGTTGTAGCCCTCTTCCCTGGGGACACTATGCCACAACCCGTCTCATGTTCCATTCTGGCCCAACAAAATCTAAGGCAAGCGTACACCCACTTGACTATGATTGGCGAAATAGAGGAAGATGATATTGAATTCATGAACCTTTCCAATCGCACTGATAAGTGCTCCGAAGAAGTCTTATACGTTTGTTCAAATACTGGTGATCTAATCCAATTAGGACAAGATATTAATAACCATTCTAGCATAAATGACGAAATTTTGTCACCTGCCCCATCCTACAATGATGCCCCGGCAATAGAACCAATGGTCTCCCCGATTATGGCTATGACTCCCTCACCTGAATCAGTTGAAGAAGTAGTCTCCTTTATAGCTCCCACTCCGAGACAGCCACGATTCGAACAGGGGGCTCGTGTTTCTGACTTTTTTCTGAACCCTGCACACAGGGAGAGATATTCATTTCCGGAGGCCCCTGCCCTGAACAACACATTAACAGCCATGAACACTGCTTTATTAACTATAGCAAAATTATATGAAGGGCTGGACACAAAAATCTCAAGTCAGACAGTTTGCTTAGAACACTTGTTGCGATTACATTCTAAATGCATAACTCAAAATAACACATCTTCTCAAACTCAGGAATCATTGATCGCTAAACATTCATATTCAGTCCACACGCAAACGCGTGACAATGTTCAATCTGGACCTGCCGGCCTAGTGCTAATACCGGCATCAGAACAATCGGATATCTCAGCGGCAAAACATAATTACATCAACATTACCCCTAAGACTTCTGAGGACCCAGTGACCGCCGCCGTACGAGACCCAGCCACTCTTGTGGCCGTGTTTGTACTGGCGGCTGTCTCCAACACAAAGGAAACACAGATCTCTGATATTCCAGCCTCAAAAAATATGTTTGAGGTGTTCAGCACATCCTCTGCTAAAACTAGCATGTCACGGCCAAGCAAAAAGAGGAAAGTGCACCTTGCCAAAACCAAACCATTGGTCCTAAAACCAATAGTGGGGCAAAAAAGGAAAAATTGTGTAGACTCGTCATCGGATTCGGTGCTCATATCTACACCTGAACCTGATTCTCAGATTCTAGAAGCAGTCCCAATGGCTGTAACGACAGTGGTACATAAACCATTAGATGATTTAGTGCAGATGGTCGAATCCAGCAATAAACAGCGAATTCCTCAGTTAAAAAGCCCTGATCCACCTTCCTCAACGTCCCCAATGGCCACGGTAGCCGCCCTGGCCGAGTCATTGAACCGAACCTCTATTGCCCAAACTGCCCCTATTTTAGTAGCAATCCAGACCCAGCTACAGAAATCTATTGATTCATATATGAAACTATTACCAAATAATTTCCCACAGATAGGTAGGCAGGCACAGCCTGAACCCTTACAAGTAATGACAATAGCTAACCAGGCTAAAGTTCAAGATTTGCAATCGGCTATCTCACAAGCGCCACAATCACATGATCGCACAATACAGAACACGGTGGCCACTGGAGCTCCCATAAAAGATGATTGTTTGATAAAGAACTTACAGGGCGAAATTAAAGCTTCAGTTGAGGCTTATCTGATGCGAAACTCCAATACTAACGTACAGCTGAAGTCTGCGCACCCATCTCAAGTCCCTGCCTCTACCCTTCCCCCTAATCAAGCCCTATTATCACGACACGAGATACGGGAAGAGATTAAAGCTTCCATTGAAGCCTTCATGCACCACCCAAAAGAACCTAACTCATACAAAGCACCGGAACAAGGGTTCCCCTTATTCATGCCTTCTATCACTCATCAAGATAGAAGGGCACGATCTCCGGCAAGGTTACCAATGCAGGCAAAAGAAAGATCTGCACAGACCAAGTCAAAACAAATTATACTGCCCCATCGCTTTATAATCAAATGTCGTGAGGCTCCATATAAGTCCTATGATCTAAATCGGTCCAGTATTCTGAACATATGTACAGAGATACCAGCTTTATCAGCCATTTCATCACTGGATATCGAGCAAATAGAATTTATAAACCATATGGATTTGTCTGTTGCACGCCTGCATATTCGATCATCATTGGTAGCCGACACTTTGTGGCAAGCTAGAATGGTGTTATTCGACTTAGGGTTTAATCTCACCCAAGAATTAGTACATAGTCCGGCCACACCGCAAGGACATAGCTCACGTATTTTCACCTCAGCCTGTCACATTACTTCTCATCAAAACCCACCAGACCAGACAAAGTCTACATAACTAGGTACAAGTGCCAAAGTCCTCAATTTGATTTCCTGGAATACACGAGGGCATAATCACCTCAATTTTACAACAGTTGGGGGATTGATTGATATGGATGTAGTTGCCCTCCAGGAAACCTGGCTCGTTTTACCACCGATTTGGGACTCACACAACATTCTGTTTACATCAGCAGAAAAAGGTGTCCTTGGTAGACCGAAAGGTGGTCTTATCATAGCAGTTAAAAAGAGCTGTGGCCTGAATTTGATCATTCGTAAATCTCCTTCTCTATCATTTCAAGTGGCGATATTATCTAATTTCTATAAAAAAATAGCAATTGTTAATATCTATTGGTGCAGTAACACACTGAATGCAGATGAATTTTTCAAGCAATTTGTGGATATATTGGATGCCTTGGCCCTAGAGAGTGATTTATCGTGTATTTTGATATTGGGCGACCTCAATTTGCACCTCATTCCAGAGGGGATTATTGCCCCAACAAGAGACGAATTGAAATGGTCTTCGATTATGACTGAGCGCAATTTTCAGATGTTAAATGGCAATGTGACAGGTGACTGTCCCGCCCAGACCACTTGGCAAAGAGGAGACCAGCATGCAATAATTGACTACATCTATATTAATGCGAAAGCCTTTAATTCTGTACAAAAGTTGGAGGTTATTCATACAAGTGTAAGTGATCACCACAAATTAAAACTGTCACTGCAAATTGATTATATTCAACCGACACAATGGTGGAA
Organism: Ambystoma mexicanum; assembly: GCF_040938575.1. Classification (NCBI taxonomy): domain Eukaryota; kingdom Metazoa; phylum Chordata; class Amphibia; order Caudata; family Ambystomatidae; genus Ambystoma; species Ambystoma mexicanum. The sequence goes on along the minus strand of NC_090933.1, from coordinate 123,106,307 downwards.
CTCAAATGTAACTGATGTAGTCGTAAATAATGGGAGAAATAGACTGTCTTGGAACACAGAAAAGTTGAGAATCTTAGATTCGAATCTAGAGACTATGTACCAGAGAGAAGATCTACTGGTCTATGACTATACAAATGCCATGCAGATGTTTACTCGAGTAGTCACTGGTAGTGGGACAACTGAGCAACAGCATACCTATGCCTATGACTCGGAAATAGCCCATCGTAAATCTGAGCTAAGACAAGAAATTCGGCAACTGCGGAAATCAGAGAAAACTGATATGGCCGAAAAAATAAGATCAGTCAAGCAAAACTATAAAAAATGGCTCAGACTAAGAAGAGCCAAGGTCTACGAACTGAATGGAAAATCTATGCTTAAACAGCTTATCCTGAAATCTACAGCTGGCATATGGGTCCTTCTCAATAAAACATCTGAGACTCCCAAATTTACAGCCCAGGTAAACTCGATTTCCACTGAAGCATGGCAATTGTACTTTCATAAACTCTATCTTTCTCCCTTTCCTGACATACATTTAAACTTTCATTCGCTTACAGTCTCCGGAACATTTACATTTGACATTGATGACATAAAATTTTGTATCAAGAAATTGAGCTCTTCTCGGGCAACAGGTCCAGATGGGTTGCACAATATGATGTTAAAAAGCCATGTAGACGAATGGGCGAGGATTCTCTACCGGATCTTTAATCAGGTGCTGAAGAGTGGCGCTATCCCTGAGACGTGGAGAAAATCTATTATTCTCCCGATATATAAAAAAGGCAATCGGGAGAACCCCAGGTCCTACAGGCCCATAGCGCTTTTGGACTGTCCGGGTAAATTATTTGCCCGGCTGATCTTAAAAAAATTTAATACCTGGTTACAGGATAATAAATTGAGAGATCCGTTCCAAACAGGCTTCTTACAAGGGGTAGGCACTGGTATAAATATTATTACTTTATCAAGCCTTATTCAGAAAGCCTACCAACAGAAACAGCCCTTGTACCTTGCCTTTATTGATTTCCAAATGGCATTTGATGCCGTTCCAAGAGAACAGCTCTATAAAAAATTGGCTGATGCTAACTGTCCATGGCAAATCTTGAAATGGATAATCCAACTACATACAAATACCTCGATCCAGATTAGACTTACTAATGACGGTCTATTAACCCCCCCAATACCAACTGCCAGAGGCCTAAAACAAGGCTGTTTATTAGCTTCAGCCTTGTTCAACTTCTTTCTTTCAGATATCTATCGAAGCTTTACAACACTGATCTCCGATTCTCCAAAGATCATGGGTGTACAGATACAATGGTTATTATATGCCGATGACATGGTACTATTGTCACATACCCCAAAAGGGTTGCGACTTCATTTGGGTGCTCTGGACGAGTATACAAAAATAAATGGCATAACAATCAATGTTGAAAAGACAAAGGTCATTCAATTTGGCACCAAGAGACAAAGTAGTGCCCATTTATACTGGCCTCTTCAAAATTGTAAGATTACCAGCACTAATGTCTATGTGTATTTGGGTACAACTGTGTCTAACTTGTGTGCCTTTGATCACTATAATCAACAAGGACTCCAGAAACTTCAAATGTGTATTTCACAAGCCCGAATCATCAAGGCAAGATATTGTAAATTTTCTTTACTCCCAATTCTAACTTATTTCAAACTGAAAGTTGTGCCTGTTATCCTCTATGGTGCAGAAACCCGGTTTATCCTGTCATACTCTTACTGGGCTATGAGGGAAGGTCGGTTTTGGAGGCAAGTTTTGAACTTACCAACCTCACAACCACTTCCAACTTTAAGATATGAGTTGGGCCTAATTTCTCTGTACGCAGCCTACAAATGGCGCCTGTGTGCTTTGTACCGCAAGTGTCTCATGAACAAAGCCACAACAGGGATAATCAATACTATTTCTATATATCTATTGAGCTCAATGGACGTTTTTCCAAAAACATGGCGCCAAAAAATCCACTCAATTCTAGCAAAAGCTCAGATTGACCCAATTTTGCTCATGGAAAATCCAAATAAAGCTAGAACAAAAATCTGGGAAGGTGACTGGATTTACACACGTTTTGCGTGTTCCAACTATAAACATTTTGAGGCTTCTCCATTTGAATTAAAGCGTTATAACACAGTGGCCGATTATATGGTGAGGTCCCCCAGTTCCAACCACAGAAATGGCTTTATGAGATTTAGACTAAATCTGTGGCTGACTAATGAAGTGATGAATAAACGGAATAATGTTGCTATCCCTCTGCCCTGCCGGTTTTGTAAAAATCATCCAGAAACTCTTATGCACCTGTTTTCAGAATGTGATAAATTAGCATCAGTACGGAGTGTTCATTTCAAGCCTTTATTTAAGGAGCAACACATTTTGACTCCAAAAGACCTATGGGTCTTAATTTTCCATACTAATAGAAAGGCTGTAAGATATGCAGTTGTCAATTACTTGCACCAGTTGAAAATCTCAATGTATGCAGTGCCAAGAAAATAATGATCTTGTTATATGCTTTATAACCATGTGTTGTAAACCACTGTTGTTACTGTTCACTAACGCATACAATGTTTTATCTGATTTTAAGTGATTTGTAAATGTGATTTTATCTAATTCTTTTTTTTTCCTTTTTGTCACAAGTTGAAAGGTTGTGAATTTATTTTCACGACCAAAACAACTATAAATAAATAAAATAAAAAAAATATGCTAGGCAGCCTCTGGCAGACATGACAAGAATCCATGATTGGGGTCTTGCTGGTAAGTGTGGCTCTGGCGTCTGCACTTGGACAATGCAGAGTCAAAGATGCAGAGGGGATTTACCTTCTATAGTTCTCCCAAAATGCACTTTCTTGGAAAGCCGGCTATACATTTCAGTTCCTGGATGCAGCGGGAAGAATGAGGGGCGTCCACCTGGGATCATATTTATTTGTGTTTTTAGTGCATTTGTTACTGGGTAGAGTAGGTGCATTTGTGTTCATGTGATTATGTATCTTTAATTATGAATATGGTGTTGATGTGTATATGTGACCTTTGTGTCACATAAGAATGTTCAGGAAAAGACAAAAAAATGAAAAACCCAGGAGCTCATTCAGAGTTGGGTGATAACAGTAACATTGGTGGCATTTTGCAAATGCTGCCAATTTTACCGGTTTTTTATTTCTTTATTTGTAAGGCGCCGAAAGCCCGCAGGTATCGAGGCACGGGACATAAACACAAGGATACAACAAAGAGACGGGACAGACAGTTCCACTAGGCCTCAGTGCAAATCCAAAAGAGCTTTACTCAAAGAGTAACGTTTTTAGTTGTCGGCAAAATCTCTTGCAGTCCTTCTGTTTTTTTGTCCAAATTCAGGGTTTCATCAGATTCGACTGGCAGTATTCCATTGCAATACCCGCTGCAGTATTTTAGGTGGACTTTCTTTTGAAAATCTGCCTATTGTTATCTCCTTGTGAGAGGAGAGGCGAACAATCCAAATTGGCACCACTTTTTGCAGGCACTTCCCGTCAATGCAATGAAAACATTTTTTTTTTCAAAGGGCCATGGTAAGGGGGTGAAAATGTGAGAAACTCTGATGCCCTACTCACCATCTTACCCATGTATTGCATAAAAGAGCCAGAATTAACAATTTTGAGCACACAGAAAATATACACCAGTGATATTTGTCACCAGTGTACATACTGTCACATTGTAAGTGGAAACATCAGAAAAAAGGTTTTTAAAAAAGGCCTTTTTATGTTACCATCGGCAGAGGTGGTATTTCTGAAATTCCTCCACAGTTATTCCAGAAGCACAATCTCTACTGATGATAAACTCTGAATTGGACTGACTTTTCAAAAATACCCACGGCAGAGTTGGTAACTGTTTCCCTTAGTTTGTAGTGTACTAATACATCAAACTTGAAAGTTACAACTTTCTGTGCATGTTGTTCAACTACGCACAAATTTGAATAATGCTACAAGCCAACAGCCATTCCTATGAACACCATAAAGTAACATCGATGGGTGTGATTAAGGGGAAGAATGCTTACAGAGCGAAACTGAGGATGAACTCTAATATTTATTTATTTGTTTTATTTCTTGTATGGCGCCACATGCCCATGGGCCTCAGGGCACATAATAGTAAGATATGGACCCCAACCTCCTTGGCAAGAAGCAGTCATGATAAGCTGCTGAGGAGTGTAAGAGACCAATGGTGTTTGGGCTGCAGTGGCCACAACATTGCAAACCAGGGTCACAGAACTTGCCATTTAAATGCATAAAGATACATGCCAATTCAGCCAGAGTGGGGCACTACTGGACTCAGTATGATATTTAGACATAGCCGTCTTTCTGACTACCAGAAAACGCAAATATTTTGCCCCAAAAATACACCTGGTACATGACTGAAATAGCTGTATGAGACGATCTTGATTGTTTCTCTGGTGTACCCCTGTCATTCAACAGGGTTTAAAGTGTCTGCATATGCATGCCCGGTCCACAACACACATAACAAACCATTCTCAGGCACAAATGTGTTCATGCGTGCATCACATCAACCAAGCACCTAGTTCCTGCCATCCCTCCTAGGCAGCCAATAATGGCTGGGAAACCCATGAACTGTAATCCCTAAGTCCCTCTGTCCTCATCCTACTTGACCTCTCCTCTGCGTTTGACACGGTCAACCATACCACCCTGCTAAATCGTCTTCGTGACAACCTCGGTATCACTGATCAGGCTCTGGCCTGCTTGACCTCTTTTCTCTCTGATCGACCCGCCCAGGTACAACTTGGGTCCTTCCTATCTTCTATCTCCCTCTCCACATGTGGTGTTCCCTAGGTATCTATCCTCTCGCCCTGGCTTTTTAATCAATACCTGGCAACTCTCGCTTACTGCATCAAAATGTTCTGCTCAACTTTCCAGTGCTATGCTGATGACACCAAACTCATTTTCAGGCTTCCTTCAGCCTCCTCCTCTCCTTCCCTCATCTCTGATTATCTAATCGCCATTCAAAATTGGTGTGCCGCCAATGATCTATGTCTAAATGCCAATAAGACTGAGATCCTCCTTATTGGTACACCATCTCCATCCTTTCCTCTCACTCTCGCCGGCCTCCCTTGGCCCTCCTCCCACCCCCCACTTGCGCGGCTACGAACCTTGGGGTTATCTTTGACTCTACACTTTCCTTCTCCGCACACATCTCTGATGTCTCTAAAAAATCTAACCTTTTACTCCACCTGCTTAGAGGTACTCTGCCTTCCCTCAAAAACTCACTGTCTCCCAAGCTCTGGTTCTTTCAAGACTGGATTACTGTAAGAGCCTCTTCCTATATCTACCTGCCTCCACCCTCCGCCCTCTACAACTAATCCAGAACAGGACTGCAAGGCTTGTCCTTGGCCTCAAGCCCTGGGATCGTATCTCTCTAGCCTTGAAATCCCTCTGCATTGTCCACAAGGCTTTCTGGGATCTGGGTCCAAAATACCTTCAACTATCCCTCCGTAAATACCTCCCCTCTCGAGCTCTTCGCTCCTCTACTTCAAACTCCCTCAGGGTTAGTCGTTTTGCAAAAAAACGAGCTGGTGGTAGATCCCTGTCTTCGGCTGGTGCCTCCCTTTGGAACAGCCTCCCGGCCACCTTGAAACTTGAAGAAAAACATCTTTGGTTCCGGAAACTTCTCAAGACCTTCCTCTTTGCCTCTGCCCCCCCCCTTATCCCCTGTTGATCTGTTTCTTCTCATGGCATTGTGCACCTGGCCACCCTCTGTTCTTTCGGGCCCAGGTATCTGCTCACCCTACCACCCTCCTGCACTGCCTTCAGGCCACCATCTGCACTATAGTTCTCTATCTGTACCCATACAGTCCCCCTCCCACGTTTCATCTGCACTTATCAGATATACCTTTCTGACTAACTTTCACCTGCCACTTGCTGGCCGCACTACCATGGTTTAAAGCCCTTATTTATTGTTTGTTCTATTTAATGTTTTATTTATGTTTTTCTCTCCTCTGCTTTGCACTTTCCACTCCCCCCCACCCTGCACTTTTCCCCCATTTTCCTTTCCCTAGGCCTTGTGCTTTCTTAAATGTCACTGGGCCTAGTAAGATCACTGTTTTCTGTTTTTTTTTATCTCCCTTGTTCCCCTCCCTTTCTGCCTGGTCACGCTCTGAAACACTTGTGTACGAGCGCGATATAAATAAAATATTTCATTTAATTTCATTTCAAGTCAGTCAACATGGACAAAGTTCAGCCCGCACAGGAGACCAATTCTCCTTTTCCTTGATGTTGTACAACTCAGCCTTCTGCCCATTAATAATATTAATAATTCTTTGTGTATGCCGAAAGATGCCGAAAGATGTTTCTGTCCTTACCACTGTCACATGCTGAGTCCATTCATTGTTTAAGATATAAAATGATATTTTCTACAACTGTTGATGTTATTGTTTTGTGTCAAGTGTAGGCCATTTGTGTTCCATATAGAAGAGCTGTAGTGGGGAAGAGCCCATCTTGCAATGCTGTCCCCTTTTTCAAAGTCGAGTGTTTAATCCTCTACACTACCAGTGCTGTGTATATGAAGCACATACACGCGTGTATATGAGCTTAACCACAGAACGGCATGTCACTATTCACCAGCTGCCATCACAGTCCTGATTGCATTAAGGAAGGGCGTTTTCAAATGCCTAATTAAGTCTCATAACTGAGGTGTGGATTTAGGTACAGTTGCTTAATTTGCTTAATTTGGTCCAAATAAGGCAAAGCACATGCTCTTCTTTCAACCCGGTTAATGAACACCTTTAGTTTTACAACATTATTCAATTCTGACTGTTAACAAAAATTAATCTACATTATTTCTTCGAAAATATTTCCTTGAAGCCCATTATATTAATCTTTTTTAAGACATTTTACCGGTTCCATGTAATAATGTCCCCTCAAAAATAACGCCATGCAAAATAATCCCCAGAAAATGGCAGTTTTTGAGGGGACATTATCAGAAGAAACATGCAGGGGACACCCCTGCAACTCCCAACCCTTTTTCTTCAAGGGGATTGGGCGACAACCTGCAACCCGCGCTCGCTCTGTCCCTATTTATATGGTCACCTATCTAATACCTCCACAACCTTTTCCCGGCGACATTATATACGGCGACCATATATATAGGGATATTATTACCTGATACCATTTGACTGCAAATCAATGCGGGGGAGACCCCCCGCAGCTCCCTCGTCGCATCCTCCACCTTAATGAATACCCTAACCCGACTCCCACCATATACAATAAAGCTAAATGTGTTAAAAAATTGTAATATGATGGGCTTTGTTGAAAAGGTATGCAATGTAATGGTAGAATACCAACAAAAAGACATTCTTAACAGGCCGTTTTGGTTGTGCCAGCCAACGTCTTCAGAAGTCAAGTGGATCGGCTGCTAACAAAGCTGAAAATAGTCCTTTCATGAGTTACAGTGCCTAATTTCACTCCATTTCTCCTTCCCAGACATCAAATGCTGTTTTTGTTTACCCTCTTTTTCCTTTGTTGTTTTCGGATAAGTGCGCTAACCAAAGCAGTGAGAGAAGGGCCATTCACAGAGCAACAGATTGATGGTGCGAGTACTTAACGCTGGCCTTGCATATTCTCAGCCACTTGGCAGTTGGTTGCTTTGCTCTGACATTTTAGTCCCTCCCTGAAATTGACTGCATATTTACAACTGATTCATGGAATTATTTGCATGCTGAATAGTGGCTCTGCGTGCCAAGTGTAAGTGAGCTTAAGCACAACATGGTGTGCCACCAATCACCTCAATATATCTTGCTGATGGGTTGAGTCCCTAACCTGCACAACAGTAGATAGTGTGCCTTGTTGGGTATGGTAGAAAAAAAGTGCACATGGGCAGCGTGGTTTCCATATGATTCCACACCATGAAGAGAGCAGAGTGGTGCAGTTAGTTTGATTTTGGGAATCTCAAGGATGGGGAAAAAATAAATAAAAAAGTGGGTCGTGATTCACGGAGATGCAGGGTCTCACATTGCGGCAAAGAGTACATCAGATGCTGACCAATATTACAAATGACAATGACTAGTACTATCTAGGCAGACATCACATCTCTAACCTCTATCCAAATTTAAATGGATCATTTTGAATAAGATCAGAAACACGGTGTGACATCTGTATAGCTTTTGCCTACTTCCTTTTAAAAGCATAGGGAAGTGGGGGATCGCACCTTGCCTGTCTAAGGCATGAGGTTGTCTATTAAGTTTTGTGAGTGCTGCTTTTATAACATCTCTTGGCAATAATTGATGCCATTGACGCAACGTTCTACTCAATAGGCTAAATGGGTGTTCATCAATTTGCCATGTGGTGGAATGAATTAGTTTTATTGGGTAAAGGACAAACACTATCCATTACCCCTGTTTCAATCTCCCTTTTCAACAATCACCCACAGGGTTAGGCAAGGCTCTGCCTTTTCACCACTATTCAGTCTTTATTTATTTATTTATTTATTTATATGCGGGAGGAACAATGCTATTTTGATCACAAAAGAACGTACAATAAATAAGAAATCAGATTTGACAAGAAGCAGTGAGCTTCTTACAATGGGGTGAGTTTGAGAGACACTCTGACCAGATTGTGGAGGAGAGTAAATGGAACAGTCACCAGGGACAATACATAGAGGCTGAAACACGTGTCTGTGGTTGCTGATGGTACTCCTGTTCAGAGGAGAATTGTCCAGCATTTTGCTGCTGGACTTTCCTTGTGGGTGGGACAAAGACTGATTTGCAAATGCATATTTCTCCACTGTGAAGGGTGCATTGAGTTAAAACATGGTTGTAGACCCACCTAAGTAGAACAAATGTGAGAACATGCTTCTAATATTCCCACCTGTATTCAGAAAATAACTTTAGGGCAAAATGAAACACCAGAACAAACTGTTTATTCTGCTTCAGTGTGGCCAGCATGGTTTACAAACGTCCATCTGAGTCTCCTACTCTCTCTCTCCCCGTTGACAAGAGGCACATGTTTATACATTTACACCTCATATAGTATTACAACAGGTCAATCACTTAGAGCTAAAATTGAACTCCTGCCGTGGTTTCACCTTACTTTGCGCAGCTGTTCCTAGGCTAATATAACACAATGGGCCTGCTTCGAGAGCATGTGTCAACAGCTAAATCCTAAACAGGACATTCTATGTTATTGCAGGCTAAGGGTTTCTTTAAAAAGAAAATGTTCGCAGTTATTTGTTTAGAGAACCTATGTTAAACAACTTTCAAAGCCTATAATTTTAACATATATATTACCAACAATAGGTCTTTTCTTTAAACATAGTTCTCTTAACTGTATCTATTTCAGTAAGTAAATGCCTCTGTTACATCTATGACCAACGTTTCCCTAATAACATTCTTCTGCAAAAAAACATTTGTGGTGGATTTTGAAGTTGCCTGTGTTCTGTGACATAGTTGCATTGGGGACACTTTTTACTATACTAAACAAGGATAACGCTAGATAACATTCCAGTGATAATAACCTACCTAACACATAAACATTCACTCCTGACAGTACTGTTTAAACCCCTTGGTTAAACACCTTTGTTCTTTTTCTCTTTTAAGAGCATGAAGATGCATGAATCCTCTTTGGGGTGAAATAGCCATACACCTGAACTTGTGCATGGAACATAGAGAATAAACCAAAAGAAATTCCATCAGGACCTGTTTCATGGAGCTCATTTGCCCCTTGAAATGTCTCTTATTACCTCACTCCTTTAGGTAGTTCATTGGAGATGGTGGGCTTGCCCACCTGGTAACTGTTCCTTACGGCACGGGATTCCATTTTGCAGTTTGCAATCCAGTTGCTGTTGAGTCGCAGTTTCTTAGGATTCAAGTTATATTGCCCATTCTGTAGCTTTGAAATTTCTTTGTGGGTGCAAATGGAAATGATGCAAATGTCTAATGTCTCAGTAGAAATGGTGCTCTTAGTGCAAAATATGGCAGGCAATGGTGTGGGTAATCAAATGAGGATGATGCTCGCTTTTATGTATAAAGCGTGGACCCAAAACTAGCAGCCACAACATCTTTTCTGCCATCTGAGTGGTGAGCAATGCCTCTGACACTCTTTTTCACCTGGGGTGCAGTCCTAATGCTCAACAAATACCCAGTAATCTGCATGGATGATGTGTCCAGGCCTACCCAATGGTGTTTAGACAAATACTCCAATCAGCAACCTGTTTGCAGAGAATAGAATACAAGCGTTTAGCTAACTATTACAATAGTTGATTAACAGCGGATACAACACACATTTTGAAATTTGGCTAACCCCATTCATTGAGACAATTCAATACCTGGATGCACAAATGCTGTTGCAGCATTAACAAAAGATACATTACTGTCGCTCCAAACAGCGTAAGGTGGTCCACATCAGGGTAATCTAAATGCAGTACTGTCTTCCAAGGGAAATACTTCTACCCATTTGCTAAATGTGCATTCTTATCACTAACACATAATTGTTTTTGACAGTGAGGCAACTTTAATAAACCGTAGCTGCAATGCTTCAAAAGAAACTTAGGTGGCCGAAAATGTCCTTTTGGGACTACCTGACTCTCCCCAATGTTATAGGACACACATACTAAACAGTTTATGAAAGGCAATCATGGCTGGTCTTTAGTTTAGTGTCACTTCACACTATAGTGAGAAATTGTACACATTCCTTCTGCACCTATATGAGACAGGTCATGAGCATAGGACAACATTAAAGGAAAATGTGTGGTAATTTCCATTTTCCCTCATCTTGCATATCTAGCCAATAACCAACTACATATTTTCCAGTCTGTTTCCATTCCTGACACTCTTGCTCAGCAAGGTTGTGAACTGCTCCAAACGCGTATTGGTTGTCAAAAAATACTAACTACAAGACCAGAGCTTAACTCACAAGCTCTAGTAAGCACAATTATTTCAGCTAACTTGTGCTAAATGCTGAGATATCCTACAAGCCTCAACAATGGTTTTCAACGCTGTATAACAATATTTGGAGCCAATAATGTCAGCTCATATCTAATCAATCTGTTATTTGTCAGGTGCCGTGTTTTAGTTTTATCCAATAAAATTCCCACTAAGTCTAATGTAGAAGAAAAATATGCAGACCGTCTGGTTTTTTTGTCCTTTGTTGTTGAGTTAGTACAGTTAATGCACAGCCTTGCATTGCATGCACAAATAACATAAATCAGGCATGTCTAAAAGCAGGAGAATTACATTAAGCAGATTTTTAAAACATCAAAACTCTCGTGCAGAGCAGCATTCCATGGCAAGGGAACTCGGGTGAGTTGTATGCAACCGTTTCAGCAAATCCATTAGCAGGTGAATTACATTAAGCAGATTTTTAAAACATCAAAACTCTCGTGCAGAGCAGCATTCCATGGCAAGGGAACTCGGGTGAGTTGTATGCAACCGTTTCAGCAAATCCATTAGCAGGTGAATTACATTAAGCAGATTTTTAAAACATCAAAATTCTCGTGCAGATCAGCATTCCATGGCAAGGGAACTGGGGTGAGTTGCATGCAAACGTTTCAGCAAATCCATTCCCAACAGATTTAAAGCACATTTATCAGTGACAAAAAGCTCAGCCATGCACGATATAGGACCTATACTGAACTGTAAATGATCAGATATTGGACATTGGACTTTGGACTGATCCTATGCGGTGCAGTCTATTGTGCTATAGTCATCTTCATAATGATTCCGAGCTGAATATTGCTGGCCTTGCCTAGGGTGAAAATACTTATGCTGTTGCAATAGTGCTCTGGTTTTTAATTCCTTCATTTTCTTTTCCGTCTGCCCTTTATCTTTGGCATGGTGATGAGCATAATACCTAGCCATAGTCAAAATCTGGGCAGCATCTTGAGTTGGCCATGTAGACTCATAAGTTTGTATATCATTCTTTAGGTGAGGCAACACTCCCTCTTCAGAATGTGAACAAAAAGCTTTCTGTCCCTCTGGCATAGCCATGTCCATTCCACTAACCGAGGTAAAAGCTTCTTCATTTCATGCACAATATATTTCAACTGACTACCCTTCTTCCTGTATGCAAGCAGTCGATTTAACCCAATTCATTTGCTTGTGGGGAACCACTTGCTGGATACATGTTATCAGTAGTGCTGAAAGAGCTATTATTTCTTTGGACAATTCCCCAGTCTTCCTCCTTTCATTCGCTGCCTCTGTCAGCTCATCCCACTTCATGACAGGATCTAAACTGTCTTGCATTCTGCATTGGCGCCATATATCTGCGGGCAGAATGCATGAAAACAACTGATCTGTATCTCCCATTGTAAGCGGACCTATTTTAAGTACCCAGTCTGGCTGGTTGTACCACTGTTCTGGATTTTGTCTAATATCTGGATAATCTTCAGTAAAAGACAGTAATTCCATCCGGTTCCAAGGGACATGAACGTGGTGTGTCAGATTATCAGTGTCAACCCCAGGCACCTCCCTCATTGGAAATGCTTGAGCTACCATAGTCTTTGATGGGGGCATTTAAGATCCACAATACATATGTTGAAACTATTGCAGGACAGAAGTTTGAATCAAGTGTATACTCTTAGGTTGCTTGGTCTATGCTCTCATAGTCATCTGGCATGGGATACACTTCATCGTTCTCATTCACGTTTTTATGCAACAGCCACATTTGTTTACATAGCCTTTGTAGTATTGCAAATATAAGCATATCTTGTTGCTGGGGCGCATACAATTTAGCCTGTTCTTCTCCTTCTACCCCATTTTTGATCCATGCCAACACTACATTTTCTGCGGTTTCCATGTCGTGAGCTGTAATGCTGTGGGCTAGGCCTTTTTACCATTGAACATTTTACACTGGATCTGCCTCATCCTCGAAGATCTTTATTGATTTGGATGTCAGGTCTGAGGGGTAAGCCTTAGCTTCAAACACACCCTTAATCCTCATTGCATTTTCGTGGTCTACCTCCTCCCAATCTTTTTTTATCTCTTTCTGATCATATGCACATTATTTCTCTTTTTCAGATAGTCAGTTTGTTTTTTAATCTGTACTTCCTTTATATATTTTTGTCAAGCATAATCTTCCCATTGCTTACACGTTTCCCATTGCAGCGGTCTAATCACCCTTAGCGGCTAATATTTTCCTCTAATATCCTATTTTTTCTGGGTCAGAAGACTGATGCACTGGGAATTGTAAAACAGGGTTGACGGCAGTGTATTCATGCCATTTTTGCAAAAACTACAATATCCCCTAGTCTTTCCTGATCATTACTTCCCATCCTGGCGTACCTTCAAGGGGAACAGGTGCATGTTTTTCCAATTCCGGTCGACTCAACATTGCATCCCATTCTGTCCTACTTACTTTTGTTTCCTCCTTACTTTGTGATCACGACGCTCTTTTGATAATGCCCCACTTTAAGTGCAGTGCGCCCAAAATCAATGCAATCTACATGCTTATTTTATGATTCATCTCTACCATGGTTTCAACTTGTGTACACCAACTGTATCTCCATATAGTTCAATAACAGTATGCTCCCTATTGAAAACACTACATTACATATCCAAGTGTATTTCCCTATGATTCCTCAACAATATACTTCCACAGGGAACACAGCATTACATATTGATGTGTATTTCTCTGTGGTTCATTAACCGCATGCTTCCATAGGAAATGCATTTTATTTATATAACATCAGACCATACAACATTATTTTGAAACCGTCTCACCCCTTTTTCTGCAGTATGCTGTGCCAGTGCTTCACCAGGAATGTAAATCCCTTTTTCTCTCACATACAGGGACCCTCAGTTGCAGAGATCAACGTGTAGAAGAGGTCAGCTGGTGAGTGAAGGTGTGGCTGCTGAAAAACTCTTGTCCAAATAACTGCAGTGCACCCCGTGCCCGACTCCCAACCTTTGCCTACCCTCCGACTGTGGCACATTTAGTCCAAATGTATCTTAACTGCAATGAGGTCTCATCTCGGGTGCCAATTGTGAGGAAATACTCCTAGTATTCCCGCTTGTGTTCAGAAAATAACTTTGAGGCCAAAGGAAACACCAGAACATAATCTTCGTTTACAGCTCAGAGAGACAGGTTTATTCCACTGCAGTGTGCCCAGCATGGTTTACAAATGACCATCCGAGTCTCCTACTCTCTCTCCCCCCTATTGACAAGAGACACATCTTTATACATTGACAACTCATATAGTATTCCAACAGGCCATTGACTCAGAGCTCAAATTGAACTCCTGCCGTGGTTTCACCTTACTTCACGCAGCTGCTCCTAGGCTAATATAACAAACTGGGCATGCTTTGAGAGCAGGTGTCAACAGCTGAATCCTAATAAGGACATTCTATGTTTTTGCAGGCTACAGGTTTCTTTAAAAAGAACATATTCACAGTTGTCTGTTTAGAGAACCTATGTTAATGGATATTTCTTTTCTGTGAAGTGTGCAGTGAGTTCAAACGTGGTTGTAGATCCTCCTGAGTGGAATAAATTCCATAGAACAGAGTATTTGAGCCAGGTTTGATCTCATTAGAGGGGTTGCCACATTGCTTTTCCATTTTGTAATACTTGTGGTTTCACCCTAGATAACCATGGGCAATCTAGACGTGGATCCCTTGCTCACTGTACTTTAGAGACGCTCAGTTTCACCTCACTGAGGAGGCCCAACAAGGCTGAAAGACATGTGTGGGGTTGATGATGGTCCTCCTGTTCAGAGGAGAATTGCCTAGTATGTCGGTGCTGGTCTGCCCTTTTGGGTGGTACAAAGACTGATATGCAAATGGTTATTTCTTCATTGGGGAGGGTGGGGTGAGCTAAAACGTGGTTGCAAACCCTCCTGAGTGAAGAAAGTCCATAGAACATGGTATTGACCCATTTTGTTCTCAGTAGAGGGGCTCCCACACTGATTTTAAGTTTTGTAAAGCTTAGGGTTTCACCCCAAGTGTAATCTAGACATGGACCCCTTGCTCACTGTGCCTTAGAGAAGCTCAGTGTCACCTCACTGAGGAGGCCCAACAAGTCTGAAAGACATGTGTGGGGTTGCTAATGGTACTCCGGTTCCAAGGAAAATTGCCTAGCATGTCGGTGCTGGACTGCCCTTGTGGGTGGGACAAAGACTGATATGGAAATTGATATTTCTCTTCTGTGAAGGGTGGGGTGAGCTAAAACGTGGTTGTAGACTCTCCTGAGTGGAAGTAATTCCATATAACAGTGTATTTGACCCATGTTCATTCTCATTAGAGGGGCTGGCCCACTGCTTTTCAGTTTTGTAAAACCTGGGGTTTCACCCTGTGTAACCAATGGTAATCCAGACGTGGAGCCCTTGTTCACTGTGCCTTAGAGAGGCTCAACTTCACCTCACTGATGAGTCTCACCAAGGTTGAAACAGGTCCTCCTGTTCAGAGGAGAATTGCCTAGTATTTTGGTGCTGGACGGCCCTTTTGGGTGGAACAAAGACTGATATGCAAATGGATATTTCTCCATTGGGGAGGTTGCAGTAAGCTAAAACGTGGTTGCAGACCCTCCTGAGTGAAGAAATTCCATAGAACAGGATATTTGACCCATTTTCACTCTCAGTAGAGTGGCTCCCACACTGTTTTTCAATTTTGTAAAACTTGGGATTTCACATTAAGTAACCAAGGCTAATCCAGAAGTGGACCCCTTGCTCACTGTGCCTAAGAGAGGCTCAGCGTAACCCACTGATGAGGACCAAAAAGGCTGAAACACATGGCTGGGGTTGTGTAACGCTCACCTGATTCCCGCAGAGGCGCCGGTCTTGACTGGGTGAATGCCGTATCTTCAAAGGTGATGTGTAACACACGGTTGGCTCTTTGGGCTGGACCTCTGTGCACTGTATGTCTGACTCGAAGAGTAAGATGTCTGCAGATAGAAAATATGGGATTAATGAACTGGGGTTATTGGGTGCCTCTCTCCTCTTCCCCTTCTCTTCTCCTGTAGAACCCCAATGGTTAACGCCCTCACCTTAGGTAAGTGAACGCCAAGCTCTCCATCTGCCTCGGGGCAGGGTGCCGTAACCAGTTTCTTCACTGGATAAGGGTGCAGGCCTCTTGACCTCAGAGGACTGCTGTCCGTCGTTAACTGCACGAACGGTAAGTTCTGGGCACTTCAAATGTCTTAAAAGTCTTTTGTAATGATATCTCTTGTTTTGCAGGGTTCCGGCGATGGCGGATGGCGGGCTGATGAGAGTTGAGGATCGAACCCGCGTGAGGAAGAGAAGCGGCTGGAAGCACGTAAGTAAGCGCTTGTAGCCTGCTTCACAATGCACACTAACTGTCCCTTTTATCTTGCAGGTACAAGTTCGGAGCTTTAGAGAAGCTGAAGGGTGCTGGAATACCCACTGGATTCGGCGTGGGAAGGAGTAATGGCACGTGAGTAATAAAGTTGCCCAATGTCTTTAAACGCACCTTCTTTTGTCTTTCAGATGCGGGATGCAGCGCCGAAGGCCTCCGGAGCGTGCGAAGAGCTGGTAAGCTTTTGTCTTTCAGATGCCGGAATGCAGTGCGAAGACCTCCGGAGCATGCGAAGAGTAGGTAAGCCTTTGTCTTTCAGATGCCAGAATGCAGCGCGAGGCGTTGGTGACAGCCGATGGACCAGGTAAGAGATGCGCTGCCACTGAAGACCGTAGTGCTAACCTGTTCTTTCTTTGTCTTTACAGGTGCTGCTGAAGACTGGATTCCAGGATGGTAAGCCTTTGTTCCCTTAGGCCCAGGATCAGAAGCAGAAGACACGATGAGCGTTCTGCTGCAGAGAATGCAGAATAACACAAAGCAAGATTCATCCATCGGGTGTGGTTTAAATAGCCTCCTGTAGTGCTTAGGTGTCTCCTTCCACAGCCACGCCTAGGTAAGAAAAGAGTTCCTGCTTTCCAGAAGAGTTCCAGTGTTCTGAACCTAGGGAGTGGCTCCTGCCCCACCCAACAGGAAAAGTAGTCCCAAACAGAAGAGGATCAGGGGTTCAACTGGCAGGTAAGTAAGCAGCATGGTCTGCTGCAGGTAAGTCCACCCAAGCATTATGAGCCCGGCGCTTCCAGCGCTGGGACTGGGCATCTTTATGAGCCTGGTGCCACTGGCGCCAGGACAGGGTCCAAAAGGTCCCAATTGGGACTGGCTGGCACTCGGAACCGGGGTCATGGGTCTGCTTCCAAGGGAGTCGGGCAAGTCCTGATCTTTTGGAAGCAGAGATCATGACAGCACCCCCCCTCAAGGCCCCTCCCAAACCGGGCTTCTCCGGGGGTTTGGGCTTGTTAGGAAATGTTTGATGAAATCTTTTGATTAGACGAGGCGCGTGGACATATTCTGCAGGTTCCCAGGATCTTTCTTGGGGACCGTAGCCTTTCCAGTCAATCAGGTAAAATAGTTTAGATTTGGAGATCTTGGAATCCAGGATGCTTTTGACTTCAAACTCGAGTTCTCCATCAACTAGAATAGGTTTTGGAGATGTAGTTAGTCGGGTTTGAGGTTGCACGGGTTTTAATAGAGAGACGTGGAAGACCGGATGTATCTTCATGTGAGGGGGCAAGTCCAACTTGACCGCTACTGGATTTACTATGGTAGTGATGGAATAGGGACCAAGGTATCTTGGGTTGAATGTGCGTGGTCCTTTTAGAGGTAGATATTTGGTGGATAACCAGACTTGATCTCCTACTTGATATTGGGGGGCTTCCTTCCGATGTTGGTCTGCTCCTTTCTTGTATTGTTCTTTAGCCCTTTGAAGGTGAGAAACGGCTTCCTTAAAGGCCTGGGTGATTGTAGAATGCAGGTGGTCTACTGCTGGTGTTCCAAGATCTTGGAGTGGATCCAACTCCGAGGTTCGAGGGTGACTACCGTATAAAAGAAAAAACGGGGTTTTCCCAGTTCCCGAGTGGACAGAGTTATTGTAGGCATACTCGGCTATCCAAAGGATATCTTTCCAAGTTTTTTCAGTTTGTTGTAGCATGCAGCGCAAATACTGTTCCAGAGTTTGAGTGGTCCTCTCGGTTTGTCCATCGGTTTGAGGGTGGTGGCTGGTCGAAAGTCTCACATCAATTTGAGCCGACCGACAGCAACTTCGCCAAAAATGAGAAATAAATTGACTACCTCGATCCGAAATTAGAACTGAAGGAAAACCGTGCAGTCGGACGATGTTTTCGAGAAATTCTCGGGCCAGAGTTGCTGCTGTTGGTAAGCCTTTGAGTGGAATGAAATGCGCCATCTTGGAGAATAGGTCCACGATTACTAGGATCGTATTGTATCCGGAGCATGGAGGTAGATCGGTGATGAAGTCCATAGAAAGCGTATGCCAAGGGCGAGGCGGGATGTCAATAGGGCGTAAGAGGCCGGCTGGTTTTTCCTTTTGACTCTTTTTTTGGGCGCATACTCCACAGGACATTATAAAGTCTCTGATATCTTTTTTCCAAGACGGCCACCAGAAGTAGCGCTTGATCTTTTCCGAGGTCTTGGTCATACCGGGATGTCCTTCCATTAAAGAATCGTGATAACAAGAGATTACCTTTTTCTGTAAATCTGTGCTGGGCAGGTATAACCGTTCTTGGAAATATAATAGGTTGTCCTTCACCGTAAAGTCCTTTCCCTGCAGATGCCAATTCTGTATGTCTGCTGGAGTTACCAGTAGCCTGGCTTTATCCTTAACTTCCTCTATGGATTGTGTGGCGATTACACCTAGAATTCTTTGTTCGGGAATGATAGGTACAGGTTTAGGATTGATCAAATGTTCTTCCACTCCCATCCGAGAAAGGGCATCAGCTTTACCGTTTTTTGTACCAGGTCGATAGGTAATTATGAAGTCAAACTCGGCAAAGAATAGTGCCCAACGGAGTTGCCTAGAGGATTGAGCTTTTGCGGTTTTCAAATATTGCAGGTTTCGGTGATCTGTAATCACAGTAACGGTGTGTCGGGCCCCCAGAAGATAATGCCGCCAAGCCTTAAAGGCGGACTTGATAGCTAGAAGTTCCTTATCAGTAATAGTGTAATTGATTTCAGGAGGCGAGAATTTGCGGGACCAAAATGCCACGGGATGCAACTGATTGGTTACTGGGTCCTTTTGTGATAGAACTGCCCCCATGGCAAGGCTCGAAGCATCAGTTTCAACGATGTAGGGGAGTTCTGGGCGAGGATGTTTTAAGATCGGTGCAGAGATAAATCTAGTCTTCAAATTCTGGAAAGCTTGTTCCGCCTCGGTAGACCATTCAAAACGTTTGTTTTTCTTTAACAAGGCGGTGATGGGCTGGACTATTCGAGAGAATTCGGGGATAAACCTGCGGTAAAAGTTGGCGAAGCCTAACATGCTTTGAACACCTTTTACGGAGGATGGCGATGGCCATTTGAGAATTGCATCGACCTTCTTTGAATCCATACGCACTCCGCTAGGTGATAATATGAATCCCAAGAATTCAACTTCAGTCACGTTGAAAACACATTTTTCCAACTTAGCGAAAAGTTTGTGTTGACGCAATCTCTCGAGGACCATTTTCACGTGTTTCCGATGTTCAGTTTCCGATGAAGAATAAACGAGGATGTCGTCAATGTAAACAACAACACACACATCTATGAGCTCTCTGAGGACATCGTTCATAAAATATTGAAAGGCGGCCGGGGCATTGCAAAGTCCGAAGGGCATGACCTGATATTCAAGTAGCCCATACTTGGTGCGGAAGGCCGTCTTCCATTCATCGCCCTCTTTTACTCGTACCAAGTGGTAGGCTCCTCTAAGATCCAGCTTTGTATATATGCATGCTTTTCTGACTTGGTCCAGGAGTTCAGGGATCAAAGGTAACGGATATCTATTCTTAACGGTGATCTGGTTCAGGGCGCGATAATCTATACAAGTTCTAAGGTCCCCTTCTTTTTTTGGAACGAAGAACAAAGCTGAGGAAGCAGGGGACTTGGAAGGACGAATAAACCCATTCGCTAGGTATTGATCCAGGTATTGTCGGAGGTGAAGATTCTCAGGCTCGGTGAGGGCATAAATTCTACTACAAGGAGGAGTAGATCCAGGTATCAGGTCTATCTGGCAGTCATAAGACCTATGAGGAGGTAGAGAGTTAGCCTGATCCTTCCGGAAAACATCTTGGAATTCTAGGTATTCAGGAGGTAACTGGGGAGCCTCCGAGGAAATTGCTGCCAGTGCAACACCAGGTCGAGGGTGACAAGTAGAGACACATTCTGGAAACTGAACCGTTCTTGCTCGCCAATCGATCTGAGGATTGTGCTTCTCTAACCAAGGAATTCCTAGAATAATCTGGAACTGAGGGGCATTGATCACATCGAACACGATCGTCTCATGGTGTCCATCTTGACTTACTAGCGTCACTTCTTGGGTGGTATGCGTTACTGGTCCGGAGGCTATCTCCGTACCATCCACCGTAGTAATGACATCCTTTACAGCCTTTGGACAAAGAGTCAGATTCATCCTCAAAACTATTTCATGATCCACATAATTGCCGATGGCACCGCTGTCGACGTAAGCTTCAATCGCATGTAATCGATCCGGATGTTCAGGGCTAATGAGGACCATAGGTATCACGAAATGCGAGGTCACGGAACTGGTTTTAACGCTCGGCAAGAGGACCTCTATTCTTGTCGGGCGAGGTCGTTTCCCTGCTCAGAGTTTGTGACCCTGGTAACTGCAGCTCCTACTGCCTTCTTGGCTGGTTTCACCGGACAGTCTCGAAGAAAGTGCCCCGAGTTTCCGCAATAGCGGCATAATTGCAGCTGTTTTCTCCTTTCCCGCTCCTTTTGTGTTAGTGGTCCTTTCAGGCCCCCTATTTGCATGGGTTCCCCGGAGTCTACTCCTTTGGTAGGAGTTGGTGGTTTGGAAAATAATCGAGAATCAAACTTGGAACGATCGGCCTTCCTGTTCTGCAGTCTGTGGTCAATTTGAACGACTAAGTCAATATAGTCCGAACAGTCTTGCGGGGGATTCACTACTTGGGCTAACACATCTTTGAGCTCTCCACGTAGACCTCTATAAAACAGCATAATCCTTTTGTTCTCAGGCCATCGAGTTTCCACTATCAGTCTGTTGAAAGACGCAATATAAGCCAAAAGGTCTTGATTACCTTGTTGCAATGAAAGGAGCTCATTGTCCAAGGCCTGCCCCTGTGAATGTCTTGCAAACAGTTTTTCCATACTGAGCTGAAAAGCTTGAAAATCGTGGAGAACCGGATCATCTTGATTAACTAGAGGGATCGACCAGTCTGCCGCATTGCCACTAAGGTACGAAAGCACGAAAGCTACCTTAGCTTGATCAGTTGGAAAGGCTGCTGGCCGGCATAAGAAGTGCAACCGGCACTGATTAATAAATACTGCAAACCTCTTTGGGTCACCAGAAAATCGTTCAGGCGGAGCCAGAGGTACATTCCTAGGTAGGTTGATCTGCACTGGGTTCGTAGAGGATGTTGAAGGAAGATTTGCCCCTGAAGCGGGTAACAGAGTTTGTCCGGCTTGTGACTGTAGCAATTGTCTAGCGAGATCGTCTGTTCGCTCCTTGGAAATAATCAGTTCCCTTCTTAGAGCATTCGTTTCCTGACGGGCTGCATGCACTTCTGCTCTTAGTTCCCCAAGTAACTGGGCTAGCTGGTCTGTATCCGAGGTTTCCATAGCGCCTGGGTGGGAGTTTTGCGGTAGGCTTTGTGTTCTGTAACGCTCACCTGATTCCAGCAGAGGCGCCGGTCTTGACTGGGTGAATGCCGTATCTTCAAAGGTGATGTGTAACACACGGTTGGCTCTTTGGGCTGGACCTCTGTGCACTGTATGTCTGACTCGAAGAGTAAGATGTCTGCAGATAGAAAATATGGGATTAATGAACTGGGGTTATTGGGTGCCTCTCTCCTCTTCCCTTTCTCTTCTCCTGTAGAACCCCAAAGGTTAACGCCCTCACCTTAGGTAAGTGAACGCCAAGCTCTCCGTCTGCCTCGGGGCAGGGTGCCGTAACCAGTTTCTTCACTGGATAAGGGTGCAGGCCTCTTGACCTCAGAGGACTGCTGTCCGTCGTTAACTGCACGAACGGTAAGTTCTGGGCACTTCAAATGTCTTAAAAGTCTTTTGTAATGATATCTCTTGTTTTGCAGGGTTCCGGCGATGGCGGATGGCGGGCTGATGAGAGTTGAGGATCGAACCCGCGTGAGGAATAGAAGCGGCTGGAAGCACGTAAGTAAGCGCTTGTAGCCTGCTTCACGATGCACACTAACTGTCCCTTTTATCTTGCAGGTACAAGTTCGGAGCTTTAGAGAAGCTGAAGGGTGCTGGAATACCCACTGGATTCGGCGTGGGAAGGAGTAATGGCACGTGAGTAATAAAGTTGCCCAATGTCTTTAAACGCACCTTCTTTTGTCTTTCAGATGCGGGATGCAGCGCCGAAGGCCTCCGGAGCGTGCGAAGAGCTGGTAAGCTTTTGTCTTTCAGATGCCGGAATGCAGTGCGAAGACCTCCGGAGCATGCGAAGAGTAGGTAAGCCTTTGTCTTTCAGATGCCAGAATGCAGCGCGAGGCGTTGGTGACAGCCAATGGACCAGATAAGAGATGCGCTGCCACTGAAGACCGTAGTGCTAACCTGTTCTTTCTTTGTCTTTACAGGTGCTGCTGAAGACTGGATTCCAGGATGGTAAGCCTTTGTTCCCTTAGGCCCAGGATCAGAAGCAGAAGACACGATGAGCGTTCTGCTGCAGAGAATGCAGAATAACACAAAGCAAGATTCATCCATCGGGTGTGGTTTAAATAGCCTCCTGTAGTGCTTAGGTGTCTCCTTCCACAGCCACGCCTAGGTAAGAAAAGAGTTCCTGCTTTCCAGAAGAGTTCCAGTGTTCTGAACCTAGGGAGTGGCTCCTGCCCCACCCAACAGGAAAAGTAGTCCCAAACAGAAGAGGATCAGGGGTTCAACTGGCAGGTAAGTAAGCAGCATGGTCTGCTGCAGGTAAATCCACCCAAGCATTATGAGCCCGGCGCTTCCAGCGCTGGGACTGGGCATCTTTATGAGCCTGGTGCCACTGGCGCCAGGACAGGGTCCAAAAGGTCCCAATTGGGACTGGCTGGCACTCGGAACCGGGGTTATGGGTCTGCTTCCAAGGGAGTCGGGCAAGTCCTGATCTTTTGGAAGCAGAGATCATGACAGGTTGCTGATGGCACTCCTGTTCAGAGAATTATTGCCTAGCATTTCAGTGCTGGACTGCTCTTGTGGGTGGGACAAAGACTGATATGTAAATGGATATTTCTGCTCCATGAAGGTTGCAATGAGCTAAACATGGTTGTAGACCCACCTGAATGGAAGAAATTCCATAGAACAGGGTATTGACCCATGTTTGTTCTCAGTAGAGGGGCTCCCACACTGCTTTTCAATTTTGGAAAACTTGGGGTTTCACCTTAAGTAACCAATGGTAATCCAGACGTGGACCCCTTGCTCACTGTGCTTTAGAGAGGCTCAGCTTCACCTCACTGAGTAGGCCCAACAAGTCTGAAACACGTGTCTGGGGTTGCTGATGGTACTCCTGTTAAGAGGAGAACTGCATAGCATTTCAGTGCTGGACTGCCCTTGTGAGTGGGACAAAGACTGATATGCAAAGGGGTATTTCTCCTCTGTGAAGGGTGCAGTGAACGGAAACATGGTTGTAGACCCACCTGAGTGGAATAAATACCATTGAAAAGGGGATTTGAGCCATGTTCGTTCTCAGTAGAGCTTCTGCTCCCCCACTGCTTTTCAATACATTGATTAAGGAAACCCAGCATTGAACATTTTTAAGTGCAGGTAGGTGGCAGAGCCAGCTGTTCTCTGGACGCGACCATGATCGGTGAAGTGCTAGAATAGAAGCAGAGGAAGTGAGACATGGAGGCAAGTTAGAGGCGAGGCAAAAATATTTGCTACCAGGAAGACGAGAGGTAGGTTATGAGGGTAACTTAGAGGCGAGGAGCTAGGCTTTTGGTTTGGTTTTAAACAAATCTGTGTGGACTGTTTCTCAGATGTCCGGAGTAAGAGAATTCCATGCAAGTGGAGCAAGAAGAGAGAAAGAGCAGAAGCGAGAGGAACCACAGGCAGGGTGAGGAGCCACAAGGGTAGTCGAGGAGGCAGAGCAGAGATAACAAGAAGGCCTATAGAGTTGGATAGAGGGGGGTAGATACAGTTGTGTGTTACCATGGACAGATTAGTGAACCAGGAGAAGAAATTTAATACTGGCCCTGTTTTGCATCATCGGCCATCCAGCCTGGTGATGGTACGAAGAAATAGATGTGAAGTGAGGGAGTTCAAAGAGAGTCCTGCTAGCGAAGTTAAGGATAGTTGGGAAGATCAAAGAGGATGCTGGCACAGTAGTCCAGTTTTGAGAACACAAAAGTGGTTAAGACTTGCTTGGCGGTGTTGAAAGGAACAAGATGCCTCATTTTCCTAATATTTAGGCGGTTGAGACGAGCTGCTGTTCCAGTTTTGGAGATGAAAGTAGAGAAGGTGTGAGAAGGGTCATAGATGATGCAGGGGTTTGTTGCTAAAGAAGAGTGGGGAGAGTGTCAGGTGAGAACTAGAGAGGCAGAGGAAGAGATTATAGAGAGCTTTTGGCAGGGACAAAGAGCACCTCTGTTTTCGTAGAGTTTATTATCAGAGAGTGAGAAGCCTTCCAATATTTAATGTAAGAGAGACAGATTAAAATGTTGATAGAGAGATCAGCGAAGAGTTTGGGAAAAGAGAAGAAGATTTGTCTGTCGTCTGCAAAGAGTTGGTAGGAGAACCTAAAGGAGGAAATGAGTGGCCCGAGAGCAGAAGTGCAGAGTGTAAAGAGGAGCCGACCCAAGACACAGCCTTGTGGAACACCAACAGTTAGAGGAGTGAGTTGAGAGGTGTTGTTGCCCTATACCTAGTGGGTTGGGTTTACTAAGTGAGAATGATCAAATCCTTCTTTCCTTGTTCCTACCTTTTTCTTCCTTCGCGCTCCCCTTTTGCTTCTCTTGGACCAACAAACAGTGACTGCGCTCACAGTGAGCACCTCAGAGATCATCAATAAATTAATACGCAGACATGTTTAAAATCAGAACAGAGACAAGTTCAGCAGCTCACCCATTTGCTTTTAAATGTCATCTCCCAAAATCTGTAGAAGAGATAGGGGCAGATTATCATTCATTCATATCACTGGTAAGACCCTTATTTTTAAGGTTAACCCCTGAGGCATCTTGATGCCATTGCAGCATTGTGCCAACTACCACAGAATCTATAACAATGACACACAACTTCCACTCATGCTCGCCTCAAGCAAGGCATCCTAGAAAGAGAGGTTTTCTGTGTGCCCCCTATGGATTAATGGATGAGCCGGATCTAGTCTAGGCTGGGAGTAGATACCTTGATGACGAGGATATGATGCTATATGCTGAGAACCTGCAAAGCCCCACTCCACTTCAAAGTCCACAAAGATAGAATCTTGAGATGTATGATCTTAGCATTGGTCATTGGTTCCCAGCTGCCCATCACAATACATTCCCCTTGTCTACCATGAAGGCAGCAATCAGGGAAGGGAGGATGGCCTTAGTGAGGATTGACAGACAATTCCCCACACTCAATCTATTTGACATTGGCTTTGTCTTTTTATTGATTGGTTTCTTTGCTGCGGAACTCCTTTGTATGGTTAGGCGCTGTGCCTTTTCGTATATAGTACAAGGAAAATCATGAGACGAGAACAGAGTGACATAGCTCTGTGTTTTAACCCCCTCTGTGACTTCTGGTGGCCACTGCTGATGTTTTCATGTTAGCAGATGTCTACATGGGATGTATCGCAGAAATATATTCCCACAGAGACTATAACGAATGATAATTGAATATTCTGATCCCACATTTGATGCAATGCACTGCAGAACCATTGCTGATGATGCTGTGGTCCTCAATTATATATGCATCTCGAGACCAGTCGCTAATCAATGTTTACATGAAAATGCTCAGATTCATGATGATGCAATATCACCAGGTTCTTCTTGCCAACATCATTAATTGTTTACATTAACCCCAAGATACTTTGTAGATGATATTTTGATATTCGTAGTGATATTCGCAGCTTCATTTTCCACGAATGCCAATATCCCCAAAGAAGCTCACTGAGTGAATGTTGACATGGCACACACATTTTAAATTCAATATGAATACATTAATTTTAACAAATGTTGTTTTGGAATAACATCAGTTAGTACCCGGCAGGGGTATGGCGTTGTCCTCACAACCAATGAGGAGCCTTGGAGTGGGGCCTTTAGCATATGGTAATGCCTTGGAGTGGGGCCTTTAGCATATGGTAATCCCTCCGCTCTGAGCCACCTCACGGCTGGAGGCTGCCATCTCTCTGCCAGGTACCCCAGGTAAATGCTCTCCCATCCTCTACCAACCCTCATTTCCACAGATTTCTCTCACTCCTGCTCCACTAACCTGATTCTTTCTCAATCTGTGCTTAAAACAGTAATGTTTCCGGTGCATCCCAATCTGTGACAAACCACCATGGAAAGGGAGAAGGGACTACTTAGTCCCTTCTCACCAGATCTATGGCAGCCATCTTGAATTTTTTTCATTTTTTTTCAGTTGCGAAAAGCGCAACTAATAAATGACACTATTAAGACCCCGGTCTAGCGGGCTGGAGTACGAATAGCAATAAGTCCCTTGCTGGGGAGGCATTACCGCTTCAGGTAATGGCCTGGGTTAAGGCTCAGGCCTGTAAATACGGGCCCTAGGGCATTACATGAAGCAGTAATGCCCTCTGAGCTCTTGGCTTATTGCTTAATTATGCATAGTTATTAATATACCACAATTTACCATAATTATGGAGAGCGGTAGTGCGTACAACTAGGCCAGCTATATTTTGCTTTGTATATTCAGTGGGGTAGTCATGGGGGAGGTACGGAATTTTGGCAGACATTTTTTAACTGTCAAGGCAGTCCTGGAGAGCAAGTGGGAGAGTGGGACGTGACCAGATATTTTTTATATATTGCAGTTATATTTGGGATGACATGAAGGAATACGGCAAGGTACTGATGGATTTATTCTATGCATTATGGAGGCTGGGGAGTCAGTAATCAGGCTGGTGAAGAGGGTGTCAGAAAGCCAGATTTTCTTTATATATTTTCTAGTCAGGTGGTTAATATGAGCGAGGGGCCTAGTTTTTTTTTATAGTCATTGATATATGGGATGCCTGTCACTAATTGGTTCATCTCTGCATTGCTTGGAAGAGGGGAAGATTAGGAGGTAGAAAGAGGCAAAGAATGCATGCATTCACCAGCACACTGTTCTAGCTAAGTAGTTACCAACACCTCAGTGTCCTGAGTGGCATCGTAGACAGCTTAAACACCACTCTTACTTGATTATTAGCATTCACAACCCATCAGGGAAAAGCATACCTGTTGCTTAGACCTACTCATCTACAATTCGACATGGATTTTTCTGTATCCAAAATGGATGTCTATCTAACTGCCTTTTCTTGTAACCAAACTGAACTACCTCTATGGTCAAAGCCTCAAATCTGGAGGTTCTTGCATCTTAATCGAAACTCCATTTCCCAGGATGCCGGCTTGTTAAAAAATACACCAATTAAAACGTACAACAGTTCAAATAAATCGATGACCAAACATGTGTGCTCTTTGGAAGTCTTCTCTCGCTCGGAATGTTGTGATCAGTAATGCTTGAGGTCCTCCGTCAAGAGGAGTCCCACCACAGGTCCTTGTGGAAGGGATTTAGGAACAGCTGGCATACTCTGGTGGATCTTGCATTTGCAACTCTTTGCGCCCACTGCCAAATGCAGAAATGGGGGACTGCAAAGGACAGCAGGTGTTCATGCCTGCACACAAATTCGGACCGCAGCTTCCATTGCCACCTCTGACCCTTATAGGGACATCGCTCACAATGAGGAAAAAGCTAAGGTGACTTCGGAGGTGCAGGCGGTGGTCCAGCGGGGACTCACTTCCTGCATAGGATGACCAGATGTTCTAAGACACAAAACCGGGACGGCCAACAGCATAAAAGAATGACTGTTGCACTACCCCCGCCTCCACCCGTCCCCACCTTGGGTATTCCACCACCCACCCATCCCACAGTATCTCTGTGTGAATTGTGGGGTTTTAACTGTGGATGCAACCATGCTATCAACAAAGGAGCTGTGACTCTGATTGATATTGCATGCCTCGCTGTTGGTTGTCTGTGGTGCAATCAATGAATGCATGTGGCTGGTAGACGCAAGGTTAGGATTTAAGGCCATGCAGAGCAGGCAACATTCTGAAAGTATTACAATGTTTATTTAGTTTCTAATTTTTGCCGATTTAACACGGACAAAATCTGTGATTATTCCAATTTATAAAAAAGGTCCACGCTACAAACCAATCGACTACCGTCCAAATGCGCTTTTGGACGCAACGAGACAGTGTTTGTCGTGCTCCTATTAAAGAACTTAGCCAATCGGAGTATGGATTCAGGCAAGCCGGACGAATGGCAAGCAGGTTTTATCAAGGGGGTGGGCACGGCCCTCAATACCTTCATCATTAACACCTTGAAGGCCCAAGTAGAAAGAAGCAAAACCAAAAGACTCTACATGGCCTTCATAGATCTTTGTCAGGCTTTTGACACCGTTTGCCATAGAAAACTCTGGGACAAACTACAGAATTGGGGATGTCCCACTGAAATCTTAGAGTCAATACAAGACCTCTATTCGGAGACGTTCATCAGCATCAGACTGGATCGATGGGGCCTCCTCACGAAGGAAATTAGTACCAATAAGGGCCTGAAACAAGGATGCCCGTTGGCACCTGAACTCTTTAATCTGTATATATCAGACGTGGAGGATGCTTTCTGCAACATAAGATTTTTCCCACCCAAAATTGGTCAACATAAAATTGGACGCCTGATATATGCAGACAATACAGTCCTACGAGAACAGACCCCAGTTGAACTTCAGTGGCAGATTGATGCATTACATAAATACGTTGTAACAAACTACCTGGAAATAAATCCATCAAAGTCAATGGTACTGGTCTTTAAAGGTGGCACAAATCGTAACACCAAGAAAGAATTCGTGTGGTACCTCATGGGGAAATAAATCCCATAAGTCGAATCCCTTACATACCTGATAACATGCTTGAATAGAAGTACAAAAAATCTGGCACCCCAAGGGAGGATATTAATGAGAAGATATTGTGAGTTTTCACTGGCACCGTTAATTCATTCTATCGCATGAAGGTCCTACCCATCTTGACATGCGGAGCAGAAACCTCTTTTTCATTCCAAGGAGAAAGTTGGTCCAAACTAGAGGGGCTGTTTTGGAAAAGTACGCTACGGCTACCCAAGATCAACCCCATCCAAGCTATACGGACGGAATTGCGACTTACAGCCATGAAGAAATTGTCATCTGGAAAACTCTTGGCCTCTATAGGAAATCTCTGGACGACACAAAGACCAGCGGTTTTAAGGTATTAAGAGAGTCCCTGTCAATGAACAATGATGAGACATTGTCAGAATGGCGAGACATATGTCATGGTGTCCAGTCAACTGGTCGACAACAAACTGGTCGACTGCAATTTGGTCGACACCATTTGGTCGAATGCCAAATGGTCGAATTTTTTTTTTTTATATATATATATGTGTTTTGTGGGTTTTCGTGTGGGGAAAAAAAAAAAGAAGAAAAAAAAGGGGGTTGGGGGGGACCCCCCAAAAAAAACCAAAAAATGGGTAAAAAAAAAAAAAAAAAAATTCAACCATTTGGCATTCGACCAAATGGTGTCGACCAATTGTCCTGTCGACCAAATGTTTTCGACCATTTGACTGGTAACCGTATACAATCCTATTAGACCTGGATGAATCAGAACTAACTTGGTGCAGCATCCTGACAAAGTTAAAAATAATTTATACATCCAGGATTGGATAAATACACAGGAAGAATGGCAATCCATTAAATTCTACGGGAAACCATTTGTGGAACCGAGAAAACTTAACTCACTACCAAGATACTTGGAGTTGTTTCTACATTGGTGTTATAGGGATCAATTCTTGAGTTTTTGTCTAAACCTATTCCTGACCAGGGAGATCCTAAGTGGAAGGAAAGGCTACAGCTTGGTGACCGAATGCAGACTGTGTCGGGACGGAACCACAACAGAATCGTTAAAGCATTTGGTCCTGTTTTGTCCAGTTATGAAACAATCTAGACTGTCCTTAATGACGGAGGTGACCAAGACCTATGGCCCGCGAACACATGAAGAGTGGTGGATTGAACTACTTATGGGAACTCACATTCCACTCACCTTAGCCCTGGTGAAATTGCTGGGTCTTATATTTCAGAAGATTGGAGAAGTGGCTGTGGTTTAAAGAATTATTTGCTGATTCATGTGCGCCATTCTGCCCGCAAATCCCCATTTGTTAAACAAGGATTTGCAGGTAGAATGGCACAAAAATCCCCATTTTTCGGCACAAATAATTCCATGAATCAGCCCCTTAATCTTTAATTGTTAACAATTGATTTCATATTAATTAAAAATGTTAACGGTCATTAACAATGGCAAAGCAAAAGGTTAACTGTATCGTGTAACCATATAATTCCAAAAAAAATAAAAAATAAAAATTAAAAATTGTTGCCGGTTTAAATTTTAAGTCGTCACCCTCCCTTTCCCCCAAACCGGAACTGTTGCCCTCCATTTCCCAAAAACTAGGATGGGGTTTTTAAATTTAAAAACTCTCGGGATGGGGTAACAGAGGGTGAATTCCAGTACAGTCCTGGCAAAACCGTGACATCTGGTCACCCTATTCCTGCACCCCTGAAGTAAGTCGTCCCAGATCGACCAGTGGAAACGATACCTTATGACCAGTTCAACTAAGCAAATAGCTCTTGCCTGACTTGGGCAGCCAGTAACCATTCATGGCTTTGCCAACACTGAGTGGTCTCACAACACTGAACCATTTGCAGGTTGCAAGGAAGGGTTTTGCAATGTGTACATTGCGATCCATAATGGTTTTGCGGGTAGCAATGTTGCCGTGATAAATTGCAGATGCCGATTTAGAGTTTGCAAAATGTGAGAATTGTGATTGTGATGGTTTAGCAAATGAAAAACTGCTTAATTCGTCGGGTGGCCACATTGTTAAGTGTTGCTCTTCAGGGATCTCATTTCACCAAAATGCCAGGGGTAGCGGAAGTGCAATTGCATGACCCTTGACCTCTGATGACATCACAGGAAGTCACAGGAAGTTATGTCAATTGACCCCCACCCCGAAGTGACATCACGGGAAGCAATGGAAGACGACCTTTCACCCCTTGATAAACCTAGAAGTGGCATCACATAGCATTGTTTCCAAGTACACTACGAAAAATATGGTTATGATATCACTGTAAAGTGATATACCTTTCATACAAGAATGGATCACCATGCATCATTAATATCAGTGTTTATAGGCCCATATTACCAAATTACTGTGAATGAAAGCAGACGTCCATGGCCAAATGATACTGATGTGTTATTATATAGCACTTACGCTTAAGCGCTTCATATAGAATAAATATACATACAATATCACCCAAGGATGAAAGGCTGAGTTGACTTTGCCGGGAGTCGAACCTGCAACCTGCAGAACACACACACATTGCAGCAGCGCGTGCTCAACCCACTGAGCTATGTTACCACTATAGCTATCAGAAAACCAGCCCTTCTAGAAACAAAGAGCCACATGCTGCTGGCCACAGCCCACGAGCCTCAAATGAAATAAATAAATGTTTTCATTTTTTTTTAGGGGTAGCAAGGGAGACCTCAGGTCGACCTTTGGGCCCCTTAAATGATGTCCATGTTGCTCTTTGGTAGCTCTTAAACTAGGGTGCCCTGATTTGCAAAATAAAAAACGGGACAGGCCACCAACATACATGAAGGACTGCATTTTGACAGTGGCTGCCACAACTTTATTTTAGAAGTGGAGAAAACATGGGGAGGGGGGGTAGAATTCCTATAATTATCCCTGGACAAATGTTCATTCAGGGCTGGCCCTAGCGACGGTAGCGTCCTGGCCAGTGCGCCCCTGGTCAATGCCGGCAGCGGGAGGTGCCCATGTTTTTAACTCCCTGCTCCCTACTGTTATTAAATGCACCTCGCTCCCGTGCTGGAAAGATTTCAATAGGGCACCTGCCGCACCTTCTCCCACCACGCGGGCTCAGGCAAGCCCTTGAAAGACTCCACTGATGGCAGGAGGGGCTAAAAGCACCCTGGGGGCTCGCCCGGGCAGCCCTGGCCTAAGGCCGGTCCTGCTGTCATTTACATGCAACGCTACGAAAATCAAACACAAATGAGCTTTTGCCCCGACTGATATTCCAGGCCTGTATGTGAAGTTATTTCCCAAGCAGCATCTGAGGCAGAACAGGCTAGTGTTACAGCTGCTAAATGGAAGGTGGTTCAGCCTATCCAGGGAATGGCAGGCTTTACGTGTTACGTGATACAGCATTAGTACTGCACTCTTCACCACGATAGCAGTCTTACGGCGCCTGAATCTTGTCCGAACATTAACCCTATAGTGACCACCCTGGGGTGTTACCAGTCCTTGGTAGGGAAGGATGGAGTGAGCACATGAAACTATCATGTTGGTTTGTAAACCGCGAATTGCAAACCAACGTCATTCGTAAGCAGCCATCTGAGAGTTATGGGCTTAATTGCAGCTCTAAATGACCTCCTGGTGTAATTAAAAATGTATCAACGAAGTATCAATGAAGTGAGCTTTCAGACACTCGATTTACAATCAGTGTATCCCAGCATTTCTTCCTTGCACTGAAGTCCTGATCAAAACAAGCATTGCCGAAGACAACAGTTTTGGCTTCAGTGTACGTTTTAGATAGACATGTGCCAGTCACCACTATTAAATGCCCTGGTAATCACATCATTTGCCAGCTGCTGACATCTGGGGCCAGATTACAGAAACTTTTCACTGATGGAAGTGCAATGTTTGCACAGTATTAGCACTAGGGCAAAGTTTGCCCCATTTTTACAAACACTTGGACATATTAGAAAACTATTTCACCATGACAAATGCAGTTTGGCATGGTATAAGCACCAGGAATGTGCTTTTTTCCCTAGTGCTATGCCATTCCGTATTAACACTAGGGCAAACTCTGCGCTGGTGCAATAATGGAGTGAACATGTATCTTTTTTGCACTAGGGTAATTTCTGCCCTGCCTGCTTATACCATGACAATCCGCACTTGTCATGGTGCAATAGTTTTCTAATATGTCCAAGTGTTTTTTTAAGAATAGGCCAAACGTTGTCCTAGTGTTAATACCGTGCAAACTTTGCACTTGCACCAGTGCAAAGTTTCTGTAATCTGGCCCCTGATGGCCAGGTAGTGCCATTAAGGCAGTGTATTGAAAATGCCTATCTCATGCCTACACAAAAGTCGAAACTGTTGGCGTTGCTAATGTGTGTTAGTGTGCTGCTTGAATCCTTCCTCTGTTTTCCTAGGAGTTCTTGCACGTCTGTGTCCAATTATTAATGACTATATTAATGATGTCATAGATTGACTGGCACACTCCTTGGTGTTCAAGTTACACAGATAATTTCGGTCCATTATTCTTGGTTCAGCAACTCGTCCAATCTGGCGGACGTGTGTGCCAATTGCTTCGACAGGAAACGGCATAAATTGGTCTCGGGGCCCCGGCCAAGCGAAATGTCTTTTGACGTGAAATCAAGTACAAAGCGCACTAAGCTCTAGAACAATTCCAGACATTTCTGGCATTCTCCTCTCTGCCATTAATGGGCGAGGGAAGGTCTAGCGAAAATAAATCTCGCCTAACGTTGATCATCTCGCTGTGATGGCAGATAAAGATGGCCGTCCTTTCCTGGGGTTGTTTGTGTGTACTGGAAGACGTTGAAAGGGCGTCAGACTCCATTAGGCTTTATCGTCTCTCAGTGCAACATTTCTCTGTGTTCATTATCAGATATCACGTGAACACAGCAAATGGAGGATTGCGTGAGATGAAACAAGAGTTTCTGCGCAACCATTTGAGAGGATGGAATTGGCTGTGGAGATTTGCAAATTTCATGTTAACTCGTCAGCTCCCACGTCAAAGGCCAAACTATCCTCCATCTGGAGGGCATAGGGGGCGCTAAACGATCTACGTGGTTCAATAGATATCCCAGCAGCCTCTGCAAAACAACGAGCCCCATGTTTGCTGTAATGGCCTATTCCTTGTCTTTGGGACTTTAGGCCTTGGCTTTCTTTGATGGCTGCTTCCCAAGTGTTTTTATAAGCATAGCATGTTGGCAGTACTGTGCTCAATGAAGTAGGCCTCTCCTTAGAAAATGAATGACAGGTTGGTTTTCGCAGCTCGGTTTTCTCAGAAAAGGGTACATAGTTTCCAACATGGCGGATGCATTAGTTCCAATGTTTTGCTAATAGGATATTGTTGCAAGGATGTGGCATGACGCTTCAGGTAAGTGACCATTCTGTTTGTTTATTCCAGTTACACTTAAGGCCATAAGCCCACAAGAGAGGAGCCCACTGGCTCCCACCACACAGGCTACGTGACTCCAACTGCCTCAGGTGGAATGCCAGCTACTTAAATTTCTCTCACGCATGCATACACATTCTCAGACTTTCTCCAACACTTGTGTGACCTCATTCATTCCAGCCCAGCATGAATCCATCCATTAAATATTAGCACCCCGGGTTGGGTGAGCAGCCAATCAGGTTGCTTGGAACGTGGACTGAATCGCACAATTCAAGACTGTGTTCTGAGCAACCAGGCGGCTGCTTCCCCCACCCTGCCATCTTCCCCCACCCTCCCTTCTCCTTTGTTATCCCATCCCTCCCATCCCCACTTACCTGATGCCTTCAGCAGCGTTGGCACCAACACCATTGCTGCCGCTCCATCTTCCTGCTGCCCACCACGGAAACAGAAGAGGTGCTCACCTTCAAGCCCCATCTTCCAGCTCCATGGCGGCCATCTTGTGTAAGTATTTTGTATGGCGTCCTGTTCCTTCATACAAAAAAACTGTACTAACAGCGCCCCGGGTTTCTGGATTGCAAACACAGGGTGCTAATAACCATAAGCACCCGTTCCACGGGCAGGAATGGGTGATAACGGCAACGGGACCCTCGTTAAAGGCCCTCGCTAAGCTCGGCCCTATTAACCCGGGCTTCAGGCTGTTACCACCAGTTCCAGCCCGTTGAACAGGCGCTTATGGCTTAATTAAAATACGGATTGGAGAACATCGCAGCTGCATGAAGAACAAAACTTTGACAAGCCCCCATGCTTGATGATTTTTAAAAAACTGGGCATGGTGAAATGGACTTCAGTCTGTCCTGTGAACTATTACAGGAGGATGGGACGTCGAAAGAAGACGGTTTCATTTGGAACAACCTCTTATTTTCAAAACAAAATCATATGAAATTGTATTGCGTGAAGACATAACATGGACATGAAAGATGTTCCACTACAAAGGAAGTGCTCTCTGAAGTCATCTGCTTGACACATTAATTGTATGTACAAACTAAACACATAAGTGATTTGGAATTATGTTGTTACAAAATCACAAGTTTTGAATATGTATGTTTGCACAAGTCGGAAAAACATTGTTTCATCACAAACTGGTGTTTATTTTGTTGTTTAAAAAAAGTTTATAAAAAGTTCAAAGGTAACAACAAATAAGAGGTTATCCTCGTTGAACTCCACATTGAATCACACATGCAAACCTAGTAAATAATGGGTCTGGTTTCACTAGTACAGCTAGGGAGAAATGCCATATGAGGAGGGATCACACAACTTGTAGGTGTTGTTTGATTATTTACCCAGCAAAGACTCTGAGTAACCTTTCCAAGTACTCCATGCTCGGAGATAACTGCCTAAATCTCCTTAATAGTGTACAAGTTTAACATATTGCAGTCCATAGTAGACAAATTGATGTTGTCCAAACAACTTGGTTATTAATGATATTTTCCAATCAGAGGAAGCTGACTCAGTAGCGTATTGTGTTGCCAATGCATTTCAGACTGCCGTCCGTCATTAGGGCCATTCCGTACGGTGCTCAAGTCAATAGTAGAACCTCTGTGATCTGGATCACTGCATGTGTTTATTTGCCCATGGCCATGCTAATCCCTATGGCAAATACCACCCATTTCCTGCCTCTCCCTGCCCAAAACACCTCCTCATGGCAACTCTTTGAGCTCACTTTATTCAAGCCTTACCATCAAACTTTGCACTCAAAGTGCCTGCCTGGGTTTTTCAAAGCAGTGTTCTGAGAGTTACTGACTTAACTGGATTAATAAACACACTACTGGTGTAATGAACATGACTTAACCTGGTCTGCCTTCAGGCACTCCATTTATAAGCACTCTGCTTCTCCCTCACTGAAGTCTTATTAAAAGCAAGCCTCGGCAAAGTGAACAGTTTTGGCTTGTTCATAAGTATTAGGCATTTGCCAGGCACTGCTAAAAGATGCTCAGGTACTTGCACCGTTTTGCAGCTGCTACCATCGATGTCCATTTAATACCCCTATGACATTGCCTGGCAAATGCCTTTCACATGCTCATGGGTGTAATTTTAGGGGGGAGGCCAAGGCGTTTGTCTCCGGCTCCATTTGTGGCACACCCTTTTGTCCCACTCATTTGACAGGGGCCCCTTTCATTTAGATGTCATGTCTCCCCGACATGTTCATCAAAGTTACTCCACTGCCCATGATTACAGAGCAGGCAAAACTGTTGGCATTGCCAGTGCTTGTTCTTCATGGGACTGGAACTGCAACAGTCTGGTTCCAGCCTCTTATTGGTCTCTGCACGGAGACAGGAAAACATAGGCAGAGGACAACGAGGGGCAGAGTTGCATCCTTCCTTTATGAAGTACTGGAACCTTCTGGAAAGTGTAGGCAATATGTGAAGGCTGGCAGCCTTTGTTTAATAAGGAGTGTGACGGGACAAGGGTGGATGAAAGCTAATGGGGACTTAGGGCGGGCAAACAAGAACTGAAGAAGGAGCAGGTTGGTAACAAACCCATGACGAGAGGGTGCCCCAAGAAAATATGGAGTAGGGGATGCCATTTTGGCCTTAAAACATCAAATATTGCTTTGTTATAAGGGATGGCCAGTAAAAATATTGTGCTTCGTGTAGGGAGCCTTGCTGCCTGCACCCTCCTGTGAAAACACAAGCAATAGAAGAATACCACTTCTCCAGTGTGTGTTACGTACGCACACTTGGCGACACACATTTGCATGTTATTGCCACAGCCACAACTGGTGTTGGATGCAGGGCAGCTGGTTATGGGCACAGGTCTTGCACATATTAACATGTAGGTCATGTTTGGCAGCATACATCTGGCCATTATCTTCTAAATGGTTTCCTCTGGAATCTAATCTACAAAACCAAAGAGGGGCATTGCCCAGATTAGGTGTTGAGACATGGCTTTCCGTGCCCACCTTGCCCACACTCTCCACCTTGCCGCCTGCCCTTTGCTCGGAGAGGGGCTCCCTTCCAGGACTGCACTCTCTTTTGAGAATCCCAACCGCATACCAGTGGCTGATTACAAACTATGTGTTACTCGTTTACTGATGGCCTTGCATTCTTGCTGGGAGCTCAAGCTGTGGATCTAAGAATGCTCTGCAATGGCCAAGGTATTTCATATTCTTTCATCCCCTTGTCATGTGAAAAATACATGTCTGGTTGCAAACTTGGCAATTCCCGGCATGCACATGTTGGAGACAGCTGAGCTGCGGTTTCTGCCTGACAGCAGAATGGCGTGGGGCACATTGCACATATACCTGTCTGTCGGCGCGCACTTGCGTGGTTACAGCGCGCCACAGCAGAACATTGCCGTCGCGCCACATGACTACATCACACTGTCCACCAAGACGTACATCATTCTGACTGAAGAGTCTTGAAACTAACAAGCCAAAAGGATAGACAGAGAGGACAGTGATTGTTTTGCATGCGTACAGGCAGCCCTTCCTCGGTTGGAAAGACGGAATCACCCAAAAGGCCAGAGAATAAAAGACCGAATGGGAGATTTGGCTGAAAAGTTTGACCAAATCCCCCATTCGCTGGCAGGGTCTGCGAGTGTGTCCCCTGCACCCTTGCTCACTATATTGTGAGTGGGGGTGGCCCCCCCAGCCGGTCCCGAAAAAATCCCCCAAAAAACAAGAAAAGGACCGTGTGGCGCCGGTTACCGATCACGGAAGTGAAAGTGAACAGGCGTTGCAGGGACAAAGCGAGTCGGCCGCACACAGCGAAGAGTGCCGCTGCAAGGTAAGTAGGGCATGGTGTTGTGGGTGGGGGCAAGTCGGAAATGTTCAGGAGAGAAAAGACTGAAGTTTATTTAGCAAAAATAACCTTCAGTCTTTTCTCCCTCAAACATTTCCGTCACAGGCTTTCAACCCCGATCCTGGAAAGACTACTAATAAAAATAAAAACATAAGAATTCAAAATGAACCATGCTTCACTTTCTATTCGGAATTTGGTCTTGTTGGTGATGCTGGAGGTGGTTATTTCTGCAACTAAATAATCGATGCAAATACTTTCAGTTTGTGCCTTTTTTTTTATTACAAAAGGAATTTCCAGCTTTGGCAGCAGTACAGAGAATGTAATGCAAGTCCGGTCCGAAAGAGTTCAAATCCAGACCAGGATTTCGCGGCAACCACTCGCGATGCAAATAACTCCAATTGAGGTTCTCAGCTTTCAAATACGTCTCAGGGTATCAAGAAAACATGGGGTGAATTCGCCTTCGAGGGCAGGTCCTGGAGAACTCTGGAACTTCAGACTGTTGCTTCCACTTGACAGCTGAGTAATGTACTGCAGCTTCGTGTATCTGTAAACAGGAGACACTTCACGTTTGCTTCTAAATGAGCCACACACTCGGCTTGGAATCTGCGGCCTTGATTTGTTCCAGGTGTCCCTGTGTTCACCCCCTGCAGTATGTGAAGACAGCCTGGTTCCAGCCCAATTGCTACCCAGGCTTTGGTTGCTTGCCTCTACCTGGAGGTCAATAGTTTCCTGCTAGTCCATTTGGGACGTAAGTTGTTGAAAAGGCATATAGAAGACACTACATTACTTTAACACTTGTTTTAAAGACGTCTGTCGCCATGCATTATAAGGGGTTTAAACACGGTCTGGATGCAGTGGAAATTCGATCAGTTTCTGAAACTGAAAAACCGCACAATTCGCACGGGAGTAATCATGATCACTCCGTTCTCCATAGATGTAGTCATTCATCGCCACATAGTAACTTGCCCCTATTCTAATACAGTTGCATATTTTCAGAGGCTGCACTATATGACGTGGATGGGAAACACGATTCAACATTTTAAGGCCAAACGAAGGATGCTTTTTCGGATGAATGGTTGCGCAGAGGACTGCTTAGACATTACTTGAAAGCATCTATAGCTTTGTGCTCAAGTGTGTTTCAGATTGGGATTCACACATGCAGTCACACGTGCTTCACTTTTAGTTTTGCCTATTTACAGCACCACCTATATGCCACAACTGGAGTACAGCTTGAAGGGAGATGGACTATGAGGAGGGGCACACAGCATGAGGGGTCTGTTTTGTTATTCACCCACCCATTGATTGCCTAAGGAAATGCTAATCTCTTTGGTCACTCCCTCCCGCCCCCACAAACGGCCCCTTTCCTCCTCAAACCAGGGGTGGGCTGGGAACCAAAAGAGGCCCTGGAAATAATGTAGAAAATGGCTCCATGTTACACATTTTCAGCAAGCTCAACCCTTTTCCTATGGGAAAATTTGGAAATATCACACAAAAGAGGCCCAGGGTGCAAAGGCCTACCGGGACATTTCCAGAGTTCCCTTTAGGCCAGTCCAGCACTGCCTAAAACGCATCCATCTGGATCAGAATCTCCTTGGATTAGCATTATCAAGCAGTAACATTAAACTTCGGGCTGTAAGTGGCTGCCTGTGTTATTTCAAAAACGTCTTCTGAGAGATAGTGGCTTACTTGCAGTGGTAAATGTGTTACTGGTGCAATAAATATATAAATATGCCTTAAGCAAGTCTGCCTTCACCCACCTGATTGATATGCAGTAGACATGTCCTTGCACTGAAGTCCTGTTAAAAAGGCATTGGCAAAGCCAACAATTTTGGTTTGTGAATAGTATTAGATATGCATTTTCCAGGTACTTCTATCACTTGCCCAGGTCCTCACATCGCTTTCCAGCTGTTCCTATCTTATGGCCAGGTATCATGATTATGGCAGTGCCTGGCACATGCATATCCCATTCCTACACAGAAGCCAAAACTATTGGCTTTGCCAACAATTGTTTAAATGGACTCCAGATTACACAGAGAGGGAGCATTGTGGTAGACAGAACCTAAACAGTGAATTGAAACATTGGCACATTGGTGAACATAACGTTTTGCAGACAGAAAAGCACCACAAATGTCAAAAAAGTGAGCAGGATTCATTAGTTGGGAAATGGTAAGAGGAATGGGGCATTGGGGTGGCTGAGTTAGTAGGATAGGCAGATGCAGGAAAACCTGTGGTGTGAAGGGGGGCAGGTGAGAGTACCTGTGTGCAGATGTGAAGCCGTTTTGTTCTTGGCAGGAGAATGTGGAATCGGGCAGGTTAGCCATATGGGTTGCCCCTTTGGTTTGGAATGCAATGGCTGTTCTTTGTGTTGTTGATAGGGTGTAGGGTATGGTATGTTATAGTGTATAAGACCTAGTGGGTTATCTGGTAGGTGGTGAGTGAGGTGACAGGTTGCCAGATTTTAAGGAAATGTACCAAAATGTCGACCACGTAACTGCGACTACGCAGTTACGGCGACTTTGGTACATTTCTTTTTACCGACTCACATTACTGCGCCCAAGCAGAGAAGGGGTTGCGGGGGTGTCCCCCCCTATCCTTGGGCACAGTAGGAGAAGTCAGAGGTTGCGAGAGTTTTGCCCGCTTACCATTTTGGTAAACGGGGGTCAATAAAGTAAAAAATGCACCCTTCAACGTCAGCTCCGACCTACGTAAGTGGGAGGAACTGACGCTGCAGGGATATCGGGGTGTTTGCCGCGCAAACAGAAGTGTGCCGCCGTAAAGGTAAGTGGGGTGGGAGAATGCAGACCAGGGTACACCGGCAAAGTGATCTATCTGATCACTGCGCCACGCCGTAATTGGCGTCCACATTTTCGTCGGCCCAGTTACGGGCAGAGCAGTGATCACATTTTGATTTTAATGGTGCAAAGTAGTTGGAGGATGACAAGGGATAGAAAGGGAAACTTGTGTTTGTTTCATTGGACTTGGGTGTGGGGGCCTGTCCTTGGATTGGTAGACGGAGGTCCACTTCAAGATTGATGTGGCAGGGGAGAGATGCAATCCGGCGGGTGACTTAAGGGTGGAAACCTTTGCCATCTAGTTTGTTGTAGGGAGTCAGATTATGTGGTAATGTCCGTGTTTACTATACCTCACACGATGCAGGCTTGCTTGCTTGTGTCATTCTTAAACTTTTTATTTTAAATTCTTTTAGTTGACCAGCCATGTCTTGGGTTGTTATCTGAGGGTTCTGTTCCAAGGGAAGGTGTTTAGGGAGGGTGCTCAGAGTTTCACGGCCAAAAGAGAGAGAAAGAGGATCCTATTTTTCTTTTCTACTTTAGTTTAGGACTCAAACTAGTGCGGCATTGCTGGATGCATGTAACTGTCCTTCATGGTGTGTTATGTTGGAGCATCCGTCTAAATGATAAAGGGACTTTTCCATGATATGAGTGATGGGCAATGCAGAGGGGTTGGAAATATATCCTTTTCTTGAAGGGAAGCCATTGAAGGGTACAAAGGGCTGTGGAGATCCATTTCAATGTTTTTGTCCTGGGGAGTAGTCAAGCCACTGCATTTTGGACTCCTTGCAGCTTTATAACACCAAGGTCTGCTCACACCATCAAAACCCCACCTAACCTGAGACTTAACATCTGCCGTCTCTGTTTCCTGCACTGGTTGCTTGTAGATCCCTTGCTCGTGAGTTGCCCAACTTCTGTCGCCCCGTTATTATCCCTCTGCTCCCTTGTTTTGATCCCTTGCTATGTGTTGCCCTCTCTCTTTAGTTCCACCTATGACTCATAAAGCACAGTGTTGCTTCCTGAAGCTGTCAATGATTACAATAATAATAATAATAATAATAATAATATTAACAATGATCATGTCGTCATTGTATAGTGTGGGAGTCCAACAAGAGTTGTCACTTGAGATACCACAGCTATCAGCTATACATCTCTGGGTGAATGTCTGGCAAAGTAAGATGATGCATAGAATTTGGGGTTGGCGAGAGCAGTGTCTGACAATGGCTCTTACTTGTGGTCCGAGTGTAAGAGCATTCTCCACTGCCATTCTGAGGTTTCTTACCATGGGGCTGAAAAATTGGGCACAGGCCCATCTCATCAAGTCACTGGACAGAGCAGTGTTTTGATGGAAGTAGGTTGCAGCGAGACAGTTCACCAGGAGGTTGTTTCTTTCGATGAAGTCCACAAGTTGGTAATATCTGATCAACGCGGTCAGACCCTTCCTCTCCAAAGAGAATTGCACAAACATAGCCAGAGCAATCACCGGCTCCAGGCTAGATTACTGCAATGTACTCTTCCTAGGAACCTCCAACAAAAACCTGGAAAGGCTACAAATCATACAGAACAATGCCCCCCGCGCTGCCCAAGGTATCACGAAAAGAGAACACATCTCTGAGGCCAGAAAACTAGCCCATTGGCTACCAATAAAGGAAAGAATCATCTTCAAAGCTTTGAAACTGGCCCACAAGTGCATCCACCTCACCGCCCCGGTCTACCTCTCACAAAGAATCCCCCCCGTCTCCACCTCAAGGCCAACCAAGTCACCATATACCAACATGCTCTGTGTGCCACTAGTAAAAAGAGCCAGAGCTGGAGGATCCAGCTTCCCTTATCTTGCACCATCATACTGGAATGCCCTACCTCCCACAATCCGATGTGAGCCCTCCCTCATTGCCTTACGGAAAGCTATGAAAACCATCCTCTTCACATAGGGTCTCTCGCAGCACCATGTTTGCCAATAAACTGCCAGTAATTGTTACGCTCACCTGACTCCCACGGAGGCGCTGGCCTGGTTCGCGCTGCTGTGACCTCTTCTAAGGTGATGCACGGGGTTCGGAAGACGGACTGGACCGGGCCCCCAAATCTGGCTTGCCTGGCTCGCAGAAGTATCCTTCTGTAGGCGAAAATAGGGGATTAACTGTCTGCGGGGTAATGCAATCGGCCTCCCACTTTCCCCTCTCACCCTCCTTGAAACCCTTCTGTGATTTCTCGTAGCGTCTCACCTTAGGGTCTGGAAGGACGAGCTCTCCATCCTGCTTCTGATGCAGGGGCGCGTTGGTATCCAGTTACTTCACTGGATTTTCGGATTGGTGAGAACCAAACTTGCTTGGCTTCCAGGTAAGTTTTTTGATAAGAGCTTCCTCTTGTGTCCATGCATTAATGTACTAATGCTAGTGTCATTTTCCCCATAGGGGCCGGGGTACGGAATGCCGGGGAACAGGCACCGACCCGAGATGAGAGGTGAAATCCTTGTAGAAATCAGGTAAGTCTTTAATGAGCGTTTTTTGGTAATGTCTTTTCATTCGCTCATTAACGATGATGTCTTTTTTTTCCCCTTACGGGCCGGGGTCCGGAAATGCCAGAATGCGACGCGGACCCAAAATGAAGAGGGAATGAATCAACAGGTAAGTCTTAACATGGAGATTTAGCTTTCCTTATTCCCTTCTCTCTCTCACCTTTTGTTCTGGTCTTTTTCTCCCTAGGCGCTGGGGCGTGACTGCGAATCCGGATGATCGCTGCTGAACATGGAGGCGCCCTGTAAAGGTGAGTGGAATGCAGCGCTGCAGCGATTGACGCAATGAGCTTTTAAATTAAAGTCTTCCTTTTCAGGATTGTCGGCGAGATGTCTCCGGGATGCGGATTTAGCAGGTAAGGACTTTTCCTTTTTCTGTTCTCTTCTTCTCTTCCTTTGCAGGTGATCCAGGATGCTGGCAGGCGTGGCAGAAATCAGGATGCAGGAGCAGACACGGTGAGTGTCCAGCTGCTAGATGCAGAACAACGCGAAGAACGTGTGGCTGTTCGCGTGGGGTTTAAATAGCCTTGGAAGAAGTTCCAGGTATGTATCCTTCCTCCAATCAGGTATGCATCCTTCCCCGACCAGGCCCGGATGGTAAATTAGTCCCACAGGTAAAGTAGTTCCGTTTAGGCCTCAAGGAGGCCGGGATCTTGCAGCATGGTCTGCATCAGGTAAGTGCACCCAAGCACTCCCATAATGAGCCTGGCGCCTATGGCGCCAGGACTGATGTCTTTTATGAGCCTGGCGCCACAGGCGCCAGGACACTGTCCAAA
The DNA here is from genome assembly GCF_040938575.1 of Ambystoma mexicanum. Lineage (NCBI taxonomy): Eukaryota > Metazoa > Chordata > Amphibia > Caudata > Ambystomatidae > Ambystoma > Ambystoma mexicanum. The sequence goes on along the minus strand of NC_090933.1, from coordinate 123,062,044 downwards.
GGGCCCCTATATGGGGTTGCTGGGTTCTTCCTTGGGGACTGGATGTCCGCTTTCGGGGACGCAGGGCTTGAACTGGCTCCCCGGAAGCGGGCATCATGACAGCACGCCCCCCCAAGACCCCTCCCAAGGTTGTTCCCTCGGGGGGTTTTGGTTGTCTGGGAAGAGTCGGTGGAATTTCCAGACTAATCGAGGTGCATGCACATGGTCGCTGGGTTCCCACGACCTCTCCTGAGGTCCGTACCCCTTCCAATCAATTAGGTAGAACAGTTTTGATCTAAACATTTTTGAGTCTAAAATGTTCTTCACTTCGAATTCGGGCTCCCCATCTATTAGAATAGGTTCTGGAGGTTTGAGTAGTCGGGTTCCGGGTACCACTGGTTTCAGAAGTGACACATGAAAAACAGGGTGAATTTGCATAATAGCTGGTAAATCAAGTTTAACAGCCACTGGGTTAATTATTGCCGTAATAGAATAAGGTCCCAGATATTTTGGGTTAAAAGTTCGAGGCCCTTTGAGTGGTAAATGTCTGGTAGCTAACCACACTTGATCCCCAATCTGATACGGAGGTGCTTCACTCCGATGTAGATCAGCATTCTCCTTGTATTTTCTCTTGGCTTGTTGTAAATGCATAGTTGCCTCTTTGAAGGCTTGGGTAATTGTAGAATGCAGATGTTCTACTGCAGGCATTCTGAGGTTCTGAGGTGAGTCAAGGTTTGAGGTTCGAGGGTGATGCCCAAACAAAGTATAAAAAGGACTGTGGCCAGTTCCAGAGTGTACCGAATTATTATATGCGTATTCGGCTATCCAAAGAATGTCTTTCCAGTTGCTTTCAGATTGCTGTAACATACACCGTAAGTACTGTTCAAGGGTCTGATTTGTCCTCTCGGTCTGACCATCGGTCTGGGGGTGGTGACTGGTCGATAATCTTACGTCGATCTGCGCCATTTGACAACATTTGCGCCAGAAGTGGGAAATGAATTGGCTTCCCCGGTCAGAGATTAGTATAGATGGGAATCCATGTAGCCGAACAATATTTTCGAGGAATTCTTTGGCTAGGACAGAAGCTGAAGGTAAACCTTTCAAAGGAATAAAGTGGGCCAATTTGGAAAACAAATCCACAATTACCAGAATTATTCTGGTAGAATAGTATGTACCCCGAACAAGGAGGCAGGTCCGTAATAAAATCCATTGATAGGGTGTGCCAGGGTGCTGGTGGTATGTCTAGAGGTTGAAGGAGACCGGCTGGTCTTTTCTTTTGACTTTTATTTTGGGCGCAAACACCACAGGACATCACAAAAGATTTAACATCTTTTCACCAAGAGGGCCACCAAAATTGTCGTTTCACCTTTTCCTCTGTCTTGGCAATACCGGGGTGTCTCTCTATTAATGTATCATGATAACCGGAAATAACTAGTTCGTGTAATTCCTTATGTGGCAGGAATAAGCGTCCTTGGAAATAAGGTAAACCATTATCTATGGTAAAGTCTGATCCCTTTTGCATCCATTCCTGTAAGGTTGTAGGGTCCAGGAGTTGTTTCACTCTGGCTTGAATGTCTTCAAGCGTCTGTAACAAAGTCATGCCTAGAATCCTCTGTTCGGGAATTATTGGTACTGGTTCTGAGTTTGTATCAGATTCTCCCATTTCAATTCGGGATAAGGGGTGTGCTTTGCCATTCTTGCAGCCAGGTCGATAGGTAATCACGAAATCAAATTCAGCGAAAAACAAAGCCCATCGGAGCTGCCGTGATGACTGAGCCTTGGCGGTTTTCAAATACTGTAAATTCCGGTGATCAGTGATCACTGTGATGGTATGTCGAGCGCCAAGCAGATAATGCCGCCAGGCTTTAAAAGCGGACTTAATGGCTAACAGTTCTTTGTCCATGATTGCATAATTAACCTCGGGTGCCGAGAATTTTCTGAACCAAAATGCTACGGGATGCAGTTGGTTGGTTTCGGGATCTCTTTGGGACAGGACAGCTCCCATGGCTAGGCTGGATGCATCAGTCTCGACGACATAAGGGAGATCTGGGCGCGGATGTTTCAATATAGGTGCTGAGGTAAACTTAGCTTTTAAATCCTGAAAGGCCTGCTGGGCTTCTTCAGATCATTCAAAACGTTTATTTTTCCTCAAGAGTGCAGTAATGGGTTGTACCACGTGGGAAAATTCCGGGATAAACCTGCGATAGAAATTGGCAAAGCCGAGTATGCTTTGAACCCCTTTTACAGAGCTAGGTGATGGCCATTTGAGGATGGCATTCACTTTTCTTGAGTCCATTCGGACTCCTTTGGGTGTCAGGATGAAACCTAGAAACTCGACTTCTGTGGTATGGAAAACACATTTCTCCAATTTAGCAAATAGTTTGTGTTGGCGCAGTTTTTCAAGTACTGCCCTGACGTGTTTTCTGTGATCAGATTCCGAAGAGGAGTACACCAGAATGTCATCGATATATACGACAACACAAACATCGATGAGTTCCCGAAGGACATCATTCATGAAGTATTGGAAGGCAGCCGGCGCATTACACAATCCGAAAGGCATCACTTGGTACTCAAATAATCCGTATTTAGTACGGAAGGCAGTTTTCCATTCGTCGCCTTCTTTAACTCGTACCAGATGATAAGCCCCCCAGAGATCTAACTTGGTGTATATGCAAGCGTCCTTCACCTGGTCAAGGAGTTCAGGGATCAGAGGCAGAGGATAGCGGTTTTTAACCGTTATCTGGTTCAATGCGCGGTAATCGATACAAGTTCTAAGGTCGCCTTCTTTTTTGGGCACGAAGAACAAAGCCGAGGATGCCGGGGACTTTGACGGGCGAATAAAACCATTAGCTAGGTATTGATCCAAATATTGTCTCAAATGCAGATTCTCAGGTTCGGTAAGGGCATAAATCCTGCTACAAGGGAGTTGTGCACCGGGCACCAGATCGATTTGGCAATCGTACGATCTGTGAGGAGGTAACGTGTTGGCCTGTTCCTTTTGGAAGACGTCCTGAAAGTCTTGGTATTCCGGAGGTAGTTGCATGGAGGCAGAGGTTACAGATGCAAGATTAATCTTCAGGTTTTCTGGGTAGCAGGTTTGTGTACAATCCGGGAAGGTTATTCTCTTAGCTCGCCAATCAATTCGAGGATTATGTGTCTCTAACCAAGGGATTCCAAGAATAACCTGAAACTGTGGAGCCTTGATTACATCAAACACAACACCCTCCCGATGGCCGTCGGGACTAATAAGAGTCACCTCAGTAGTGGAATGTGTTACCGGTCCAGAGGCAATTTCAGTTCCATCGACTGTGGTGATGACATCTTTGCTGGTTTTAGGACGGAGAGGGAGGTTAATCCTAGAGACCAATTCACGATCCACATAGTTTCCAATAGCCCCACTATCTATGTATGCCTTTATTGCATGCAACCGCTTAGGCTGTTCTTTATCTACGAGAACCATTGGCACAATGAAATGCGAGGTCTGAGAGTTAGTTTTCAAGCTCGGCAAGCGGACCCCTACACTTGTCGGGCGGAGTCGTTTCCCGAAACAGAGTCTTCATGGTTTTTATCAGCGGCTCCTACCGCCTTTTGGGGCGGTTTTGCCAGGCAATCTCGTAGAAAGTGTCCAGAATTCCCACAATAAAGACATCATTTTAACTGCCGCCTCCTTTCACGTTCCTTTTGAGTTAAGGGTCCTTTAACCCCTCCAATTTGCATAGGCTCAGAGACATCAACTCCCTTGGGGTTAGCATGGGTCTTGACCAACACCCGCGTCTCAAACCTGGACCGATCTGCTTTTCTGTTTTGAAGTCTGTGATCCAATTGGACCACTAAGTCTATATACTCTGTGCATTCTTGGGGCGGATTTACAACTTGGGCCAAGACATCTTTAAGTTCTCCGCGAAGGCCTCGATAAAACAACGTGACTCTTTTATCCTCTGGCCATCCCGTTTCCACAATTAGTCTATTAAAGGTTGCAATATAGAATAGGAGGTCCTGATTGCCCTGTCGCAGGGATAGAAGTTCGTCATCCAGAGCCTGCCCCTGAGAGTGTCGAGCAAATAACCTTTCCATGCTTGCTTGAAACCTTTGAAAATCACGGAGAATCGGGTCATCTTGAGTAACCAGTGGAACTGACCAATCGGCAGCGCAGCCGCTGAGATATGACAATGCAAAGGCTACCTTGTCTGATCATTAGGGAAGGCCCCAGGTCTGCATAGGAAGTACAAACGACACTGATTCATGAATACGGCGAATCGTTTGGGGTCCCCAGCAAAGCGTTCGGGTGGGGCCAGCGGCATGTTTCCAGGTAGATTAATCTGCACAGGGTTACTGGAAACCACAGGAGCGGGGTTCCCTCCGGAACCGGGTAGAGGAGTTTGCCCAGCTTGACCTTGCAAAAGCTGTCTGGCCAGGTCATCAGTTCTTTCCTTTGATATTATTAATTCCCTCCGGAGGGCATTAGTCTCTTGACGAGTGGCATGTACTTCGGCCCGTAATTCCCCCAGTAATTGGGCCAACTGATCAGTCTCAGAACTTTCCATAGCGCCTGGGTGGGAATTTGTAGGAAGTCTTTGCGTTCTGTTACGCTCACCTGACTCCCACGGAGGCGCTGGCCTGGTTCGCGCTGCTGTGACCTCTTCTAAGGTGATGCGCAGGGTTCAGAAGACGGACTGGCCGGGCCCCCAAATCTGGCTTGCCTGGCTCGCAGAAGTATCCTTCTGTAGGCGAAAATAGGGGATTAACTGTCTGCGGGGTAATGCAATCGGCCTCCCACTTCCCCTCTCACCCTCCTCGAAACCCTTCTGTGATTTCTCGTAGCGTCTCACCTTAGGGTCTGGAAGGACGAGCTCTCCATCCTGCTTCTGATGCAGGGGCGCGTTGGTATCCAGTTACTTCACTGGATTTTCGAATTGGTGAGAACCAAACTTGCTTGGCTTCCAGGTAAGTTTTTTGATAAGAGCTTCCCCTTGTGTCCATGCATTAATGTACTAATGCTAGTGTCATTTTCCCCATAGGGGCCGGGGTACGGAATGCCGGGGAACAGGCACCGACCCGAGATGAGAGGTGAAATCCTTGTAGAAATCAGGTAAGTCTTTAATGAGCGTTTTTTGGTAATGTCTTTTCATTCGCTCATTAACACTGATGTCTCTTTTTCCCCTTAGGGGCCGGGGTCCGGAAATGCCAGGATGCGGCGCGGACCCAAAATGAAGAGGGAATGAATCAACAGGTAAGTCTTAACATGGGGATTTAGCTTTCCTTATTCCCTTCTCTCTCTCACCTTTTGTTCTGGTCTTTTTCTCCCTAGGCGCTGGGGCGTGACTGCGAATCCGGATGATCGCTGCTGAACATGGAGGCGCCCTGTAAAGGTGAGTGGAATGCAGCGCTGCAGCGATCGACGCGATGAGCTTTTAAATTAAAGTCTTCCTTTTCAGGATTGTCGGCGAGATGTCGCCGGGATGCGGATTTAGCAGGTAAGGACTTTTCCTTCTTCTGTTCTCTTCTTCTCTTCCTTTGCAGGTGATCCAGGATGCTGGCAGGCGTGGCAGAAGTCAGGATGCAGGAGCAGACACGGTGAGCGTCCAGCTGCTAGATGCAGAACAACGCGAAGCACGTGTGGCTGTTCGGGTGGGGTTTAAATAGCCTTGGAAGAAGTTCCAGGTATGTATCCTTCCTCCAATCAGGTATGTATCCTTCCCCGACCACGCCCGGATGGTAAATTAGTCCCACAGGTAAAGTAGTTCCTTTTAGGCCTCAAGGAGGCCGGGATCCTGCAGCATGGTCTGCATCAGGTAAGTGCGCCCAAGCACTCCCATAATGAGCCTGGCGCCTATGGCGCTAGGACTGATGTCTTTTATGAGCCTGGCGCCATAGGCGCCAGGACACTGTCCAAAGGGCCCCTATATGGGGTTGCTGGGTTCTTCCTTGGGGACTGGATGTCCGCTTTCAGGGACGCAGGGCTTGAACCGGCTCCCCGGAAGCGGGCATCATGACAGTAATGTAATAACCAAAGATGCATTAGCTGTAATGACTAATCTGTTTGTAGCAATCATAATGTGCCAATGACTGCTACCACTCTTGCACCCCCTGTAACTAAGTTCCTGCAAGTAACAGCGCCACAATGCCCCTGGGCTGTCTGCGCGCTATATAAATATAAATATAAATAAATAAATAAATAAATTGATTTTTTCTAGTACTCTTCCAATGAAAGGAGGGTTTGAAATTTGGTGGTAAGTCACGTGATCGTTTGGGTCAGCTGTGTATTTTCAACTAAATGTTTGGTTTAGTTATATTTCAGTATAGATGGGAGACTACCTGTACTGATAGAATCACTGCAGAATGATAAGCATGTAGGTGTCAGTTCTGGAGGTTTTGTGATGCCTTTGTTTATGTTGGGGCGGAGGCAGGTCTTCCGGAGATCCTACTGGATTGCACGAGTCTGCGATGGAGATGAGATCTGTGCATCGTAGAGGCGGAAGGAAGTTAGTGAAGGAGGGGAAGGGAACTTGGATGCATCGTTGATATGGCATGGAGGGAACCACCCTTTATTGTTTAGATGTTCTAGTATTAGGAGAATCTTTTTGTTAAAATTGTCTGAAATCCGATGAGTTTTTGAGACGGTGTGGGGTTTGTGTCACAAGTTGTCCATTTCTTTACTTCTTGGAGGATATTGGCTGTGTTGGCAGTAGTGCACTCTATTGGCTTTGAGTACTTCAGAGCTGTAGAACCACAGCTGTTGGTGATAGGCACATTTGTTTGGTTGCAGGTTATTTTTCCTGCAGATGTTTCTAGTAAATGTTGTTCCATGTTCATGTTGTTTAGTCTGGGGGTGAAACCATCTCACCAGTTTCTTCTTTTGCAAGCTTTTGAAGGGTTTCATTGATGCAATTCTGTCCAGAACAGAAAGGATCCAGTTGTGAATGTTGTGGATTTTCTCATCTGGTGTGGTTGTTACATTATCTGCGGTGATGATCACGTTTTTTGCTTTTAGAGTTTCCACTAGTGTGTTGACCTCCACTTATTTGCAGGGTCGGGTTATTGTCGGCAGCCTTTGCGATGGCTCCACGAGTGGTTGTTTGTCTGTGACTATTGTAAAAGATAGAGATTGGTGGTTCCCCAAGCAAGGTGTGCCATGCCTGTATAGTTTGCATATTTGTAGATTGGAAATTCTGCTCCAAAAAGTAGAGGTATCCACTGGTGGGCCATACTCCGCTTGTCACTAAAGTATGAAAAGTAGAAGGGGAAAACCCTTTGTGATTTGAAGTGGCCATGGCTCAGGCTTTCAGGTGCAGGAGGAGAAGGAGATATTCTTTCACTGGAAAACATCCATTTTTGGGGATTTCCGATGAATAGGTTAAGGCAAGGTTTTGTTTCCAACATGTGTCATGTTGTATTTGGTTTTTTGTTGTTTTAAAAAAAAAAGTATTATGATATGGTTGTGTAAAGTAAACCTTTCTCAAACAATCCCAAACTCAATAAATTACATATCACATACAAAAGAATTAAAACAAAATTCATTTTAGAAAATTCATTGTATATCACACATTTTTACATGAATCATCCTAAACTATATCTTCCAAGGGGAAACATTCCCGCATCCGACCCAAATTCCTCAGAGAATTAAAGTGACAAGTCCCTCCATAGATTATTAAGTCATTAACAATAAAGTACCTAAAACATATACACCATTAGAAGGTTTACAATAGTCAATGATTATTTTACATCGGGTAGAATCATGTTAATCAAATCAACTATAACTAAGATCAGATAAATGAGTTTACCTGCCAGGATTTTAAACCAAAAAAGTCTCTTTTTTCAAAATATTATTTCATGCAATCCAATGTTTTTAAACAACTAGAACCTTTGATTTTCTAATGCAGAACATTCCATAAACAAGTGGAACAATGATTCAGGATACATTTCCTTGCAGAAATGCCATGACCTATCTATCTAGATCTTACAGTGAGAATTTCTCCTCTGGGCAATACATTCAACCTCAGTCTTAAAAGTACATTTCTTAATGTACAAGAGGGACATTTCAGTACATTACATAGGGTGGAAGCCCATTCCGCTTTCTTTCCTCATTCCGCAATTTGTTGATTAGGGGCAGTGTCGGATTGGCCCCTCGGCCTTTCGGCCCGTGGCCGGGCCGAAATCGTCCCTGGGAATTGGGGGCCTGTTTCTGGTCATGCCTTGGCTGGTTTGTAGGGAAAAAAGCCTTTCATCCTTCGTAGGTCGATAAATGAGTACCAACACAGGTTGGGTAATATTGTATGCATATTTGTTTTTTAAAAAGAGCTTAAGCGTAAGTGATATACATTAACATAGTATCATTTGGCCTTGGACGTCTGCTTGCATTCACAGTAATTTAGTGTACTTAGGAACACTGCTATTTGATGCCACTTCCTGTTTTGTCAAGTGGTGAACAGTTGTGTTTCATCGCTTCCGGGATGTCACTTTGGGGTGGGGTCAAATGACATCACTTCTGGTGATGTCATTAGAGGTCAAGAGTCATGAGGCGAGGGGTGGGGTGGGCCACTTTTTTGAGGCGAGGTGTGGGCCACTTTCTTTTGGGTGACCGGGCCTATTTCTTGTCCCAGTCCGACCCTGATTAGGGGGTGAGATAATCTCACATGCACTGACCCTTTCTGAGGCGGTGCCTGCACCAATGCATTTCCTTGCAAGCAGTTCCTTCCAGTGGGCCGCTGTTATTACTGGTATCATTTCCCAGGACAGGCAGTTACTCCTCAGGCAACAGACGCCGCAGTGTCTCATCAGGCTCATACAACAATGCAATGGTGCTGAACAATGAAATGGCGGCACCGCAAGTGTAGATGGTTTCTAATTTTGCCCATGTGCTTTTGTCCCTTTACTCCACCTGCTTGGCAACCAGCCATCTAAATGCTAGACCAAATGTTAAAAAAAGGAAATACGTGCCTTTCTTCCTGCAACATGCCGCTTTGATGAGAGGGAGTCTGCTTTCAGTGTTGATTGCATCTTCGTAATCAACATTGAAAATGGACTCTCTCCCATGGAAGCAGTGTCACAGGACCAAAGGTATTTTTTTCCTTTCTTTTTTAGACTTTAACGTCCATGTGTGCCTTTTTGCTGGTGCTAATGGCATCATAGCGTGCAGGAGCGGGCCGTCCTTGCTGCTAACGGCTCTGCCAACCGTGTTAAGAGACCCTTCCTTCTCTTGCGCCCTTAACTTGGGATATGTGCCATTACCGTCAGGGTCGGACCACTGTCAGGGATTATATTGCATCATTATACTGCAGGGGGTAAACAATCAAGAAATCTTGCATGTCTCAGTGCTACACACACAGACACACCTATCTCTCAGTGATGTGTGAACACATGTCTCAGTGCTGCGTGCACGCCTTTATCTCTGTTTTGCTGTTTGCATGTGTTTTTCTTAGTGTTCAATGAGTGTTTCTCTATGATGTGCACGTGTCTTTGTTCTGTGCTTGCATGTTTCACAGTGGTACGTGCCTGTGTTTGTGTGTCAGAGCTGCACACACGTGCTTATCAAAACTGTCTGCTCGTGTGTGTCTCAGTGCTGTCTGCTTGTGTGTCTCAGTGCTGCATTCACATCTGTGTCTCAATGCAACATACCTGTGTCTCAGTGGTGTGCACATGTGTATTAGTGTTGAGCACATGTGTATTAGTGTTGCATGCGTATTTGTGCTGCTGACACAAGTGTGTTAGTGCTGCACATGCATGTTTCGTGGTGCTTCATGCCTGTGCATCTCAGTGCTGCACATATATGCATGTGTCACAGTGCTGAAAAACACACATACATGCAACATTGGGCGGCAAAGCCACATGCAGTATCTCAACACACAACACATGAGCAGACAGCAAATAGAGAAATGTGCACATTACTTACACCCATGTGTGTGCATGCAGCACTGAAATATGCATGGATGTGTACATCACTTACACCCACGTGTGTGCATGCAGCACTGGACTATGCATCGATGTGCACATCACTGAGACACACACACACACATGATGCAGCACTGAGACACAAACAGTACTGACACACACACCACTGAGACCGCCGAGTGGGCCGCGATCCGTGTTGTGTGCAGTAGGATCTCTCCCATGGCGTCCTGCCTCTGTTGTTTTTGTTGCTGTTCTACTATTTGACAACAATTGTTTAAAATATTTTAAAAAGCTCGTAATTCATTACGACGTGACTGTGGGTCTTTTTACTATTGACTCAGCGTAGTGGAGATTCTTTCCTCGCCTGGAGTGCGGTGTGAACTCCTTCCTTTTTTGTGTATTACACGGCCACGTTAGTGGCCGTGTAGTTATGGTTAAGTTGCTAAACCCATAGGAAGAGCACTTTTTGGGCAGCTTATAACTTTGCTCCCCCTGGACGAATCCTCACCAAACTTTGCAAAAAAGTATATGGCCCACTCTGAATTTTTTGCAAAGTTTGGTGAGGTTTGGCCCAGTGGGGGCAAAGTTTTAGGGGGGGTCCCAAAACTTCTGTTTTTCCCATAGACATAATGGGAAAAATGTTTGCTCACGCCTACAGCCCAAACTGCTGGACGGATTTTCACCAAATTTGCAGCAGGAGCAGCAGCTTGGTCCCAAAAGCGTGCTTTTATTAATTTGGTGTAAATCCGTCCAGTAGTTTTTAAATGACCAAAACGTAAGGCAAACAAATTTGTGATATCTATGTCCGCTCCGCGGACACACTTCCCTGGTCGGTCCGCGGACAGGACACGGATTGGCCACATGGCATGCGTCATGTCTGCGGACATGTGACGTGCTCTCCGATTGGCTGGGGTGAAGCGTGAAGAGCGTCAGATTTTCTGGAGATGCCCAACATCTTGGATTCTCTTCCGGTGTCCGTGGACATTGCGGTAAAACATATTAAAAAACACAACATTGCACTCGTCAAACTTATCAAATAATGTTTGGGGAGGTGAGCGGTGATGAGGATGGGATGGAATATGGCTGCAAGAAGCAAAAAAACGAGTTAACTAAAAAACATCCGAACACAAAGAAAGCACGTTGCGGTGTAGACCACGCGCACGCGCACAACTACTTCACCCGCTTTTGACATATACCGCACCAGTCAAAACGCACAGACACTTTCTTTTTCAAACTCGCACGTGTGCCTCACCCGAACACGGACACGCATTGAAGAAATCACGCAGAAATGAAGACCGCGCACAAGAGTTAACGGAAAACATGTAGCAGTGAGGACCCCGCACACGTGCTGTAGAAAACACATAGCTGCAAAGACCACGCACACGCGCTGTAGATAACACGTAGCTGAGAAGACCAAGCACACGCGTTGAATGAATCACGCACACGCGTTGATGGAAGCATGTAGCAGTGTATCTTTTTCAAACTCGCACGCACGCTCTTAACAGATGAATCCGAGCTCAAACGCGCCTTATCTGAACATGCACACGTGTTGAAGAAAAACACGCAGAAATGAGATGAATCCGAGCTCACACACGCCTCATCTGAACACGCACACGTGCTGTAGAAAACACGTAGCTGCGAAGACCGCTCACACACGCTGTAAATAACACGTAGGTGCGAAGACCACGCACACGCATTGTAGAAAACACGTAGCTGCAACGACTGCACACACGCGATGTAGATAACACGTAGCTATGAAGACCACGCACACGCTCTGTAGATAACACGTAGCTGAGAAGACCACGCACACGCGTTGAATGAAGCACGCACTTGTGTTGAAGGAAGCACGTAGCAGTGTATCTTTTTCCAACTCGCACGCACACTCTTAACAGATGAATCCGACCTCACACGTGCCTTATCCGAAAACGCACACGCGTTGAAGAAAAACACGCAGAAATTAGATGAATCCGAGCTCACACCCGCCTCATCCGAACATGCACACGTGCTCTAGAAAACACGTAGCTTCGAAGACCGCTCAGACGCGCTGAGGATAACACGTAGCTGTGAAGAGCACGCACACGTGTTGTAGAAAACACGTAGTGTGAAGACCACGCACATGCATTGTAGAAAACACATTGCTGCGAAGACCGCACATGCGCGCTGTAGATAACACATAGCTGCAAAGACCACCCACACGCGTTGTAGAAAACACATAGCTGTGAAGACTGCACACACGCGCTGTAGAAAACACGTAGCTGCGAAGACCACACACACGCGTTGTAGATAACACGCAGCTGAGATGACTGCGCACACGCGTTGAATGAAGCACGTATCAGTGTATCTTTTTCAAACTTGTACACGCGGTCTAAACAGATGAATCCGAGCCCACACGTGCCTCATCCGAACACGCACATGCGTTGAAGAAAACCACGCAGAAATGATGACCGCACACAGGCATTAATGGAAAACACATAGCAGTGAAAACTGCGCACACATGCTGTGGAAAACACATAGCTTTGAAGACCAGGCACACGCGCTGTGGAAAACACGTAGCTGGGAAGACCGCGCACACGTGTTGGGAAGTGAAGAGGGGCCCTGTATGGAACCCGGCCTTCCCTTTCCATGGTGGCCCTCTTGGTAAAGGATTTTCCTTCCTACACTGGGATGCCTCAGGCATACCGGTGTGGGAAGAAAAATCTTTTTTTAGCACCCCGGGTTCCCGCTTTGGGAACCTAGGATGCTAATGGCCTTCATCCATTTAAAAGGACGTTATGGTTAAGTTGCACTAATAAAAACCTATGAAATTTAGTAAAAAACCTTTGTTAAAGGGACATTATGGCTAAGTTGCGCTACTAAAAACCTATGAAATCCAGTAACAAAACGTTGTTAAAGGGACGTTATGGTTAAGTTGCTCTACCAAAAACCTATGAAATTCAGTAACAAAAACGTTGTTAAAGGGACGTTATGGTTCCAAGTAAAACCAAAAAAAACCTAAAATTCACCAGTTATGGTAAGCTAAGCAACCATAACTTGCGCCACCACCATGCACTGCTAAGACTAAAACCCAGGACATCAAAGATGACATCACAAATGTCATTGATGACATCACTGATAACATCAGATGTGCATTTACTTTTCATGAAAACTCTGTACAAGGGATTCGTATTATCATTTTGACAGAAAAAGTGTGAAGGATAATTGGAATAGATGTCTTGAGCTATCTAGTGGATTAGGCAATGCATTGATATAAATAGCATTCGATTATGAAGTTCTTTACACTATAGTAAGCGACTCAAGTATAAATATAAGCATTGTGTGCAGTATACATGACGGAGGTGCAATATTCATAATCTTACCATATTGAATAGTGAAATGATAAATGCTTTTTTATTAGAGTTTCGTGTACTGTGCAAAGTGTAATAAGTAGCTAATAAAACCACTTACTACATAATTTCATTATTACATACAAAACACAAAGCCACAAGAACACATACAAATATGAGTATATATAGAGAAAGTGAAGTATGCAAAAAAGCAACAGAAGAAGCAGAAAGTGTTCACAACCTAATTGATTATCTTTATGCACAGAAAGGGTTGCTCTGCTTCAAACCTACTACTTTCCTAAGTACAAATATCACATGATGTGATTGCACCCTAAAGAAACTAATGCAAATACAAATATGAGCACATCCAGAGAAAGTACAGTAATAAAAAAAAACAGCAAAAGCATAAGAAAGTGTTGATAACCTTACTGAGTGTGTATTTTTTCTATGTATATGTTTTATATGGTGTGAGTGGACCCTAAGAGAATTCTTGTAAGAACATATTTGAAGTATAAGTCTACAAATATAGTACTTTTTGATTTTTTTGTGCCTAACTATTACTGTCTAAGATGTATCACTAAAGGAAAAACAGCGAGTCAGACGTGATATCCTGGGTGTTAGTCTTAGCAGTGCATGGTGGTTGCTTAGCTTACCATAACTGGTGAATTTCAGGGGATTTTCGGTTTTACTTGGAAGAACCATAACGTCCCTTTAACAAAGTTTTTTTACTGAATTTCATAGGTTTTTAGTAGCGCAACCTAACCATAACGTCCCTTTAACAAAGTTTATATATATATATATTTATTCAAAAGGGAAATTTGTGTCTGTTAGAAATTTTTTCAGCATACTTCCCAACATGCTACAAACCTGAAATGTGGCATGTGGGTAGGTTCCTTGGTGTAGACAATGTAAAAAGTATAAAATATAAATATACATTTGTCTATTTTTCTTTTTAAGTAGGAATTACTGTGTGAAGCAGAGGTACAACTGCTAGTGTATATTTTTTTATATATATATATATATATATATATATATATATATATATATATATATATATATATATATATATATATATATATATATATATATAATACTTTAGCAGACATGTCTCCAGTGATGGGAATGAAAAACCCATCACTGGAGATATGTCTTGTAAAGTATTTAATTACAAAACCTGTGCAATTCCAAACTTTTAACATTCAAATAAAATAGTCAACTTGTTACAGCATACATATATGTTAATCTCTGTGGGGCCAGGTAAAGGTATTCCTATCACCACAGTCCATGTATTCTTAGTTGTTTAATTGCTCAGTTTTCTTGCTTCCCTGTACTCATCCCTGGGATCACAAAAGTTACTCAAAGCTGAAAAACTTGCAAAGTAACTCGTTGATAATGAAAACGCTTATGCTGTGACATATGGGGCATACTCTGGAGCCAAGCAGCAATTTGTAATATTATTTGAAATTAGCATGTATACTACACTAAAATAAATGTACGCCAAAGATGCAGGGCCTCATCATGATTTGGACGGTATCCCGGTGGTAAATGCACCGGGATACCGCCCAACACTATTAGCTTTACCCCAATTCAGTCTGGTGCAATTTGCGCCAGATCCAGAGTTGCGATGGCACTGTTAATCCCCATTTATTTTGAGTTCATAGCACCCTATGAGGCTTTTCGGCACTATTGCCTCTGGCGGTAATAGCACCGGCAGTAATAGCGCCGAAAATGGGCGGAAAGCTGGAGATTTACCTCCAGCTTAAAGCTCGGGATTGGGCAGAGCGGTAATGCAGTGGTAATTGCGTTACCGCCTCATTTTCTCATGGAGACCCATTTGACAAGCTACTTTTCCACCACATAACAGTCTCCAATCCTCGCTGAGTTTTTTTTGTGGCTTTATGAAAGCTTTCTGACTCATCATTGAACATGACACACCCTCCACACAAGCAAGGGAGGCATTTTCGATCTCCAGTTTTGGTAATGTAATTGGGGATAGAGAATGGATTTTGTGCAAGACTATCCACAAGCACAAAAAAAGCTATGGAATATATAAACGATGCAGGCATGACTTGCAGGCTTGCTGGAGGCCACAAAGTATGCATGCAACACACACTGCATATCGAAACGTGCAAAGGAGTAACTTTGAAACTTTGGAGAATCGCATAGAAACACAGTGGCAAGCAATGAATCTACACAACCAAGATCTTGGAGGCTACACATCATTGTGTGTACTACTAGCAATGTCTGTTATGTTGCAAACTGTCATCAAGCAACACAATAGAGCATCATTTCAAAATGTCACATGGATTCTAAACACTATTTACTGTACCAATACAATGAGACACTGGAACATGCAGATTAAATTTAAAATGGTTGAACATGGCAATTTTAACCATTTCACATACAAAACCATAATGCCATACATTTTCAATTATGGAACAAATATTAGAATAATTTCAATAGTTAACACTCCTGTGAGCTCTTTCAATTTTACTGTGATGTCAGTGGGCCTTTCATTGTTTAAGACGAAGATCATTTGCCTGAAATATATGCCTTTGACTATAATCCTCTGTTATCGTATAGTGCTTCGTCTGATGTAATTATAGCACTTTAAATTGAGAATGTCCAAGAACTCCTACCTGGCAAAAAACAATGAAACCATTATACCACTTCGTGCAGCATCTTCGCTTGATCTGGTAATGTTAGTAGTTACGTACATTGGGCTCTTCACTGTATTTTCTTGTCAAAGCTCCGAGCCACCGCACAATCTGACTGCTGCATCGCTCTACAGATTGAAAAATGGCGTATCAAGCTCTCAATAATGAGACAGTCAAAATGTATAAAAAGAAATGTACGTGCCGTTAGACCTCAGCCTTAATTAATTACAACTTCATGAATATACGTCTCTACACAATGGCATTTGCTAATTGAAGTGAGCAAGATGTTCCAACAGGTTTGGATTACAAGTCTTCCAACATAGGACAATAGCCATAATTGCACCTTAAAATATATTTGGCAGAGGGATAGATACAGGCTTCAGCGGCATGCAGATATCTGACCCCAAAAACATGCTGTCACTTGCAGTTCAAATGCAGACTGTGCAAATACACAAATACCTCTGCTCTTGGCACCTTGATCTCCCCCTATGGCTTCACCCATCAACTCTTTGCTGATGACACTCAGAACTTCTCCTTTCCCACAATATCTGACTAGCTGCGGTCAAGAATTTCTAGCTGTCTCTCTGCCATCAAATACTGGATGGCATCTCACTCCACTAAGACTGAGGTTCTCTACTTCCCATTTAAAGAGGCTACCTCTTCCTCTCGGACTCATGTATGTTTCTCTCCTGACTACCTTTCCAACTCTGCTTCTGCTCACAACCTTGGTGTCGTCTTCGATCCATCTCTCAATTTCTCACTTTTCATCCCCAAATCTGCCACTACGGCCAGATTTAGGGAGTAATTCATAGAATTTGGTGCACAAGTCGCGCAAGCGGCTGGCGCACAGAGTGCGTGTGTGGCAGTCTGCGCCAGCCGCGTGCGCCAAAATCCATTTAGGCGCACAGCGTATTCATGGATTTATACATCCATAAGCAGCCGTGGTGCAGAGTGGCGCAGCGACCCTGCAGCAGTGCCAGTTACGCCACCAAGCCCACCGCGTGCGCCAAAAACCTCGTACAAATCCAGTACATGGCGCAAAGGCCAGTGGACCAGCATACAGCCCCCCAACCACGACAACGTGTGTAAAACTCCCAGCGCACCCCTCAGAATATACAGACCCCGCTCGCGCCAGCGAAAACGCGTGTAAAACTCCTGCGCACCTCTCGGAATACACATATCCCACTCGCACCAGTCCTATCATGTGTAAAACTCCCTGCGCACCCACGGAATACACGTAGCCCATTCGCACTAACGAAATCACGTGTAAAACTCCAGGCGCACCCACGGAATCCACATAACCCGCTCGAGCCAGGTGGATGGGCTGCCTGCGCGTATTCTGGGGGTATGTGGGGAGTTTTACACATGATAGGCCTGGCGCGAGCGGGGTACGTGTATTTCGGAGGTGCGCGTTGAGTCTCACACGCGATAGGGCTGGTGTGAGCAGGATACGTGTATTTCGGGGGTACGCATGGAGTTTCACATGCGATAGGGCTGGCGCGAGCGGGGTACGTGTATTTCGGGGGTGTGCATGGAGTTTCACGGGGTATGTGTATTTTTCGGGGTGCGCGTGGAGTTTCACACGCGATAGGCCAGGTGCAAGCAGGGTACGTGTATTTCTGGGGTGCACGTGGACTTTCACACGCGATAAGGCTGGCGCAAGCAGGGTACGTGTATTTCGGGGGTGCGAGGGGAGTTTCACACCCGATCTGGCAGTGTGTGCCCTCCTGAGTATGCCCCCCCTTCCCCATGCCCTGCTGGCAGCCCACACCACAGGGGACCAGACCACACCCCCAGTCCATGCCCTGCAGGCAGCCCATCACCCCTGGGCATGCCCCGCAGGCAGCCCATCACCCCTGCCCCATGGCACCATACACATGGGAGGCCCAACTCATGTCCCCCACCCACCCCCATCGAGGGGCACCTGCCAGCAAGCCCCAACTAATGTCCCCCCACCCCCCACCCACCCCCATTGATGGGGCACCTGCCAGCAGGCCCTGACTCATGTCCCCCACCCACCCCCATTGACGGGCACCTGCCAGCAGGCCCCGACTCATGTCCCCCCACCCTCCACCCACCCCCACTGATGGGCACCTGCCAGCAGGCCCCTACACATAGGCCACCAAACAACATGTTCTAACAAAACAGACCCATGGCCCTAACGCCAACCAAAATCCCCCTTGCCCCACAGTACAAGCATGCAACCATCCACAGCACCCACTCCCAAATGACCCATGGCATAACACTCTTAAAAGAACCACCATGCCCAAGCATAAATGCACAACAGAGCCACATAGTGGCAACACATGACTGAGGCAATGTTACTTGAGACATGCACAAAAGCAATGATAGTACACAACACCAATCATGAACTCAGAATGAATGTATTAACAACCCAATGAAATTACAGAAAGAAAATCAAATGTGAAATTCAATAAACAATGACAGATATTAACAAAAAGTAATGAAAATCCAATGAAAAACAAAATTCTACAGCATGAAAAAAGAAAAGTGGTCCATCGGCAATGTCAATAAGAATATAATAATCCCAAAAAAATTAAACCATTGATACATGAGAATTGTCCATAAAGAAAGTATGTACAAGTCTTCATCTATATACAAACGAAGTCCAAAGGGTCAATGATCCCAAAAATAAATGAAGCCTACCAAAAAGTCCTAGGAAAACAAAAATATATACATGAAGTGGAGCAAAGTCCATTATCTCCAAAACAAAAGAAAAAACAAAGGAAACCTAACACTAAAGAACTATGTACAAAGGCGGTGGGCAAGTCCTACGGCTCACTCTTTGATGTTCCGGGCCAGGGCATCATCAAACTCCTTTTCAACGTCATGGAGGCGGGCCTCTTCCCTGGCCTCGAGGTCTCACAGGGATGCAGTCATGGCAGCCTCCAACTCCCTGCGAGTGGCCTTGAGGCACTCAGCCCACCTCAACGCCCTGCGCATGGAGTTCTCTGCCCTGACCATAGTGAGCCGTGCCTCCTCCGCCCGCTGCCGCTCCGCATCTATCCGCTGGGCAAACCGCTGCCACGCGGAAGACACTCCCAATCCAGGGTCCTCCTGCCCTTCGACCGATTCCTGCCCCTGTGATGTTGATGGTCCCGAACCATCATCGCTCCCACCTTGAGCCTGCTGCTGCTGTGCATGTGCCCTGCCTGCCGATACATGCACGTCCTCCTCCTGCTGGGGTCCAGTTGTTTGGGTGGCCACCCCTGCTGGACCTCTGACTCCCGACTGCGGCAAGGATGTGTCCTCCACCAGCCTGGCCACTGGGTCTGAGGCAGCTCCACAGGGTGCCCAGGTGATTCTTGGGCAGGTAGATGGCACAGAGGACTACTGGCGCATAGGGGGTGCACTTGAGGAGGGGGTCGGTAGAAGATCCAGCACACAGAGGAACCCAGCGCCGCTGACCCATCCTAGTAGGTCGACGCGGTCAATGAGGTATTCGAAATGACATGCATTCTACTCATGAGAAGTCTGCACGTCATTCCGAATACCACGTTGACTCAACACCACCCCAGCTAGGACAGGCTCAACCCGGTCACGGATTGCCATGTCCGCAGGGAGAGAGAGGACAGTTGTTGTTCGCACATCCCATCCCTGAGAACGGGTCTGGACGAAGGCATCCCTGCTGGTGCGGCATGATGCAGTCACAGGATCGGGGACATGATTACACACAGGCACCTCTGCAGCGGTCTGTGCTGCCTCCTGTCCCTACCCCTGGACTGCACCACTAGCACCAGTGGACTCCCCCCTCCAGGCCCTGTGCATGTGCCTTCCACGGCCTCCTCCTCAACCGAACCCCCCACCAACCTGGATGACTCCGTGCCATCTACCTCCATAGCCCCCTGTGGGGGCTCAGTTGTCCCTTCTGCTGCCGAGGAGTCCACCTCCGACCTCCACCTCTTGGACCTTCCCTCAGCAGCTGCGGCTGCCGACGCGGCACCAGACGCCTCACTCCCTGAAGAGATGATAACCTGGGAGGGCGGCTGGGCCTTGCATCTCCGGCTGGCGGTGGGATTGCTGCTGCTGTGCTCCACAGCACCGTCTCCGCCCTCTTCATCAGTTGATGCTGCAGACAGGGAGAGGCAGAACACATGCATCAGGGCCCTGTAGAATGGTCTGATACACACATGACATTTGCACATGAGTGGCAGTGTCAAACTTCACAGATGGCATCACACTCCCCAACACACATATCATTTGAACCCACACACATGTGCAAATTAACAGGAATGTTGCAGCAGGCAGCATCATCCATACACATACAACATCATGAACATCCGAAGGTTAGCCTGATGTCACATGCAACACGGGGAGTGCTGAACACATGCACACAGGCCACCAGACATACATGCATCTGTACATCTCCACCACCTGTCACAGTGTAATCATCGGCAACTATGTCACATCTGCCAAATCGGGTTCCCACATGTCTGTGTCAAATGCATCCATGGCGTATCACATTCACACACATGTCAAACACACACACGCACATGAAAGCCGTGCACATACATGAAGTTGGAAGCAGCATCCATGTGTCACACCACAACCATGCCACAGTACATTCACAGACATGCTAACGTGTGGATCCCCACATGCATTCGTGCATCATGCATTTGAACACATACACCATTGATGTGCCTCACACATGACTGGACTCACATGCGGCAGGCTCATGTCCCTGCACATACACAACCATACATGGGCCTTTCCATACATATGTTCAAGCAGCACACTCCTGGCACACCTCAACATGCACTGCGTCCAATCAGTACACATGGACACTTACCGCTCGACTCCAGGCGGGTCTGCCTCTCAAGGACCTGGAGGTGGAGCGCTGGGCGTATATGTTCCAGGACCCTCATCTGGTTGAAGGTAAGGCGGACCCGGCACCCCTCTGCATGTGCTGCCTTCAAGAGGCGCCGGGCCTTGCTGGGGGTCCTGGACCTGAAGTCCTCCCAGGGCTTCCGGATGTGTGCTATGTCGCGGGCTGCCACCCCCTCCACGTAGATGGCAGCCACAATGTCCTTCCAGATCCTCTTTCGTCCTTCATTGTTGGCGCGTGGTCTTCCGAAGAGAGCATCATAATGCACCAGGTCTTGCTCCACCAGGATAGCAACTTCTGCGGCACTGAAGCTGGTAGCCCTCTGCCTTTCTGGCTGGGGGTTGCCAGTGGACTCCGATGTTGTTTCCCCCAACATGGCAACCCCCGAGGCAAGTGTGGGTGGGCAACTGGGTCCTGGTGCTGGGCTGTGGAGTGATGGAACTTCAGTCGGTAGTCTTCTGTTCCAGCAGGAGTGGTCACAGCAACTGGATCCCTGCAGATGGCTGACATGCAGGCACCAAATAGCAGGGCACGTGGCCAGCAAGCAGGCAGGCAGTGGCAGATGGCTGGTGGGAGTCAGCTTGGGGCTCTGGAGGGCAGGAAAATGGCCTTCTGGGCAGGAGCGTGGTCTTCCGTGTGCTGTCGCGTGGCCAGCTTGATAGGGAGTGATTTGGCATGTAATTCGAGGAAAAGCCCTTAGAGCATAAGCGCATCTATGACGTAACACGCGCGGGCGTTCCACTCATCACAGGTGGATACTGATTCAGCACGTGAAAAAACAGCACATCCGTGTGTTAATGCGTGTAATTCGAGGAAAGGGTCTAAGCGCGTAAGTGATGTGACACGCGCAGACATTTCCCTCAGCACGGGTTAAAGGTGAGCGGGCCCAGCAGTTTGCTGTATGTGCCTTTCGTGGAGACTGACGTGTGTTGCTACTTCTGGTTGTTTCGCGCGCCATCACAACTTCACAGCGGATCGTATCTCTTCTTTTGGCGGGGGTATTGGCTACGCGTGTTTTTCATTATCACGCTAGTCAGGGGGTGAGTTGCGCACGCGATTTTTCCCACTGCGGGTGCCCCTGGGTATCGCGTACCCGTTTTCGAGGTCATAGTAACCTGCGTGTCCCACGTGTACGTGTTTTTCGTGTCCCTGGGTGCCACCGCGTACTGCGGGAGGTTAATTCCACACACGTGGGCTACCGGGGGTTGTGTGCATGGTTTTACTGCAGTTTTGGGGTGCCTGAGCGTTGCGTGACCCGTCACTTTATCACCAGGGTCACATACAGCCTTGCAGGTGCAGGGGTGCTGTTAACATCTAGTACCCCACCCCCTTCACCCCAATTGCCCAGGACAATTGTCGTGTACACCTCCCATTGGCAATACTACAAAGGCACCACTACATCTGTGCCATGGTTGGGAGGCCATGAAAGGTGAGGGGTGCCTCAGCTGGGCGTACTCCACGTGGCGGGTGTGGTCAGGGACATGGCTGGGGTGACCAGGAAGTAGGGGGACTCCAGGGTGTCCAGGATGGCTGCAGAGGGGGAAAAGGCAGGGGTGCCCCAATTCGGCACGTGTTGGTGCAGTCATGCCACCGCCCCCTGTGGCTCCGGGGGATGCAGCTCTTGCATCTGGCACTGGCGCCCATGTGACCCGGCAGTCCGTTTCATCGACTGCCATGGGCCCAAAGGTAGTGGGTAGCAGGTGCAGCTGTGGACACCACGACCCAGGCTCAGGGTCGGCCAGCGCATGCTGCGTTGGCACTTGAAGAGTCCCAGGATGATTTTCAGGAGGTCAGGAGGCACACCGTAAGTGCACGCAGGGCTGCCCTGACCGAGGCACATGTCTCTGGGCAGTATTGTCATCTGCTGCCCCGAGCAGCCGGGTGTTGGCAAGTGCATGGGCAGATGCAGCCGGCACCACCCCGGCTGTGAGTCTACCATCCAGGACAGTCCCGGTCAATGACCCTGGCACAGCGGATGTTGCTGTGCAGGGTCCATTCCAGGGCACCCAGCAGCCACTGACGCAAGTCAGGGCTTCCGTCCTTGTTCCACCTGCCACTCCCTCTGGTCAATCCACCAGTGCCACTAACCATACTCATCAGGGCGGCATTTGCCAGTCAGGGTCCGGACCACTGCTCAAGAGTAGGAAGGTTGCATCTGCAGCAGAGGCTGGGACCCCAGACATGGCTCCGGCCTCCAGCACATCGATGAAGAAGCCTTTCTGCAAGCAGGAACTGGACTTCCTTGTGGACTACGTGCAGGGACACGACTGTCATATGCCAATGGGCCCGAATTGTCACACTATGGCTGCCCAGCATTTGACCCACTGGAAGCATGTTGCGGAGGGTGTCAGTGCAATCAGACATGAGGTGCTCACAGCTCAGGAGTGCAAAAAGTGCAAAAAGCATTGGGATGACCTCCGGCGCTCTGCTAAGCAAAAGCGTGCCTCTAATTATAACATGACTCTGGTGACTGGCAGTGGGCCACCACCTGAGGAGGAAGAGATCACTTTGCATGAGTCAGTCGCTGCAGAGTTCATACCGACAGAATTGTACAAAGGAGTGGGAGAGATGCTGGACTTTGATGCCTCGTCCAGCGAGTGTTGTCGCGTGTTTGTCCAGACCATGTGTGGTTTGCTTGTGTGATGTGTTGTGCTTGTCTGCCACTACATGCTATGTGTACATGGTTCTCATGTGCGAGTCATGCAATGCTTCACTGATGCGTGCCTGCTGTGCAGGATGCTGGACATGTAGAGCAGACGGGGACTGTCCTCATCACCACACCTGCACCCTGCTCACATGCTAGTCACCCAGCTGCCCCTCCAGTCCATGTTCTAGCTCACTGGCCCTTCTGCATGTAGGCTGGGGTGTCTTTCCACTCAGCACTGGGACTATGTCATTGCATGACTGGCGTGTATGTGTGTTCTGCCTGCATGCGGGTAATCCACGTAGGCATGCTCCCTTGCCCTTCTACACCACTGCACCCCAATTTCACCATGGCACTGGTGGGTGTTATGTTGGAGTACTGCAATGGCCTGTTCAACGCTCCTGTGTACATGCACACTTCTCCCTGCCAACCTGCCAGACGCATACAGTGGCCTACATACTTTGTCCTTGATGGAGGGTGTCTCACTGGGACTGTGCAGATGGCAGATGCTCCGCAGGGACATGAGTGCCTATTCCATGAATGCCCCTATGTGTCCTTGCCCGGATGATCATTGTAGTACATGTCCAGGGTGACATATATTGAATGGCATTTGATCATCCATTCGATGGCCACTCTGGCTCAGTCCTGCATCACACACATGTTTAGGGTGTCACAGACTGTGGGGCACAGGCCTTCCCCTGTTTCAGGCCCCCTGACTCTGTTCAACTGGTGTAGTGGCTTCTGCACACATGGGTGCACTACTGAGGGTTCATCATGTGCCCTGCTTACTGTCCCATTCTCATCTTCTGTGTTGTCAGTTGACTCAGATGATGCAATTGACCTTAGTCAACACTGTCTGCCAATACACAGTTCTCTGGTCACACTTTCGCTGCCATGCAATGCCTCCCTGCATTTTCACTTGGGTGGGTTTGGGGGGGGTTAGCCTGTAGGCATGCAACCCATTGCATGCACATTGCACGGGATGCCTGAACTTGCCCTTACACTGCCTTCATGTTTATTTATTGACATCATAATGTACTTGTTCATGTAGATAGTGGGTAACGTACACATGTTTTGCACTGCATCAACCCACTTCTGAGCCGTGTTACACCGTTCTACATGCCTACTCACTGCTGCAATGTTGTAGCTGCTTGCTTTGCTGTATTGGATGCTGTTCATGTTCACAATACAGGTGTACAGGGAAAGGGGTTTTTGGAACGCTTTCACATGTACATATGCAAGCATCTTCAATGTTGTGTAGTGCAACATTGCGGCTACTCACTTATGTGTGTGTAAATGTGTTAATTTACAAATGTGTCTTCCGCAGATTTTTTGTTGACTGACTGATATGTAGTTGATTGATGTTAATGCTGGTGAGATTTCAGCATTGCGCACGATATGTTCAACTGGCATAATCCATAAGGTGCACTGTTGTGCAGTATGTGTACGCCCAGGCTCACTTAACTGATATGGTGGGGCCTGGCCGTGCAGAATGTACACACGGAATAATGGAATAGTGCACATTCATAGCACAATGTGCTCAATCAGGCCCTGAGGGGTGTTCAGGAGGCTTCATGGCCTGCAGCTCGGACCGTACTGGCAGTTATGGTCCCTCATGCCTGGTTGCAAGCCCTTGCTTTGCTCGGGACATTCACTATATCTACATGGCCCATGACACCCGGTACGGGCGGAGCTGCCGATGGATGAAGCTATATTGGTGATGATAGTTTAGTGATGCATGTGTACATGCATATTACATGTGTCATTTTGTGTTTGGATCCACTTGCAGCTGTGGTGAATTTGCAGTTCAGACATGCTTATGGTCTGTGCCATCTCTTTGTTGCCATCTGTCTTTTCTGCCTGTGACATGTGTCATACCGAGGCGGTGTCTGATGGTGGTGATATACTACATTTTGTACTTGTGTAGGCTTTGCTATTTAGACACATCCATTTCTGCTTTTGGATGTGTTTGCATAACAATGCCACTGGATGCATGCCAGGTTCTCATTTGTGTGTAACATGTCTGCTTCATGTGTTGGCTGTCGATGTGATGTCTATGTGTGTGTGGGTTATGTGCTTCTGACTTGTAAACTCATGTTTGTTTTTTCCACTTTTCAGATGATGACACAATGGAGGCAGAGGATGGTGATGTCATACCAGACACAGGGTTGCGATCACACCAGCAACCCGGCACAAGTGGGGGTCGTGGAGTGGTAGGCCACGAGAACCCACTTTTGCTCCAGACCATCGTGCCTAGGGCTGGCAATGAGTCTAGCCCGGATGATCACTCTGAGGACAATGTGGAGTTGGATGCGCGTCATGTCCATTCGTCAACGGTGAGTGATTCTGATGTGGACGATCCTCTGTCCGCGACACCTGCACTGTGGGGCCAGACGGTGTTGGGACGTCCGCCTGTGGTGGATCGGGACGCATGGTCACACTCCACTCCAGTTGCTGATGTGCCTGGGGCATCACGTCAACAGAGGAATGTAGTTCTGCAGCCGCGGGCGGTGCCAATCCAACAAGAACCTGAGGGATGACCATAAATCCGTCCGATCTACTCTGGCTGTGCTCTTGATGTCCCAGAGGCAGCGGACAGAGGAGAGGTTGGAACAGTTTGAGAATACCATCTCGGCTGAGCTATGTGCTTGCCGGGAGGTGTTCCAGATGTCATGCCAGGCCATGCAGGAAGAACTCTGTGTTACACGTGCTACCTTGCAAGAGGAGGCATGCGTATCACGCGAGGTTCTGCATGCTGACCTACGTGTCATGGCCGCACAGAACCAGGCTCACCGGTCCCGCAGACTTGCTGCCGACGAGGGACAAGTTGCGCATAGGCGTGATCAGGTTACTGTGTCACGTCCACCTTTTGAGTCAGAGGATGAGGAGGACAACGACTTATCTCCCACACAGGTCGGGCTATGCAGGCACTGAGCCCATGGAGGTTTTTTTTTTATCTCGACATCATCGCATGTGGGTTTTGAGGTGCACCCTGTACCTCCCCCCTCATGGGGGCCCTCACCCCCGGGTCCTATGTGGCCATTTTTGATTTTTATAGTTAGTTTAATTAGTTAATATAGTTTAAAATTGCTTGTCTATTGTGCATTTATGTGACGGTGTGGTGCTTTGTGGCTTTTGAAAGCATCCACTGTCTGTTCCAGCTGGGCCCTTCAAGCTTCTCTCGTGTATGAGTTTGCAGCTTGGGGTCCTGACTCAAATATGCCACTCCTGCTTCCCCTATCAATGGGCTCGCAAGGATGGTTCGGTGATACAACCATTTACACAAGGGCATTGGACTTTCATCATATCTGTGGGCTGTCTGCTGCTGTACTACTAATCAATTTTGGTGAGTAGATTATTGATATGTCCATTTATTGATGTTGATGTATGTTCTTTTCTTGCCTGTATATGTGCTTGATGCACTTCATGCTGTAGACAGTAGCCTGTACCCCTTGGCTGTCAAAGTCACAGTGATGGTGGGAGGAGGTCAGTTGTAGGTTTCAGACATGGCCCAGTGATAACCATAATGAAGACACACACACACAGGAACATTTCCAGCATTATTAAAAGCTTGTATGCCCTTTCTGCAGGAAACATGCGTGCAAAAGCAGAAGCACAGGGCTTGTGCTCAGACGTCCGACAGAAGCAAACGTGTTTCCAGGAGCTCCAAGCAAGATGAGCAACACGAGGGGCCACACCCCAGACGACCTTCCTCCAGGCCCCTCACACATGCATACTAAGTAGCGCCAGTGCTGGGGAGCTTGGCCAGGCATTGGGGAAGATGCACACAGTACAGCTAAGCCGCGTTGAGGACCAAATGGCAAGTAGCTTTCAAAGTTGTCAGGGGCACACACAGGGAGCGTCGGCCATATCCTCGAATCCCCCCAGGCTCCAAAGAAGCTAAATTATTAGAGCAGTAGCGTTCCTAGCCAGAAACTAATTCAGCGCATGGGGGGCACCCAGCAACGCACAGACTTGATGTCAGGATCCGACCTGGTCACTCGACTTTTCGTTCTTTCCCTCACAAAAATCAACAACTGAGCGTAGAGTGACATTCTCGCCATACCCGATTCCGTAGGGTCCATTGATACCGGTTGCCATGGCAACGTTGGCATCCCCTGCGTCCTCCACACTGCGGACCGCGTTAGGAACGTGTTTCCTTGACAACCTATTTAAAGACTTCCAGGTTGTTGGCTCTTCGCTTCTGATTTGTAATCAGCTGCGTCTACGTCTCGAGCCTTGTGCTCTCCTGTCTTCGTTGCCCCTTTGTGCCTTGCCCTTGCTCCCTATCACTTTCCTTGATCTCCTGCCTGCCACTTTGAATCTGCTTGCCTCCACGTGCACCGAACCCGGAACGCTCAATTACAAGTCTCTGCCTGCCACGGTGAGTCTGCTTGCCTCCAAGCCTCTGCCTGTCGAATTGGATTGGTTTCCATATGCGTGTTTTGAACTTGGAATACTCACTTACCATTTTGACTCCTCTGGATTTACGTCTTCAAGCAACATTCCATCTTGGTTCGGAATATTTACCACTTACACCCCAGTGTATTTAGATAGCGCTGAACTTGATACTGCCATCTAGCGCTCAGTTGTTAGGCGTCCCCGTGCCGGCGGGAGAGGGTTTGGACCAGAGACTGCCTCTTTCCACTCAGGCGTCCTCGTGTCGTCGGTTCAGGTGTTAGTACACTGGTTGTTTATTTGGTAAGCTGCCTACACCAGGACCAGTGGTAAGCCTTCGAATTCCTTTGTCACCTATGGTTTTTTCAATCTATTCTAAAAATGAAAAACATCACTTTCTCTCTTCTGTTTTCTCTTAGTCCACATCTTGACTCAGCCTTGTTAATTTCTTCGACCAGAGTAACTTGGCTTACTTTCTCGACTGGTTAGTTATTATTGACTATTCTCTCTTGTCTCTTGTCTTGTTTGTGGGTTATAAATGCTGTGGTCTAATTGTCCATCTTGTTTTTCTGCAGTGCCTGGTCATTCGTGTGGTGTTCCGTATCTTTCAACTAATAGATCCCTCTGTATTTACCTTAGGTGTTCAGAGGGTTTTGTTTGTAGAAAGAATTCTCCGGCTACACTATTGGTCCAAGTCTGGTTCCATCTCTTTGGATTCTGAGAAACCTTACATAATCAGAAGCCTTACAAATGATTGCCTACGAGACCTTGGCTAATCTAATGCAATTAGTAGCCGAATTGCGTTACGGATATGCAGACGGCTCATGCTACCACGCAGGCACACATTGATGGGCTCCAGGCATTGATACCAGCAACAGGTCAGCCTTCTCTGCAGGTACCCGTTGGCAATCCCGGGGTAGCAGCGCACCAAACAGCACTAATTGTATCCACCTGAAAGGTTTCATGGTGATCCTAGTGTTTATAGAACATTCTTGAACATTCTTGAATCAGTGTCGTTTACACTTTCTATGTCGTCATAATGTCGTCATAATGCCTTTCCTGATTCTGCTACTAAGGCGGCTTTCATTCTTTCTCATCTAGCCGGTACTGCTGCAGCTTGGGCTAACCCTTTGTTGGAAGCCGTGAGTCCTCTGTTATTTGACTGTGATGCAGATTGGTGCTCTATGAGGGCCATTGACCGCTCATTAGAAAGAGAGGCGACGCACTGAAAACCTATGTTTTTATTGTGGTTCTAATGAGCACCTACTAAAGGCCTGCCCAAAAAAACCTAAGAAGTCGGGAAACGGGAAAACTCGGTAGTGGAAGTGGTCCAACTGCTGAGTTCCGTGCCTGTGGACTCCACTATGCTTGTGCCTGTTAAGTTCTCAGCTTCTTTCAAACAATTGCCAGGGTCATGCTGGTCTGGAGATCCTGTGGTTGATTCAGGAGCCACGGGGAATCATATAGATGTCGTGTATGCCCAGGAAAACAAGGTGCTTCTTGTGAAGAAAGACCACCCCGAGCTAGTCAACACTGTAGACGGTAGTACCTTGTCGTCTGGTTTAGTCACCCAACAAACAGTACCTCTAATCATGACTTCAGACTCAGGACATTCAGAAACTATTTCTTTCGACGTCATTTCTGCCCCCCAGTTCAAAATGATTTTAGGCATACCATGGTTAAAATTGCACAACCCAAACATTGATTGAGTGAAGGGGGGAATTGAGCTTTTTTCCTCCTACTGCACAGAGCATTGTTTCTTGGCACCAACCATCTGTGGAAGTCCTTGTCATTCCCTGTTGGGAGTTGCTCCTGTTGTCGGTGCTGTCTCCGTGGTGTCATTACCCCATGAGGATTCAGCGTATAAAGATGTGGTCGACCCTAAAGGTGCTGAAGTGCTTCCTCCCCATAGACCCTATGATTGTCCCATTGATATAATACCAGGGGCTAAGATACCAAATGACAGAATCTATTCTTTGACCCAGAAAGAGGGTGAAATCTTGAAGCAGTACGTAGAGAAATCTCTGAGCACGTGGTTTATTCGGCCCTCGTGTTCCCCTGCAGCTTCACCCATGCTCATTATGCCGAATAAATAAGGAGACCTATGCCCTTCTATCGATTATCGGTAACTCAATGCTATCACCATAAGAAACCAATATCCCATTCCCCTGATCTCAGTCTTACTTGACCAGTTAGGTACTTCCAAGTTTTTCACAAAGCTCGATTTAAGGGGGGCCTATAATTTAGTCCGTATGAGACCCGGTGATGAATGGAAAACTGCGTTTTAAACCAAGTATGATTTATTTGAATATTGCGATATGCCTTTTGGCCTTTGTAATGCCCCCGCTACATTCCAACACTTTATCAACGATGTATTCAAAGATATGTTGGATAGATTTGTGGTGGTGTACTTGGATGACATTCTGATTTATTCATCTGACTATGATTCTCATGTATCCCATGTTTCATCCATCCTACAACGACTTAGAGAAAATCAATTGTATGCCAAGTTAGAAAAGTGTACTTTTCATGTCTCTTCAGTTGAGTTTCTGGGTTACGACATAACTGACCAGGATATTAAAATGAGCAATACCAAGGTTAAGACGATTCTAGAATGGCCCGTTCCTGCTACCCTGAAACAACTTCAGTCATTCCTTGGTTTTGCAAATTTTTACCAGCGCTTTATCGAGTCCTTCTCTTCTATGGCCTCTCCTTTGACTTCTCTTACCAGTTCCAAGAACAATTTTGTCTTGAATGATGCAGCTCAAGAGGCTTTTGATCGACTCAAGTCGGCTTTCACTACAGCCCCTGTACTACTTCACCCTAACTCTTCTTTGCCGTTAATAGTTGAGGCCGATGCTTCTGATGTAGCTGTTGGGGCCATCCTGTCACAGGAATGTCAGAATTCGTGGAAATTACATCCAGTTGCTTTTCATTCTAGGAAGTTAACCTCATATGAAGCTAATTACACCATTACCGAAAAAGAGTTGCTAGCAGTTAGAGATGCCTTTTTAGTCTGGCAACATCATCTTTTGGATACATCAGTCCCGGTGCGGGTATTCACTGATCATCGTAACCTCCTTGCCCTGCAATCCGTTAAATGCACCACCGTGCGACATGCTAGGTGGCGTGAGTTTTTCTCCATGTATCATTTTGAGATAACGTACAGACCTGGTCCAAACATTCTAAAGCCAATGAACTGTCACGTATAATATGGTGTTCCAACAAGGGAACATGAAGGAGAACCCCTCCTATCCTCCCAACAAGTGGTTTGTGCGTGTGTGGTACAAACCCCTCTATGCATTTCTCTCTTGAAATGGGTATGTAATAACCCAGCAATCATTCAAGAATTAGAGTTGACCGTTTGCAATGGTTTACCCTATCACATGGGTTTTATATATCTTCCTGATCATGAGACACAGAAAATCGCGCTTCAATGGCGCCATGACTCCAGATTTTCTGTGCACCGGGGAATACGGAAAATACTTGAACTATTACAGCGTTGGTGTTGGTGGTCATCAATGAAGGAAGACGTCATGGAGTACCTTAAATCTTGGGCTATATGCGCTCAGTGCAAAAACATACCTTCCAAACCCATAGGGCTATTAAATCCTTTGCCGATTTTGAATCATCCCTGGGAAATGTTGTCCATGGACTTTATCGTTGAGCTCCCAGATGATCAAGGGTACGACTCCATTTGGGTGGTGATTGATTCTTTTTCAAAAATGGGCTTTGTTTATCCCTTGTAAAGGTCTTACTAGTGCTCCTTTATTAGCTGACATGTTCCTCAAGCAGGAACTCATTATATCCGATCGCGGTACTCAGTTCACTTCTAAATTCTGGAAAGCTCTCACCACTTCTCTCGATATCGAGGACTGCTTTTCTATGGCCTATCATCCGCAGACAGATGGTCAGACAGAAGGACTGAATGCCACTCTTGAACAATATCTACATTGCCTTATTCTACAACATCAGGATACCTGGTTGACTGTCTTGGTTATGGCAGAATTTGCGTACAACAATTCTTTGCACACCTCTACCGGTACTATGCCTTTCTTTGCTATGTATGGGCGACATCCTCGTACCCTTCCTTTGGAACCCACAGTTTCATCTAACAGCCCGGCTGCTGTGGCCTGTGTTCGAGATCTGGCCAAGATCCGGAGTTCTATCTCTGCACATTTGCATGCAGCCAAAGTTCAACAAAAGAAACATGCTGATCTACACAGATCTCCGGCCCCTTGCTATAAGGTGGGTTTGAAAGTATGGTTGGCCACACAGAGTCTATGTCTCCCAGGCCGTCGATCTCTTCTTCCTCGATTGGTGGGCCCATATCCGATGACTGCTCTTGTGAATCCTGTCATGGTACGGTTAGCCTTACCTACATCCTGGTGTATCCATCCTGTCTTCCACGTCTTTTTGTTAAAACCCTTCCGTCCCGGTACTCGGTTGCCTGATCATCCTCCTCCTCTTAATGTACAAGGTTCAGAGGAATACGAGGTTCCGCGTATCCTAGATACTAAAGTGTCCAGGGCTGTACGTCTTTATTTCGCGGATTGGAAGGGCTATTGTCCTGCTGATAGGACCTGGGAGCCAGTTGGCAACATCCATGCCCCCTTATTGATTTCTCGTTTCTGGGCGTCTCGGAGGAGGACACCTTTGAGGTGGGGAACTGTCAGGATCTGACATGGTCACTCGACTTTTCGTTCTCCCCCTCACAAGAATAAACAACAGAGCGTAGAGCGAAATTCTCACCATACCCGATTCCGTAGGATCCATGGATACGGGTTGCCATGGTGACTTTGGCATCCCTTGCGTCCTCCACACTGCGGACCGCTATACGAACGTGTTTCCTTGACAACCTATTTAAAGACTTCCGGGTTGTCCGCTCTTCGCTTCTAATTTGTAATCAGCCGAGTCTACATCTCGTGCCTTGGCCTTGTGCTCTCCTGTCTTCCTTGCCCCTTTGTGCCTTGCCCCTGCTCCCTACCCCTTTCCTTGATCTCCTACCTGCCGCTTTGAATCTGCTTGCCTCCACGTGCACCGAACCCGGAACGCTCAATTACAAGTCTCTGCCTGCCGCTTTGAATCTGCTTACCTCCACGTGCACCGAACCCGGAACGCTCAATTACAAGTCTCTGCCTGCTGCCTTGAACCTGCTTGCCTCCACGTGCACCAAACCCGGATCGCTCAATTACAAGTCTCTGCCTGCCACTTTGAATCTGCTTGCCTCCACGTGCACCGAACCCGGAACGCTCAATTACAAGTCTCTGCCTGCCACTTTGAGCCTGCTTGCCTCAACGTGCATCGAACCCGGAACATTCAATTGCAAGTCTCTGCCTGCCACTTTGAATCTTCTTGCCTCCACGTGCACCAAACCCAGAACACTCAATTACAAGTCTCTGCCTGCCACTTTGAGCCTGCTTGCCTCCACATGCACCGAACCCGGAACGCTAAATTACAAATCTCTGCCTGTCGAATTGGATTGGTTTCCCTACGCGTGTGTTGAACTTGGAACACTCACTTACTATTTTGTCTCCTCTGGGTTTACCTCTTCAAGCAACATTCCATCTTGGTTCAGAATACTTGCCACTTACACCCCAGTGTATTTAGATAGCGCTGAACTTGAGACTGCCATCTAGCGCTCAGTCATTAGGCGTCCTCGTGCCGGCGGGATAGGGTTTGGACTAGAGACTGCCTCTTTCCGCTTAGGCGTCCTCGTGTCGTCGGTTCAGGTGTTAGTACACTGGTTGTTAATTTGGTAAGCTGCCTACACCAAGACCAGTGGTAAGCCTTCAAATTCCTTTGTCGCCTATGGTTTTTTCAACCTATTCTAAAATGTAAAAATATCACCTTCTCTCTTCTGTTTTCTCTTAGTCCACATCTTGACCCAGCCTTGTTAATTTCTTCGACCAGAGTAACCTGGCTTACTTTTTCATCTGGTTAGTTATTATTGACTATTCTCTCTTGTCTTGCGTGTGGGTTATAAATGCTGTGGTCTAATTGTCCATCTTGTTTTTCTGCAGCGCTGTTTGTTGTTTGTGCGCACTTTTATACTGCGCTGAGACGCTTCCGCCTGCCTTCGTGTGGCGGCCGTGTTGACGCCTGTGCGCGTCTTTTGGCGTGCGCGGGTTTCCCGTATTTGATTCCATGAGTACCTGTAGTTCGCTTGCGTGTGGGCGTTCTGTGTATTTCCCAGCAGTACTTCCCCAGTTACGCCCTCATTTTCATGCATTGTTCACCATTCTGTGTGTTCCATCCTGTGTTCCGCCCCCTTTTGGTGTGTGCGCTACACTTTGTGCGCTTTAGCTGTGCGCGTCCATGCACAGCGTTCGGGATGTTGCAATGACGTGTGTGCCCGTGGGGGCCACCTGCGGATTTGGCGCACGTCCCTGGGTAAACACGCGCAGGGCCTTCCATGAATCGCACGCATGCGCTTGCTTTTTCACGGTTGCGCCAGCTTGCGCCACACTTTTCGGCGCACTTTTGTTCTATGAATCGGCCCCTTAATCTCCTCAACATCAGAAAAATAAGACATCTTCTTCCCTTCAATACTGCTTTGCACCAAATCTCCTCCCTACTGCTCTCTCAATCTGACTACTGTACCAGTCTCCTTTATAGCCTTCCCAACTATGCTTTTTCACCTCTTGACAAAGTCCTCAGCTTTGCTGTCCTTACACTCTTCAACCTTCCCCGCTTCACCTCCACCTCCCCACGATGTCGTAAGTTAGGCTGGTTATCTATGAGAGAGAGGTCGAAGGGGAAACTCATTCTCATCATCCTCAAAAAAATAAATACACAGATTGCCCTCAACCTACCTGTCAGCCCATCTCACTCCCTACTCTCCCACTCACTCCCTACAATCATACTCGGATCACCTCCTTGACACCTCTCATGCCCCTTGTGCTCCCTCTCATAATCTCTCTCTTCTTCTCCTCATTGCCTTACTCTAGAATGCTCTTCCTCTCCCTCTCTGCACTACTCCCACTTTACATGCATTTAAATCCAACCTCCTAGCTATCCTCCTTTCTGAAGAACCACTTACATAGTATTCTACGCCACCATATCTTCCTGTTCTCCTCTCCCCCTAACTCTCTACAACAACCTCATGGCACCTCACCCCTTCATCCTAAAACGTAGAACTTCCTCCACTATCCCGTTCCTGTATCATGCGCTACGTTCATTGTCCCTGGTTCCTGTTTCTACTTCCCCTGCATCATCTGGTCTTATATTCCCATCCTCTCACAAATTGTTAAGAACATTGGTCCTCCACTCAGTATATCAATGCTAAAATGTTTTGGAAGTATTTATGTGTCACAAATGCATTGCTTTTCCTGTAATTTTCAATGCATAAATAAATAATAATAAATAAATACACAAAAATATAGGAACAGACCATCCAGCTAAGGCTAAAGGTTGCATCACATCATCTATAGAAACCACTGTAAACACTAAACAATAGCACATTCTAATTGAATTTGACAGGATGTTATACTGGTGGGTGCTACAGGTCTAAGAAGATGGCACAACAATCCTCATTTCACAGTCTGTTAACTACTCAAAGTGATACAAATGTCAGTGGCATGCTAAAATCTGCCACCGCAGACACTGTACAGTAATCTAAGGAAACAGAGCAGAGGCGTACAAAGGGTAGGGCAACATCTGTAAATGCCCACTCATCATGCAGATATATATATATATATATATACACACACACACACACACACACATATATATGTACGTATATATTACACAGCCTGTGTAGTTATGCTTAAAATGCTCAACTCAGAGAAAGAGCACTTTTTGTGCCGCTTATAGCTTGGGCACCATTGGAAGAATCCTCACCAAACTTTGCAAAAAAGTATACGGAATGGTTTTGTGAAGTTTGGTGCGTTTGCGTCTAGGGGGCCAAAGTTATAGGCGGACTCCCAACATTTTTGAAATTTTCATAGACACAATGGAAGAAAATTGCTGCTCATGCCTGCAGCCCAAACCGCTGTATGGATTTTCACCAAACTTGAGCGCGGAGCAGAGGATTGGTCACAAAAGCATGCTTTTGAAAATTTGGTGTAAATCTGTCCAGTAGTTTTTTTTTTTTTTAAATGGGCAAAAGGTAGGTAAAAAAAATAGTGATATCTGGATCTGGTCCGCAGACCCATTTCCTGTTTCAGGGTCCACGGACACCTCTGGACCAATCAGGGATGGCTTGATGTCCACAGATACTGAAGACGCACGCTGATTGGATGTTGAAAAATGTGAGGTGCATCATACATTTTGAAACGGTCACCATATTGGATCAGTGGACAGTCAGCATTGTGCACAGATGCAGACAGCGCAATGAGAAAAAAGTGTGGAAAATACATTTGGATAAAAGTGGGTATGGTTACTTAGTTGCATATGGTAATAAAGCTGGAATCTCTCATTCTTTTTCTGTGACGAAAAAAGTACAATTTGTTAAACAAAATAGTTTAAATCCTTTCATTGCATGCAATTCTACATATAGATTACATGTTTTGACCCTTATTAGTAGTACATTCTATGTGCTATGTTTGGTACAATATTAGTGTCTGGAACACTGTTGCTGTACTGACATAAAATAATCATTGGGTCATTGGAAAAATAAATCCATAGTGGATAAAAAAAACGACTGTAATTACATAGAGTTTTTGGCCTTTACATAGTTTTAAATAATGGACATGTTACAGAATACTTGTGTGTGGTAGCATGGATATATTCTGTGAGTGTAAGTGTGATAGGATATTTGTTTGAAGTGTGCTGTAATTAAGGGTATGTTTAAAGTAGTTAGATACCCGTTGTAGTATTCTAACTATATTGGACTTTACAAAAGGTTTTGTAGTAACAATAACTGTGATGGCATATTTGAAGTGTATTACAATGAAAGGTCATTTTGAAGTAGTTAGCTACCCATTGGCGTATTTAAACTGTCTTGGATTTTGAAATAACTATTGTAGTATTATGGATGTAGTTAGATACCCGTTGGCATGTTCTGTCTTGGATTTTAAAATTGCTACTGTTGTACTATGATATAATATGTCATTTATAATGTGTGTCTGTACACAAGTGTTTGTAAGTGTGACAAGACAAGGAAGGGAAGACAGAAGGAGGACAAAACAACGATCTTACTAGGTCTTGTGTCATTCTGATCGCGCAAGTGCGGGGGGGAAGTGGCTGGTAGGATTGAAGGGGAAGTGCAAAGGAGCTCAAAAGTGCTGCCAGGGAGGTGGCTCGTAAGTGCAGAGAGTCAGGGGACTGTAGGGTTGCAGATACAGTCCCTAAGTGAGTGGGAGGCCCGGAGGCAGTGCAAGGGTAACTGCTCCTGCAGGAGCCTGGTCCCGTAAGTTCAGTAGGTATCCAAGTAACCAGTATGTGCAGCAGACAGGGACATCAGCAAGGGAGAGGAAGAGAGAAAGCAGAAGCGAAAAGCAAGGTCTTGAGTTGCTTAGGTGGTCATGCTCAAGTTTGAGAGAGGCATGGAGGCTGTTTCAGAGGGAGGCCCCAGCCAAGCACAGAGATCTACCCCCACTCTCTGCTCTCTGCCTGGAGAAGTGTCCGACCCTCAGAGAGTTGGAGGTGGATGAGTGGAGGGCTCGAGAAGGAAGATCCTTAGGAAGAGAAAGTTGGATGTAGTGTGGTCCCAGGACCCAGAAAGCCTTGTGGACGATGCAGAGGGTCTTGAACTTGATCCTTGCAGCCACAGTGAGCCAGTGGAGCGATTTCAGGGCTGGAGAGATACTATACCTAGGCTTGAGGCCAAGGACAAGTCTCGCAGTCATGTTCTGGATTAGTTGTAAAGGGCAAAGAGTAGAGGCAGGCAGATTTAGAAAGAGGCTGTTGCAGTAGTCCAGCCTGGAGAGGACTAGGGCTCTATGGGTGTAGTTAGATACCCGTTGGTGTATTGCAACTTTGTATTGTACTATACTTTAGTGAGTACCTTTGGGTTTATGTAATATATCAGTAGGCATTTACTAGATCTGCTGTTAACCTATGTTTGGAGCAACAGACGTGTTGTTACATTAAAACCAACCACTTCAGTTTTGACATATGCAGTATAGTTGCCTGAAGTGGTTTTGGCACCAGTGTGGTAGGCCATGCCTACTGTTGTGAAGGTGTTCTTGCCAAGAGATACTTGGCCATGTGTGAAGCTAGTGACCCTACAGTTATTGTTGGTACCATCT
Source organism: Ambystoma mexicanum (assembly GCF_040938575.1). Classification (NCBI taxonomy): domain Eukaryota; kingdom Metazoa; phylum Chordata; class Amphibia; order Caudata; family Ambystomatidae; genus Ambystoma; species Ambystoma mexicanum. The sequence continues at coordinate 123,024,116 of NC_090933.1, read as the reverse complement.
GCATTGTACCTTAGAAGCATTAGTATGACATGTTGGCTATGTAATTCTATTTGTATGCTGGAACAATTGTCTTAATTGCAAATAGGGCATAATATGTCTTGATTTGCATTCTGCAGAAGCTGGTGAAATTAAATGTATTCACAATTTGGTATGGATACATACATAAATTGTTCATATGGGATGTACTCTTGTGAAACATGGTTGCAGAGAGTGCATTTATGGGTATAAAATCCGAATAATTTCATTTATAGAGATGTTTTTGGTTTCTAGTAGTTGTAGTAATGAATTCCTGTGGCACGTCCTGTGTGTTTATGGTGAATTTTACCATTCCTGTACAGTAGTTGAATTCTTGCCATATACCTGAGACACTGTAAGTGCTGTCAGGATTATTTGTGGCATTTCTATGAAGGATGAACATTTGTAAACACATACAATATGTATGTTAACAGGGTTGTGGGGTTTTCTGGTGTGCCAGCTGTAGTAGGCTCTGCGCCCTCCAATGTAGAGTACTGATTTCTCAGGTGTTGCATGTGTGCGAGGAAAGGGAAAGAGGCCCAGACCCCTACCTCTTGTTCTAACGTGAAAGGTTGATTTACATCACACAATGAAAAACTGTGACACACAAAAGGTTGTGTTATACAAATTTCAAATTTTTACTCATGATATATTCACATTTTTCAAAACCTTATGAACACTACATTTGCCCTATTGGATAACACGTGTTTCGACACCGCAAGTGTCTTTGTCAAATCAGGGCCAATTTTAAACTAGAAAATTCAGAATCAAAGCAAGGTATCACCCATGCATATAAATTTAGAATCACAGAGAAAGTTTGCAAAAATAAATGAAATCAAATAGCATAAATTAAATGACAGAGAAAACAGGAGTGGGGTTAGGGTGGGAGGAACAAGGGTTTGCAGAAACACAGGGAGAACAAATCCGCATAGAATCAGTTAGGGAATGTTTAAACACAATCTGAGAAAATACAGATTCCTAATAATCAAAAAACAACCCTAACCCCCCTCCTGTTTTCTCTGTCATTTAATTTATGCTATTTGATTTCATTTATTTTTGCAAACTTTCTCTGTGATTCTGAATTTATATTGGGTCCATGAATGACTAATGGACTATGCAATAGACCATTGAGTGTACTGAGATGTGAAAGTGCTACATTCTCATACCTTCTTTGAAGACTGTGCTATCAATGTCAATCAATACGTGATCTAGGGTTAGACCTTGCGATTTGTGAATAGTGACAACATATGCAAGTGATAGAGAGAATTGTTCTCTGCGTCCGTACATGTTTTTGAAAAGAAGGAAATGTGCTATTGTGCGGCCTATTATTTTAACTTCTGCAAGTTTGTCAAAGTGGATTGAATTTTGTTGTCATGTGAATTTTTTTGGAAGCCAAAAACTGCACCAAGTGCTCCATTAACTAAACCTTGTTCTACGTCAAGGTTATGTTTCAGGATTACTCTGCAGTTTAGACACAGAGTTGATACTCTTCAAAATCCAGCTTTGTTGGAGATACATTTTTCTAAGCTATTTAATTGTGCTGTTGCTTGTTGACACACAAGGATTGTCATGCCATTCACTTCTAGTTCAATATTGTTTCATTGAATTGACTACAGCTTGCAAGGGTTAGCATTAAGGACATGCATTTTTTTATTGTGTTGAGTTAATTGTTCCATGACATCAGGGGCAGATATGTTTTCCCCATATTGCTCATGGATTAGTCTAGTTTTTAAGATGGATTTTGTATTGTTGGTAAGCAGACCAGTTCTAATGCTTTTTAAATTTTAGGATAGGTTACATCTGCAGACTGATGCATGTTTTGAGTTAGTTCTCTGTAGCAAAAATGTTGCCAGAGATTTACATTTCCAATCATGCGAGTGTGTTATGGCATTGTTTATGTCGTAATGTTTTGAAAATCAGTTGACCTTTTACTTGTGTTAACTGAAGAAGGTCTTCGAAAACAGTTATGCTTTTCCTCCAAACAGTTCTTCATAGTCAGTTTTTAGGAATTCTTGCCTTCTGAGATGAATCAAAGCCAACATGAGGTTGGAAACCATGCTTACTTCATCTCTAAGCAGCACTTTCATTTTTTTCAGAATTCTGTGTACTTTAGTAGCAGCTTCTGCTGATAATTTGTTGTATTCTAATTAGTTTTGGTGTTCTACTGGAAGCAGTAATCAATGTAAAGTTACACGTCCTATGTTGTAGGCAGCTAAACCCATAGGGGGTGTTACAACAACTGAGAGGTTGCTGTTTTTTAAGTCTTGTAGAAATGTGCTGAATATTCTAATTTAGAACGTTTTGCCCGAACCAGCTTCACCACTTACATAAAGGAGCAGAGGTTTATAATTTTTACAGCTACACATTTTACTTTCATGTTTAAAACCATCTTCAATTTTATTCAATGACCTCTAGATAAATGGTAAATTGTTCATCATTTAGCTGTGATTTGAGCACTGAAAAGTCTTCTTCAGATTGTTTATATTAATAGATGGCATTTTCTACCTCAGTCATGGCCATTTCTGCTTTATTTAGAATGAGTGGTTCTCCAACTGGTTGTTGGCTTACTTTAAGAGAATGTTGACTGCCTTGAGGAGTGTCTTTATCTAGTTGAGCTTCTATTTCCTCCTCTTGTTGGTGTTCATTGTCCAACATTTGTTTGAATTGTAACATTGACATTTGTTATACTGCTTTCATTTGCATTGAATGGAGTTTCAAATGAGTCATAGTCACCGAATAATTCATCTTCTTTTCTCCCTGGTTTAAAAAATTGCAGTAGGGCCATTTAATACAGTTCTCTATGGTGTGGAGATTTAAATGATAACTTTACATGATTAATTTGACTGGGTTTAGTGAGTTTCACTAGGCTTCCTTCACAAGTTGAGACTGAATATTTGCCAGTTGTGTCATTTGGTTTGACATTGTATTTGTAGGTGTAGTTTTGGGCAATTTCGTACAGACACATTTTTTCCAAAGCAGTACTTCTGTTTGGGTAGTATGTGTCAATGACATTGTTTTCTAAAATGTCCTGGCTGTTGGGATCATTGTGGCAATTGTTTCTATCTCTTGGCAGGATTGTAGTACTCTTTTTCATGTTGAAACTGGACCAAGGTTTAGCCAGACAATGTTTTCAGATTTCTCATATAAGCGTGTACCTGCAACTTCGTAACATCTGCATTCTCTATGGGAAAGCATGTTTATACAGAAGCTGTACAATTTTTGTGACAGTGTTTTGTCAGATGACATGTCATCCCAAAGGTCTTTTAGCTCTGTTTTCTCAGCTTTGGTGAGATAGGTTGTGATTTATCTTGCAACTGCAGTAGAATTGTCTGCAATGTATTGTATGTCCATATTTGCATTCCACAAGAGGGCAATGATTGCATTGTAATCATTGGTGTACTTGAATGCTTCATCCCTTTTAATGTTGTATGTGTTTTTAGGGGACATCAAGATATTTACGTGTCCTTTGTGCAAACTGGCCTAGAGAAGCCAAAGTGACATTTCGTATAGTATTTCCCTTTGTTTTTATATTGACGTCAGCAGTATTTGCCACGCTTAAGATTTTAGAAGTGTAAGGTTTGTGTACATAGGTCACTATGTGTGGTTTCTGAAGGGATGTCACAGGTAATGTATTTTTGAATACATTGTGAAACAGTGGCATCACTGTCGTGGCCAAATTTGGGAGCATCGTTTATTCACAAAAGCATGTGGATGTGTGGTGCTCCTCTGGATTGACATTCTTTTCTCCAAGAGAGGTTTTCCACTTCTCTGAGTGAAGGGGTATTTTATTGCAGATGAAGTGCAGCATTGCAGTAAAGCAATGGTGAAAGTACCTTGATACATTGGCAGGATCAAGAGAGCAGAGTTCTCCAGGTATTTTTATATCTATTCCCTCTTTATTTTGGTTTGCAGTGCGTAAGAAGTAGTGCAAGTCACCCGTTGAATATTCTGCACAAGTTAGTGACAAACAATGTCAGTGGGCCTAGGTTCCTTAGCATACAACGTACATCAGCGTGCTGTCGGAACCAGTATTCTTTTGTACCACGCATATTTGAGATTTGGGATACTTGACTGCAAAACTTCATCCTTGTCTTTTATCTTTTGAAGCAATTGCAAAAATTGAATCTGAAAAAAGAGCAAAATTCTGATGCACTCATTTGTGTGGATCTTTCATCATATCTTCCTCCTTTTCATGTAGGAAAGAGTAGAGGAAAAGAACGCACTTCTACGCTTTTCTCTGATATGCTCATTAGGGAGCCTATTGCTTGACGCATTTGATGCATTTGATATGTTTCTAATGCATCTTTTATGGGTTTTTTGGAGTGTAGTGGGTGAATTGTATGCTGGTCTACCATGTTGACTGCAGTAACAGGATCTACATGTTCAAATTGGCCAGTTTGTGTTGAATATTGAATTATTTGGGTGGTTTCTTTTAAGGTTTCCTCTACATTTACATCTGTGCAGTATTCATTGTTGTCTTCAAGATATTGTAAGGCTTGTCTAACTTTGTTTAAGTCGACTAGTTGTTGGCAAATTATTTTGTCTTTTGTTGGTACACCATAAATTAGTACAATCAATTACTGATCTATTGGCCATTGTGCTCATAGAGTTTCTACATTTTCTTTAAGATCTAATGGCAAATAGACTACTTTGCCACAAATGCCTTTTAGTAACTCAGATGGAGGCAATTCGGCCATTTACGGTTGAAGGCGTCTTATAGCTTGAAATGGGTGTACTGTTTGGATTATAATGCTCTCATACAAGTTAAGTTGTTGGAGAAGTTATTAGTGATAGCATGTGATGGCATTTGATTATTGTCAACCTTTGTATTGCAATATGTGCTGATGGGTCAGTTATTTTGTATTTATTGTCTGCTGATAGATATAAAGCTAACTGGAACCATTGGGATTCCTCATTGTCGTCTATTTTGTACGCCATATCTACTACTTTTTGGCACTTTTTCTAAAAAAGTTTGTAACAATGATGACCGCCGGTACTCCAGGTAAGTTCTTAGTGTCTTTATTTTCCTTGCCCTGTACTCCTCCACAAGACACAGGGATGGTAGGGGACACAAGATGACAAGGGAAACACCGGGCACACCGCCACACCCATCTTCTCTGCTCACAGCTTTCTCTCTCTCTCACCAACCATCACCCAGCAGAACACTTCCACCCAAACATTCCACTAGCATATGACCTCACAGACACTGCTACTCAGTAAGCCACATTACTACACTGTTCTGCGAAAATAGACTCATTCTTTGTCTGGTATTTCAGCAGATGTGTTTTAAAACTTAGCTAAATCTTAGTTGTATGTGTTTTTAAGTTGGGTGGTGCTTGTGAGGTTGTCGCTAATGTTTTCTAAAGTTACTGAATTATCTAATTCAACTTCAGTTCCAAAATATTTAATTCGATGTGCAGTATTTCTCAGAGGAGTTATTTGGCTGTTCCACATATGAGAATGTTATTTAAATGTTGCCGTTCCAGAGCAGGACTTTTTGCATAGTACAGTCTATGCACAAGATTTCTTCTAGCGAAATGGTATGTTGCTAACATTTTGATGTGTTGGAAGGTGCTTTTGCAAGCAGTTCCTGAAATGCAGGCTAATAAATGTCCTCACAGTCCATGGTTTGTAGAGTTTTTATTCTACTTTTTTCTTTTAATTTTACATAGTGATTAAGGAAAAGTCTTAAAGGTTTCAATGATTGTTGGCATACTTTACGTATTGAGTTGCACGTCCATTTGTACACTCGACAATTTGTTTGGTAAAAAGTAACATTTGGTTGAAACGTTTGTGGGGATATTTTTCCCATAAGGGTTTATTTTGCCATAATGGGGTCTCCTACCATTTCATAGCTTCGGACATTATGTCTCTGGCAATTGTTTTTTTTTTTTAAGTTGTATATAAGCATCTTCATTGAAATATGGTTCTGTGCTGCTTGCGTGAATCCATTTACCTTAACACATATTTGAGAAGGTATTTATATTGATGTTTAGAAGTACTTTTGTAATTTATTGATTAATTTAGTTAGTGGTTTAATTCTATTTAAAATTAATATAAACAACTTTCTCTTTAGTAGAAATGTGCTGTGAATTAGAGCTTCAAGGATTAGTTTTCTGTGGTTGTTTTTTTTTTTGTTTGCATTACTGTGACTGCGTTAACATTGGTAGATATAGTGTTAGGTTGATTAGTAGGCATGTTTTTGTTTGTACATTTTATTTACTTTTAGTTTTTGCAAAAGGGGCCTCGCTTTTATTAGTGTTGGCTGGTTTAGGTTTGTTGAGTGAGGTTACTAGCAGTTTTGTTTTAATGTTTTCCATAAATTGTTTGAGAAGAGAATGACTGTATGGTTTGTTTTTCTTCTTATCTGCTCTATTCTTTTTTGTTTTCTATATAGTTGGTATTCAGTAGCTATTCTGTTCTGTCTGTTGGAAAAAAAGGAAGGCTGTGTTTGAAAATTTGGAATATTTATGCATGTAGTATGCATGTCTGTGTTTGTGTGTGATTATAGAAATGAATAGAGTCGTGTGTGATTGTGCAGTGGGATGATAGGTGTGGTTGGGAAGATGGTAAGCGTAAGAGGCTATACAGGTGTGATGGGCTTGGGCTAGTGAGCAAGGGAGTGGTGGTGTGATTGAAAAAGTAGTGACATTATGATGTTTTGAGGATAAAAGTGGTTTTTATAATGGTGTGATCTAGTGCATAACTATGATGGTTGTGTAGGTGTAATGGAAACGGGGTGAAGACGTGTGTGTATGTGTGCTAATGTGTGTTAGTGATTTGGAATGCAATGAGTATGAAAGTTGTTAGGTTGGAATTAGGACCTCATGTGCATAGGGGTATGGAATATTAAGGAAGTGACATTGTGGTACATAAGTTGTTGAGAGATAGATGTGATGTTAGGCACTAAGGAATGGGTGGTGTATTGAATAAAGAGCAGTGTTTGGATTAGAATTGGAAGAGTGTGAATGTTGCAATATAATGAGTACACAACACAATGGCAAATAGTGCAATCAAATTTAGCCATGATGCTTGTGGATCAATGTCACAGGGGTCTGTAGTATCAGGAGTGAACTCTGTCCCATTGGGGGAGAGGTCTGTAGGGCCTTGCCTAGTGTATGGGCACTTATGGCTGCTGATGACCATCTAGACTGGAAAGCAGCTGTATTACCATGGGATAATTGTGGATCCCAGGACTTCTGTGATTTGCGTTATTTATTTTTGTTATTGGTCGTAACGGGACACCTCTGTAATGTCAGGAATGTTGTTGTGCAAACCTTTATGGCTTCACGCTGAAATAAAGTTATGATCATCATATAGTGAGGAAGAGTGAAATACAATGTTGTTGAAGAGAACAGAATGCTCTAGGCTAATATATAGTAAAGGTACATTGTTACAATTAGACAGATATACATGCTATATTAATGTACTCACTTTGTAGGATGTGAAGAGTGTTCTTTCTTTGGTAGTTGTCTTCGTCAATCTTCTTTTTTGCTTTAATTGTAAAAGAAAGTTAGTGGGTATATGTGGCAATGGAGAAGTACTTTTCCTAAGAGAGGTTGTTATTTATTAAAGGAGGAGTTTTTGCGGAAAAGAGTTAATATATTTGTGTTATGGGTGGTGAAGTAAAGTATGTTAACTGTGTTGTTAGAACAATTGGACCATGACTAGTGCTGTTTGGGACATTATAAGGTACAGAGCAAAAATGGGTATGTAAAAAAGATGCATATCTAGGTTATTTTTTCGTGCTGGCAATTTTAATAAGAGGAGTGCTGTGTCTGTGGTGCAATGTATTTGTAATGTGTTGCAGTGTTTATAAAAAATAGTGAAACTGTGGTCTAGTGATAATGCAATGGCACATTGTAGTTGGAGCAGTGTTTGGTGTCCTATAGTAGTGGATGGAAAAGAACACTAGTTTGTATGTAAGGTCAAGTGTTGTATATAGATACTTTGAAAGTATACACATATGTGAGAGCAGGTGGAGAATGGTGGCACTATAATGGATATAATGAGAAAGGTTAGAAAGTATGACATTAATATGGAATAAAAATGGAAAATGCTCTGCATTTAAAAATGTTTCTTTTTAGGATCATTTTGTTGAACGTTAGAAAATGCATATGTGACTCTGGAGAGAAACCATTGAAAGAATGGGAAAGTATATGTAGGATGACTCTCACAAATATGAATGAATCAGAGAAATCTCTACTCCGTGTTTCTGACAGGATAAAAAAAATCTCTACAGGGATGATTGGATAGACAGAGAAGAATCGTTATATAACCACAAACACTGCGATGAATTTTGGTTCTGGCCATGGAAACTAAATGAATTACTGAGTTATGTAAAAATCTTTCTGAATCTATTTTCAAGACTGCAATATCTACGCTTGCGTCTCCACCTTTTTCCATCCAATCTGCTGTTAAGTGAGAGAAAAGGTGCTTTCATCATCCTTATATGCAGACTCTGCCGAAAAGAAAATGTAATTGAGTCCATTCAACATCTGATTTTGAGCTGCCCACAGTTAAAAATGGAATTAGATCTAGAAATGGGAGACATCCTGAAGCAATACAATCGTCAGTCTAGGGAAGTCTGGTGGCAAATGATAATCGAGGGAGAAAAAGCGCACCTCATTTTGGCCATGTCAAAACCTTTGCTGTTAATTCAGGCAAGACTTGATGAAGATAGACAAGGTGGTAAGATCTCCCACTAGTTGTCAGAAGTGACCCATGAACTTGATGACTAACAGACTTGACTTGTCGAACCTCTTCACTCTGTTTTCTTTCTTATTCATCTTTCTGCTTTTATTGTTTTATTATAAAGCACTATTTATTTGTTATCTGTCCTTTGTAAGATGATGTTAACTAGCAATTTGTGTATTTTGGCCCCCCCTTTTTTCCTTTACTGACATATCTAGGCTAATTGGTTTTCTTCAGTAACAGTCAGGAACTAAAAATAGAAAATATACTATATTTGTACACTTATCCTTCAAGAATGTTCTTACAGAAATACCCTTAGGGTCCAGTCACATCATATGAAACATATACATAGGAGAAGACAGACTTGAAAGACAGCAATCCTTTCTGTGCATGAAAATAATCAGTAGGGTTATCAGCACTTTCTGATAGTTCTGTTGTTTTTTTATTACTGTACTTTCCCTGTATATGCTCATATGTGTATACATTGTACTCACACTACTTTCCTTAGGGTCCAGTCACATCATGTGATACATATACACAGGGGAAGTAGGAGCTTTGAAACAGAGCAATCATTTCTCTGCATAAAGATAATCAGTCACGTTATGAACACTTTCTGGTACTACTGCTGCTTTTTTGCTGAGTTCACTTTCCCTGTATATACTCATATTTGTATGTGTTGTTGTCTCTTTGTGTTTTGTCTGTAATAATGCAATTATGTAGTAAGTGGGTTTCTTTAGCTACTTATTACATGTTTCACAGTACGCAAAACTCTAATAAGAAAGCAGTTATCATTTCATTATTCAACATGTCAAGATTATGAATAGTGCACCTTCATCATGTATGCTGCACACACTGCCTATGTTTCTGCATGAGTACCTTAGTATACTGGATAGAACTTCATAATTGAATGTTATTTATATCAATGCATTGCTTAATGCACTAATTAGCTCATGATATTTATTCCAATGACCCTTGACACTTTTATGTCTACATTATAATAAGAATCCCTTGTACAGACTTTTCATGAAATGTAAATGCAAATGTGATGTCATTAGTGATGTTATCAATGACATTTGTGATGTCATCTTTGATGTCCTGGGTGTTAGTCTTAGCAGTGCATGGTGGTGGCGCAAGTTATGGTTGCTTAGCTTACCAAAACTGGCGAATTTCAAGAGGTTTTTCGGTTTTAGTTCGAACCATAATGTCTCGTTAACAACGTTTTTTTTTGTGAATTTCATAGGTTTTTGGTAGCGCAACTTAACCATAACGTCCCTTTAACAAAGTTTTTTTTACTAAAGTTCATCGGTTTCTAGTAGTGGCACGTAAACATAATGTAAACTAACATCTGACTTCATTGCAGAGAATGCCACATGACCATATGCTGGCGCACAGCACGGTGACGTGTCCGAGAATCCATACACACTTAACAATAAGATCTATCCCTCATGGACAGTGTGGAAATACATTTTTTACTGATGTAGGAACTTCCACCTTCAACATTTCCCTTGCACAGCTCCAACATCTATTCGTAGTCAGCCATTAACAATGTAGTACACAGTACATACTTTTAGCAAAAGTACTATTTATCTGAAAACTACATGAGGTAAGGCCATCCCTCCTCACCAAGAAACAGCACCACTGCTGTAATGAAGGAGCATGAGAAACACTGCCCCTATCTTACAAATAAAACACGCACAACATTTTCCCCCCTCCACCTACCTCCCCAAATTACTGTTTGGTGCCTCTTTGCTCATTTCCGTCCACAACTTTCCTTCTTAGCTGTCCTTCCAAAAAGAAAGCCATCCGTAAACAAATTAAATGTTCCTTTAAGAACCACCTTTCACAGTTTAAAAATATATTTTTTTAAAAATCGCATACAGTCCATCTACTTTATATTTCTCAGTAAAGGACATAGACGCAATAATATTTTTCAACATTCCCATTTGCAGTTTGTGTTATGCTAATAGGAATATTGTAGCGTTCGTCCTCCGTTCCAAGGACTGGAACGGTGAATAAAGGGCCAGCAGGCCAAGTTATCAAGCCAATCGACGTGAGAGTGCATAACGCGATCTTTGGATCATTACCCCTTCCACACCTACAATGGGGGATGATGCAAAGCAGTAACATGTACTACTAAAAAAGAGGATTTGTCGTTCTAATCCGGGACAAAATCCTTTTCCAAGATGGCCACCATAGAAAGCGAAGGCGGTTATTCCATACATGGCCCCTCTTCTCTTTACATGGCAGCCTCAAAAAGCAAAAAGGAAACCCTGTTAACATATTACCACAAACACTTTTTTCCTCCCTTTCAAATGTATCCTAATGTCGAACAACTTTACCACAAAGCCAGTCCCAGGTGGACATGGCCACTGAAATCCTATCTTTTCTCCCTTCTGGTCATGGCCAGTAGCCACATTGTGCGGATCATGACCTTCTACCATGACCCCGACATTCTGCCCACTCCCCATGGCTGCAGCCTACCCCTCAGTCAATAAGCGTATCCCGCTACGTTTTTTAACTACATTACGACACTTGTGTAATACGAAAACACTCCCACATCTTGTCACATAACCAACCCTAATGATATTGTACACCTTTTTTGGATGACGTTCCTCTCCAGCGTAGCCAAATGCGCCCATAAGCACCTACGTGCCGTGACGCAGAACCTGAAAATGAACACACAGCAACGTACAACATAGCATGTTACATTTTGAAATAATAAACTGGTTTTTAAAAGAAAACATTAACATTTTAGAATTTTCAATCAAATAGTAACTTTGTTTGTTCGGTCGTCATCGAAAATGTTAATCGTGAGGCACACGTTGTTCTTTTCGCAACAGAAAGTATTTGTTTTCGGTGAAGCAACCGCTTCGAGCGCACAGTGATTTCCAAGACGTCGGTATGAACTTCGGCCTACGCCACCATAAAAGATGTTATGTTACTCCTAATGGCCACTGCAGCGTATGGACATATGGGTCCAGGCCGGTCGTCCCACAAAACAGTGACGGTTAGACAGCGGGCATCTGGCGTGCAAAGAAGCCATCACTTGGCATCTGGAATCCATGGCAATCACAGTACGGCAGAATGTAGCTGTTCGGAAAACGTAACAGAAAATACGTATCAATACCCATCCTTTACCAAACAATTTAAAAAAAGACAAAGAACGTGGAAACTGATACACAAATCGATGTGGTCATACATGACATTTTAAAGAAATATTAGCGTTGGCCATGGGCGAATCTAGTGATAGCCTACAAACGCTGAGAATCTGCACTCTCCATAAGTAAAAAAAAAATGACAACTACACAGAAAGATAGCACCTCAGTTATATTGCCAAAATTATTGTTCTGGTAATAAAAAATTAAAACTCGTTCTAGTTAGAGTCGTCAAAAGTAAACTTACACGATATTTACCGTCTCCATTGTCTTCGTTAAACTCAGACAGCAATGTACTTGCACCAAATAAATCTTCTTGAACTGATATTTCATGTGTCCTACAAACGTTTTGAATACATAACCTTATCAAATGGTATTTTTTGCAAACTGTCACTCTCTGCATTCTTACTGAATTTTCGCTTTCACTCAAGGTCTAACAACAATTGACCCTTACGGGTTCAGTCGGATGCGTGGGCCTACTGAGCTTGCAACTAAAAAAAGCAAAGCAAGTGACCTTCACTCACAATGAAAATACGTTCTGAATTTGCAGCAACATATCTGAAAGCATTCATGAGAACTGCTACTCCCATACACTTGCAGACTCGCTGTTTCCATCAAACAGTGCAGGTGGCTGCCTCAGATTTCAAACTCCAGGACGCCAGTCTGACTGCAATATTATTTTAAATACATTGTAACACAGACACAGTAAATCTTTGCCTGTACTTAATGGACACTATATTGAGCAGAAACTTCCAATTTACCGTATGAGTTTGGTGACAAGAAAACACCACTTTTTGACTTCCTACTGCCACATCCCACCCCAGCCTCATTAACCCTCACCTTCCGAAGCAGTATTTCATAAGTTTAACAAGTGCATTGGTGTGTTGTGTTATATTTGTTAGCGGCGGTGTCCGCGTACACCGAAGCACTTCACGCTGTTCAACATCCAATCAGTGAACGCGTCACATGTCCGCTGACATGACGCTACGCATTAGCCAATCGGTATCTTGTTCGCAGAGCGAACAGAGAAGTGTGTCCGCGGAGTGGACATAGATATCACTAATTTTTTAAACATACTTTTTGGTCGTTTTAAAGAAAACTACTGGATGGATTGGCACCAATTTACAAAAGCACGCTTTCGGGACCAAGCTCCTGCCGCAAATTTGGTGAAAATCCATCCAGCGGTTTGGGCTGTAGGCGTACGCAAAGTTTTTCCCCCATTCAGTCTATGGGAAAAAAAGACGTTTTGGGACCCCCCTATAACTTCCCCCCCCCGGACCAAACATCACCAAACTTTGCAAAAGAATTCACAGTGGCCCATATACTTTGTTTTGCAAAGTTTGGTGTGGATTCGTCCAGGGGGAGCAGAGATATAAGCCACCCAAAAAGTGCTCTTCCTATGGAAACAGCAACTTAACCATAACTACACGGCCACTACTGTGGCCGTGTAATATATATATATATATATATACATATATATATATATATATATATATATATATATATATTTCAGAAACCTTCATAATGGGGTACGCAGAGTGGACTGCACACCTAGGAGCAGCTGTGGATCGAGTGTCCTTTCAGCAAGAAGAAGAGTCGTCACATCAAATCCAGGCACCACAAAATATCTTTATTAGTGAGTGTGCCTTGGAGAGACGAAAACCTGATAAAAAAATGATGCATTTTGCGGTGTTCCAACCGCTTGATCACAGAAGGAAAGGAGACATAGATAATGGACCAAAATATACACGGATAACTCTATGATTATGCACAGAGTGTCTGCATGTTAGAAGCAGTTCACAGGTTTGTTATACAGTCAGCCATCTTTGGATGTTGTGATGCCTACTAATTTAGACATATGCTGAACATGTTATATCCATCAAGACTCAGATTAAGACTGATAGAGACTGCCGTGTCTCGCAAGCGGAGGACAGCCACAAAAATGTAATGTATGCTGTCATAAGACATAAACAGATTAGAAAAAACGTCTTTAATGGGTCTATAATAATTTACGGTCTGCTGAAAAGGCAAATCCTCTTCGTATACAACAATGAAGTTTTAGGCAGCAACACAACAGTATCTCTACTCTCTGAAAATAAGTTGTGAAATATAGAGAAAGTATACATAATTCATCCCCTCCTCACTTAACACGGCAGTCTCCCACATACTAATGCAGAAGCAATTCGTGACTTATTTGGGAAAGTCAAACATCCAAATTGCTCAGAAATAACAGCTGAAACGGAATGGTTGTAAAATGTGCAAATTATCAAAGCAGCAATATCAACAAATGTGCTAAATTTAGCTAAAGCAGTGATCATAAAGTGCATATATATATACATATATTTGTAAAAAAAAGTGTTGAAAAAATACTTGTAAAAATATAAGCATACCTGTACTATGGGCCTCATTCCGAGGTGGGCAGTAAGGGGTTAACGGTGCTGGTAAGGGTGCCAGTGCCATTAACCCCTTACCGCCGCATTATGAGGTCATTTAGCGGGTCCCGCTAAGGGCGGCTGGTTTTACCAGGCGCCCTTAGTGGGAGCCGCTAAAGGACCAGCATGCTAACAACGGGCCCATTATTAACGGGTCCGTTGTTAGCATGGTCCCCATTCCCATTGAGCACTATGGGGGCTCAAATGGGAATGGGGATGGGTTCCCTGAATGGGGAAATACCGGGTCCTCCAAGGTTGGAATGGCCCAGTAATTCCCCATTCAGGGAACCTGGACCTGGTATGCGGTAAGGGGGTAGCCATAGCGCTTATAGTGCCATGGCTACCTCCAACCTCAGAATGAGGCCCAATGTCTTGTTTGTTCCAGATGATGAATCTGCAAATAAAAAGCTTGGAACATTTCGAAGTAGTTTTTGATGCAGCTGCCTGTGAGTAACAGGAGACATGTACTCTGAGAGCTCAAGAATACGTCTGAAGTGTTGAACTGAGATGATAAGGTGACATGTAGAGTTTTGGGATGTGATTGGTGGATGCATGAGTGACTGTTTGAAAGCAGACAATAAAGGAGTGTTACAAACACAAGAGTAAAAAGGGCAGAAGGGCTATCCTGTACTACGGTGTCTGCACACACTGCGGCAGTCCGCAGACATGTGGGATGTTTTTACCCATGCATCCAAGCCCTACAATAAAACTGTGCAGTACTGGCATGGAAAACATCATGATGGCCAGAACTCCCCAGAGAGTGCACAGGGAAACATGAAGAATAGGCTGCCACCCATTTTTGCCTATGTTGTGAGTACAGGAGGGCACTCCCTAAAACCACCATTGGGCTGCACACACAGTAGCCTGAAACCATTGGGAATGACAATGCTGATTGCCAAAAAAGCAACTCAGAACTGTGGGGAATTCATTTTCGTAATCCCAAAAATGGTTGCATTACCAGTACTCACCACTATCAGAAAGCCAGCGTTTTAAAACCACCAGACTTTTGTGTAAAACTGCACAAATGAAACAAAACCAGTTAAAAAGCGCAAAATGTCATTTTTGAATGCAAGCCTCCAGGAAGATCAGAGGCGGACAAGCATGGACCATAAGGAATATATAATGTGCACATGTAATTTCAACAAATTGTATATCTGGGAAAGATGTATTTGAATCAAATATAGATTTGTGGGCAAACTGACCAGGGGAGGATCCTCTGACCCATAAACAGACCTCATCATGATGACAATCCATTTCCTTCCCCCAATCATGGGAGAGGGGAGAATTGGGCCAATGACAAGTAGAGAGGGGCAGGCTTAGCTAGGCCCAGGCACACACCCATTTTCAAAACACATAAAAAGAGACTGCTGGGACAGGTAGAGACATTCAATTCCATTTGCTGCGGAGCATGCTGACCGACGACTTCACATCCAGAGGTCCAACACTTAGACTTCCAAGCTAAACAGAGACTACAGAACTCTGAACCAAGAAGGCCCACTGCAAGCAAAAGTATTTGTCAGCAGGCCTCAAAATCATTTGCAAACTATTCCACAGCCGGGCGAGCTGTCTGAATTCTTTTGCCAAGAACTCTTGCCAGTACCCAGAAAGCAGTGTTAGATCCAGAATCCACTTGATCCGGACCGGAAAGCAGAGCAGTATCCAGAACCAGAGGCCGCTGAATCCAGAGAGGCTAGACCAGCAGAGCAGAGCTGACCCAGATCGCTGTGAGCAGAACCGGTGCCTGATTGACCCGCCGAGCAGACAGAACCGCAGCCGGACATGTTGACCAGATCTGTGACGAGGCCTAGTTCAAATTTATATTTTGAGTACCTAGCAGAACTGTGCAGAACCAATCTCTTAGTTAAAATAATCTAATCCAAACTATTTTAACCTAAGTAGAACAGCCTCCTAGAATCGTGTCACCGTTCAATTCTGAAGCTGCAAGCTGTCACCTGTCATTTTGAGTTTTACTTTAAATCCGAAAAACTACCTTTATTTAATCGTCCGTATCTCTGGAACCGTTAGGGCTAGGAACGAAATTTAACTTTCATCTGAAAGCTTAGAATTTACAGGGATTTGCGATTTTGGCTCAATGTCTCCACTTGTCAAAATAGCAGCTCCATTCTTTCCTTTGTTAAAATCTGTTTACAACTTGGTAATAACTCATAGAGCATTGCTAAAGTGAGCCTGAACTAATACCAACACGCATCTCCCACTCACCCTGAATCTCTAGAGGGAATTAAAATCATTGGCACATTTTCCCATCCATTGCCATCACATTTAAAAAGCATTTTGGGCCTGTTTTTCAAACTCCTACCTGTTTCCTCTAAGCTTGCTGGGGGGAACTGAATTTCGTATTGTATTTGATTGCATTCCTGAGAACTGTGTGCTCCTCTTTCCATCTCCTTCCATTTCTTACATTGCATAGGGGAGGGGGGTGAATTGCCAGAGAAAAAGTGATTATCTTATCTTTTGCTAAAATCATATCAAGGATTTCTGTACTGCATTTTATTCCTCATTGCTTTTCCCTTGAAATCATAAAAGTATTGTTGCTACTTTATCCATCCTATACTAACTCATCATCGATTGTAAAGAAGTGTGCTAGAGCCAGATTACCCATTGTTGATCAACATCATATGGCTAAGTGTACTATCAGATATTAATTTATTATAAAGTGTGATATATATATATTGTTTAAATTCTCAAATAAACCTTTTAATTTGCAAAACAAACCTACTTCTTGGCTCAGTGGGGTCAGGGGGATTCTAAGAGGGGGGTGTTATACAAGGGTGGTCATCCAGAGTACTGAACTAGACATAAAAATACATTAATAAGGGTTTTCCTCAGCATCCCAGACGAGGCATCGACTTGGCTGTAGTGTTGATTGAATATCGCTTACAGAAGTGGGGGCTCGGAGCCGGGATATTCTGGCTTAGATTTACTATTTGTGCAGATTAATACAGTGTGCCAACTGACCAGATACACATATCTGGTTAGATCACCACGCTGTTTTACACTGTGAAAGCACCCCTCAAAGGAACGCTCTAAGGAAACGGTCTGTTTTGCAAAATAAAATACAAACTTCTGTAAGTCAGGAAGGAACTCAAATTCCAGAATGACGACCTTGGCCAGAGAGCACTTCTTACATAAGCTATTTGTGAGAGGTGAGTGGACTCATCAGGACCAAACGGTCTGGCTGCAGGCAATCGCGCAAGAGGTCACTGAAACAGGGTCAGATACATGGAGAGATCAGGGTCCATTACATGTGGCCCTGAGTGAATTATACATGGCTCCTAAAGTTAAAGATGAACACGACAAGATGGTTAGGAAAGCGGCATATTTGTATCTATATATGGGAGCCATGCAGGACAAATGTGCTGAAGGCCAAGATCTGGCAAGTAGGCAACAGCTGGCATTAGAAAAGGCCCAATCTGACCTGGTCTCTTCTGAGCAGAGGCTGCAGAGGAGCCAGGAGTCAGAAAATGATAGTAGGCAGTATATCATTAAAATAAAAGAGGACATGGATAGACTGCAACAGGAGAAGGCTGACCAGGATACCAGATTTCTGGCCTTGCAGAAGGAGTACCGAGAAGGTTTGGACTCCCTTCTGCAGAGCCAGAAAAAGCTGGAGCAACAACTGGACTTCAACAGGGCATGCACAGAGCAGGTAGCCACCCAGCAAATTCGATTAGACAGAGAGAAAGAGGAAAGCAATAAATTGATTCTGAAAGACCTGGATACCCAGGCAGAGTTTGATCAGGAGCGCCAGAAAGCTGGTGCCTTCCAAAGGCAAAGGGACAACCTTGCGGCACAGATGCAGGCTCTTAGTCAGGAAAGGGATACCTTAGGCCAGGAAGTCTGCCACTTAAAAAGGAAAATGGAAGAAAATCACCTGGCCCTCCAGGGACTGGGTGACCTCCAAAAAGAATACCAGAACTTGTTAGAGCACACCAGGAGGGTGGAGGATGCTCTGGCAAGAAAGGAGCATGCCAATAGGGACACAGCTCAGGAGGTAACCCTCCTGCAGCAGAGACTGGCCTAGTACTCCAGGACCAATTAGACGGCACAGAGAGAAAATGAGGCTCTCTGTCAGCACAATGATAGGCTCCAGCAACAGGTATCGATGCAGGAGAGACTGATAGAGTATAGTAAGGCCTTAACTGAGGAACTGAAAGCACAGGCTCTTGCATTGCAACAGGAAGCAGGGGCGGATAGAGATGAGGTTCGCTGGGAAAGAGAAACTCCTGAGCATAACCTCAGGAGCCCTAGTACCAGAGGCCTTCATCTCTCCCAGTCCCTGGACTCTGCCACCCCCATGTCCCCTCGCGCACATGAGCCCAGGGCCACGGGGATGGCAGATTACTATCCAGCTAGAAGTATGGGGCTCATAGGCCAGTACCTCCCAGGAATGGATGGGCGGGTATCCGGGTATGGGCACCCAAGCACAGTGCAATTTAGTGGGGAACCCCAGGAGAGTAGGCCCATTAAGGGCATCCTGAAAACCTCTGCCCAGTTAGGTCAGTGGGGGGATACCCAGCAAATCCTGGTAGCAAAGAGGGATCTGAAGACTCCTCTGAGTGTCACAGGACACAGGAGACCAGGTCCCCACATTCTGCCAGCCATTACCCGGCTCGCAGCATCCGGGAAAACCTGGAAGATCAGACGGGCACCTCTGGGAGCAGTGCTTCTGAGTCGGAGGATGAATGGACCAGGGTTACCCGAACCAAAAAGGCCAACAAGGCAAAAAGGGCCTTGCTTAAGGACCCATTGAAACAAATAAAGGCAATAAGGAGTGTCATCATGCCTTATCATAAGAACGCCAAGTATTCTGTTTGGGAACACTTGGAGCTCTATGAGCAAATGATGGAGACTTTCCATTTAAAGGACAGCAGTAGCTGCATCCAGTACGTCAAATGGACATTCTCCCCAGAACACTCCAGTTTCTTTGGGGGCTGGAGGACCAAAATCATTTAAGATGGTCCACCTATGAGGCGGCCATCTTGAAACTTTTTCTGTTCACAGAAATCCTCAAGAGGCTCGCAAGGCAGCCTACAATTTGCAATGTGGGGAGGATCAGGCCCCACAAGAGTTTGTGCAAGAATTAAAATGTGCTTTTGTGCAGACCACCAGAAGGGTGCGCACGGATAGCAGAGAATTTATCAATACGTTTTTCCATGCCTTACCCAAATACATAATGACCCAGCTCGTGAGAGATTTTCATGAGAAAAGATCTTTAGACTGGGTCATTGAAAGGCTACCCGGATCTATGAGGTGCAGAAGCCTATCGAAAATAAAAATAATGCGCCGAAAAACCCCAAAACCAACAGCACCCCTGCTGCTGCCAAGGTGGCAGAGGTAAAGGTTGCCCCCGTTTTAGATTTGGAGATGGGGGGGCCTAAAAACCTGCCTGCACCAAATAATTCACAGCCCAGAAGGCCCTCGGGCCAGTCACAGACAGGGAGTCGAGGAGGTAGTCCCACAAATGGGGTCCCCCGCACCCCTGACTATGTAAGTCCCCGCTACAAGGGAAACCGACCAATCCTGGGTTATGTGTGGACTCCTCCAGCCCAAGGGGGGGATCCAGCCAAGCAACTGACCCGGGGAACTTCCCTCCTAACTTCCCCCAGGAGGGCAGAAATTCACCAAATCCTGGGCAGAACTTTTTCCCCAGGTATCCACCCAATTTCCAGCCCCAAAACCATCCATCCTTCTTTCCCCAATTCCCTGAGCCCAGACAACCTAATCCAGGAGAGGGGAGGCCAAGGGTGGAGGGGTACCCAAATCTTCCCAATCCGGCGTATTACCAGAGAAGGGATAGCTACCCTTCCCGGGATCAGCCCAGGGGAGAAAATAGAGCCCCGTATCAGCCTGAGCGGGTGTCACAACTTGAGCGCCAGGTCCAAAATATGGCACGGGATCTGGGTCACATACTGGGGGCTCAACAGAACCCTCAGATGAGCATGCCACCGCAGAATGCCCCAAACTCTGGACCTGGTGCTCCAGAACAATGACGGGGGCAGCACCCCGATAACCCACCGGTTCCCAGGGAGGAGGCACAAGGGGAAGGGGGGTGTAAAGCCTTGGAGGAAGCTTCCTTCCCAACTTGTAAACAGCCCCTGGAAAACCAGGAACCGGAAACAAAATCTCCTACCCCTGAAAGTATGCCACCCAAGGAGCAGAGAGGAAGTAGGAGAAACAAAGTACCCAAACAGACCCAGTTTGTGGAGGAGGTACAGCTCTTCCAATTTGAGGGAGAGGGATCCTCAGAGGATCCTGGGGAAAGGATCTTCTCCTTTAGAGATGGGGGAACTCCTCCCAAGGAAAAATGGGTCCCAAGGGACGCCAATTCAGACTGGGGAGATGTGGAGACTGAGCTACCGCTGCCCATCATCTCATCCCAGAACCCACAATACCGAAATCCCCTGGTTCAAACCCATCCTGGTTACTGCCTCCAAAAAGGGGGGGGTGGCCCAGAACCGGAACCAGGGGAACCCACAATGGCTCTGATCTCCAGGTGCCAACTTATTCTTTCAGATTCCCAAGGCTCTCCACAGAATTCTGCCCAAATCTCTTCGCTAGCAATGTCCAAAACCAGAAAGTTAGCCCACCAGTTGTCCAAAAATGTGCATTATCTGTGCCCCCTTGAGGAGAAGGAGGGAAGATATTATGCCCCGGTACAAGTACAGGGGCAGGGTACAATTTTTGCAAAGGTGGACACTGGATCCCAAGCTACCCTTCTGTCCAAAAGGGCCTTTGAGGAACTAAATGCAGGAAGGGGGGAGAATTACCGTATTCCTCTCACCTCTCTTCCTGGACAACTGCAGAACTTTGACGGGAAAGAAATTCCTGTCGAGGGGACTGCAGATTTGGACATCAAAATTGGGCGACACATGGTGAAACACCCGGTCATAGTAGTGACTCCAGAGGGCACCCCTTGTTTACTAGGGAATGACCTCCTGAGAAGGTTGTCACCCCTAATAGATTGTGTAAACAAAGTCCTCTGGAACCAGACTAGCCGACCAATAAAATTAAAACAGAGTGTCAACCATGTTAGTTTAAACGGCACCTCCACATGGTTGAACAAAAATCTGACCAAGTAGAATTTCACTTCCAGAACAACCAAACTCCAGACTGACAGTAATAGCAGTAGGACAACAGACTGGTGATGAGGGGTCCTCTCTATTTCTGAAAATCAACCTTCCTTCCAGTTTAAGGTGGTATTCCACACTGGAAGGAAACACCCTGTAATTCTTTACTAATCACAATCAGAAACTCCCACTTGTATAGTCCAGAAAGATGTGAAATCAGCTCAGAGCCTGGCTGATATTCAGCAAATTGGAGAGCAGTTGTTCATCCCTGTTCAGTTAAATGATGGGAAGGACTCTGTTCTCGCTCGAGTGTGTGAACAACGGTAAGAGCTTCATCAGCGAAGCCATGTTCCGCCAACTCCCACAAGAACCAGCCATTCCCACATTCAAACTGATAGACAAATGGGAAATGGACCTGGAAGCACCTAATTCCAAACATCTCCTGCCAAACAGGTGTATGCTCAAAATCTCCATTGGCAACAAGAGCATAGTCCATAATTGTTGGGTCGTGCGAGACGTCACTGCCGCCTTTTACTTAGGCAGTGACATTCTCAATCGCTTCGCCATTAGTTTGGACCTAATAAACTTCAAAGCTTGGTCCCGATTAGCAGATAATCGCATGGGCTTTGATGATTCAGAAAAAGCATTTAGGTCAGCTCAATTGCTACCTTATGCAGTTGAAATTCAGATTAAAGAGGAAGTCACCATCCCAGAAAGGACCCAACAATTCTCCCTGGAAGTGAAAGTTAAAAGAGGACAAAAATTGAAAAACCCTGATGCTTATATCCATCTAAATGCTTCTCTCCAACAGCAAGGGTTGGGGGTAAACCCAACACCATTAGTCAACATAGAACATGACACCATTCAATAGAGGTGGATAACAGTGACTTAAAGAGTATTACTCTAGCCGCAGGCACCATTATTGGAATGGCGGTTGATGACCGACATTTCTCCATTGATTTAGCAAATGAACTGTTAGGACTGATCCCCAAGGACTGTTTTGACAGTGACAGTGAGGACAATACAACACCAGACAGGATTTTCACCCGGCATGGGGGGAACTTCCTGGTGTACACTTCTTGCCCTTATGGTAAGGAAGATGTGACTTGTGACTTCAGGAGGGATGAGGTGATTTTCCAGGTCCATGAGGGCTGCCTTTCCCACCTGAAGCCTCCAGTCCAAATCAGCACTCTGACCAGGGACTTCTCCACCCAGCTGGAGGAGGCCGCTGAGATAGCCAAACCAGAAGTCTTTCCAGGCTTCAGGTAGATGGTGGAAGAGAGAGTCAACCTAGCTGATGCCTGTGTGACTCTGGAACAGAAGCAAAAGTTGAAACAAGTTTTCTTGGATTTCCAAGATCTCTTTGCGGTAGACTCATATGACTGTGGTCGCACCGATATCCACACCACAACAATTCCCACGGACCCTGGAATGACTCCAGTGTTTGTGAAGCAATATCGCTTGCCTCTCGCATCCATGGAGTCCCTTACTGAAATAATTAAGAACCTTGAGTCCCGGGGAATAATCCGTCCAGTCCACAGCACTTGCAATAATCCGGTGCTGGGAATATTGAAGCCAAACGGCCAGTGGAGACTCTGCGCCGACCTTAGGGAGCTCAACAAACGGGTCCATACTTCCCGATGGCCTCTGCCCTACATTGACCAAGGGCTGGCCCAGATTCAGGGATCACAGGTATTCACAGCAATAGACCTGACCAATGGATACTGGACCATGCCTGTCAGTAGGGAGGACCAATACAAACTGGCTTTTACCTTTGGGGGCCAGCAGTACACATGGACCCAGACTCCCTTCGGATACCTCAACTCCGGCAATGAATTCAACATTTTCCTACATAAGGCCATGCCCGACCGTGGTGCGACGGTTAACCTGGCTTATGTAGATGATGTCCTCATCAAATGTTCATCTGTGGAGGAACACATAGCGGAGATCTGTTATGTTCTGACACAGTTGAGGGCCACCGGAGCAAAACTTTCCTTTCAGAAAGCACAGTGGTGTAGAACCCGTGTTAATTTCTTGGGGCATGAGATTACTCCTCAGGGTCTCTGTCCCCAAGAAAAGAAAGTGGAAGCACTCCAGAAACTGAAAGACCCCACAACTCTGCGGGAACTAAGGAGCCTCCTTGGACTGACTAATTACAGCAGAAAGTTCATTGAAGGCTACGCAGAGATCACTAGACCACTGATTCATCTCTTGAAGGGGGGGCCAAGTGGGAATGGGGTCCAGAACAAACCGAGGCAGTAAGACAACTCAAAAGAAGCCTCTCACAAGCGCCTTGCCTAGCTTACCCTGTCAGAAACAAGGAGTTCTTCCTGGAGACGGGGTTCTCTAATACGTGCTTGACGGCAGTATTATACCAAAAGCATGACAAGGTCAATAAAGTAATCTCCTATACGAGCAAAACTTTATCCTCTGTGGAGGAAAAATTCAACGATTGTGAGAAGGCACTCCTGGCAACGGTGTGGGCATTGAAGAATTACCGCCCGTTTATCCAGGGGGAACACATCATAGTGGAGACTCCACACCAGCCTCTGCAATATCTCCAAAGTGACAGAATCCGGGCCGGAAATGTGAGTAATTCCCGAATTACTTCCTGGATTCTGTCAATGCAAGGCTTTCCTGTGGAGGTCAGATATGGCCAAAACAAGAAGAGTCCCCTCGCGCAAGGTCTGGCTGACGTGCATGATTGTGCCAGAGAAAACTGTCTCGAGGACGAAAGTCTAAAAATCAAGGACAACATGGAGGCAAACCTTAATTCCCCACACAAAGTCTTTGAAGAAGACAAGTGTGAGAGAATGCCCACTGTCTATGTGGATGGATGCTCTTACCATGTTGACAACGACGGGGAGAAAGAACTGGTGGCTGGCGTAGGGAATGCATGTGTGAAGGATTTCCCAGAACCCTCCGCTGGATACAAAATTGGTCCCTGAAGTAGTCAGGTGGCAGAATTGATGGCTGTGCATCAGGCCATCCTCACTGCTGTCCAACATCAACTCCACAAACTGGTCATAATCACAGATTCGGATTATGCACGGAATGGGTTTGTGGAGCACCGGGTTATTTGGAAAACCAGAGGCATGTTATGTGCTAATAACAAACCCTTGAAACTTGGGAAGTTAATCCAAAACATTGATGATCTGGTCACATCGAATGGGATGACCATCTACTGGAAAAAGATCAAGGGTCATTCCAAAGTAGAGGGACCAGACAAAACTGGAAATGACTTAGCTGATCAGCTGGCCAAAACCGGGGCCATCCAAGGAGATCTAATAGAAATAGAGTCCCTGTTGGGGGGAAATCCAGGTCACTGCTATCACTAGGTCCCAGACAAATGCTCACAATGATCTTTCAACTGCACAATGGAGTAAGGAGACCCCTGATGCTGATTTAATTACAGCTCAGAAGGGGGATCCAATTATTGGTAAGTTTTACCAACACCTTGAGGACCCTGAGAACTTTCCCCTGACGGATATCGATTACATTGGGAAAGAGGACGTAAGAGTGTTGATGAAATGTCCAAAAATGTTCTGAATCCAAGACGGTTTGTTGGTAAGGAAATCCCAAGCTGGCCATGATCAGTGGGTGGTTCCTACCTCATTCCGAAGCCTGATGTTAAGTCACGCCCATGATGCGGCCACCGCCGGTCATAGGGGGTTTCACACAACACTGGAAATCTTAAGAGAGGTTGCATACTGGCCACACATGGGGCAGGACCTCGACCAATACTTGAAGGGGTGTCTTGTGTGTGCACAATTTCAGCCATCATCCCTCACACACCGTGCGCCTCTCCAAAAGAGGGGGATGACACTGCCATGGTCAGATTTGCAAATCGACTTTGTAGGCCCTGTGATTCGCTCGTCTAGAGGAAACAAGTACATGTTGACCGTTACATGCTTGTTTACCAAGTGGGTGGAATGTCTCCCGGCCCCAAATTGCAAGGCAGAAACAGCAGCTGCCCTGATGATTAACCACATCTTTTCCCGTTTTGGTCTACCTCAAAGGATTGAGTCAGACAGGGGTAGCCACTTCACCAGTGAAGTAATGACAAAGATGTGGGAGATACTGGGGGTCAAAAGAAAGCTACATATTGCTTACAGGCCAGCTTCTTCTGGAGCAGTAGAGAGATATAACCGACCATTGTGAGCATCTTAAAAAAGTTTGTGGCAGATTGTGGGCCAAGTTGGGATATCCGATTACCTCTGGTCTTAATGGCCATCAGATCTACCCCTTCATCTGCAACCAAAATGTCACCATTTGAGTTGATGACTGGACGCAAGATGGTGCTTCCCCAGCATTTGCTCTACAGAACCAAAGAGCAAACGTTGATAAATGCCTCCACAACTCATGAGTATGTGGAGAATTTAAGGAAACACCTTCAGCATGCTTTTGCCTATGCTCAGCGGAATCTAGAAAGATCAGCCGAGAGCATGAAGACCCACTATGATTTAAAAACTACCCGAAAGGAATATAAGGTGGGTGATCGGGTCTATCTATACAATTTCCAAAGGAACCAGGCCAAACAGCGAAAATTCTTGCCTACATGGAAGGGACCGTTTGAAATTATAGACAAAATCTCCCCTGTGGCCTACAAGATCCGCATCCCCAAAGGCAGTCTGGCGGAAGGGGAAGACAAGTGGGTACATATAAATCAGCTAAAGTGTTGCCATCCCAGGCACACTCTGCAACAACCGGAGGAATCCACTGGAATCCTAGAGGGGGCCGCTCCAGAGTAATTCAGTTCCAACCCTAAAATATTCCACATATAGCATATAAAATTCTGTGATCCTTGTATATATATATATATGTTTTTGTCTCCTAATTTAAAAAAGAAAATGTATATGTTCATATCTTCTGATTCATAAAATGTATATGTTCGCCACACCATTGATAGTGGTGGAAAAATGTCTAGGTATGTGTATTGCCGCTTTGCTTTATCATCCTAGGAGAGATGAAACCATGGATATTGACCAAGGAGGACGACCGGGGACCGGGAGCAGAGACCCGAGGGGCCCGGGGTACCGCCCAATATTCCCATCAGGACCGGCGAGGAGAACCGATCGATCCAACTGGATGGGGGAAAAGATGCTGAACTGTGCCATCTACCGGAAGAAGATGAGGAGAACATCCCAGATCTTGCGAGTTCCATCTGAGAAAGCACAGAATGGCCATCGCAAGAGGGGGGGCTTGTGGGATGTTTTTACCCATGCATCTAAGCCCTACAATAAAACTGTGCAGTACTGGCATGGAAAACATCATGATGGCCAGAACTCCCCAGAGAGTGCACAGGGAAACATGAAGAATAGGCTGCCACCCATTTTTGCCTATGTTGTGAGCACAGGAGGGCACTCCCTAAAGCCACCATTGGGCTGCACACACAGTAGCCTGAAACCATTGGGAATGGCAATGCTGATTGCCAAAAAAGCAACTCAGAACTGTGGGGAATTCATTTTCGTAATCCCAAAAATGGTTGCATTACCAGTACTCACCACTATCAGAAAGCCGGCGTTTTAAAACCACCAGACTTTTGTGTAAAACTGCACAAATGAAACAAAACCTGTCAAAAAGCGCAAAATGTTGTCATTTTTGAATGCAAGCCCCCAGGAAGATCAGGGGCAGACAAGCATGGACCATAAGGAATATATAATGTGCACATGTAATTTCAACAAATTGTATATCTGGGAAAGATGTATTTGAATCAAATATAGATTTGTGGACAAACTGACCAGGGGAGGATCCTCTGACCCATAAACAGACCTCATCATGATGACAATCCATTTCCATCCCCCAATCATGGGAGAGGGGAGAATTGGGCCAATGACAAGTAGAGAGGGGCAGGCTTAGCTAGGCCCAGGCACACACCCATTTTCAAAACACATAAAAAGAGACTGCTGGGACAGGTAGAGACATTCAATTCCATTTGCTGCGTAGCATGCTGACCGACGACTTCACATCCAGAGATCCAACACTTAGACTTCCAAGCTAAACAGAGAGTACAGAACTCTGAACCAAGAAGGCCCACTGCAAGCAAAAGTATTTGTCAGCAGGCCTCAAAATCATTTGCAAACTATTCCACAGCCGGGCGAGCTGTCTGAATTATTTTGCCAAGAACTCTTGCCAGTACCCAGAAAGCAGTGTTACATCCAGAATCCACTTGATCCGGACCGGAAAGCAGAGCAGTATCCAGAACCAGAGGCCGCTGAATCCAGAGAGGCTAGACCAGCAGAGCAGAGCTGACCCAGATCGCTGTGAGCAGAACCGGTGCCTGATTGACCCGCCGAGCAGACAGAACCGCAGCCGGACGTGTTGACCAGATCCGTGACGAGGCCTAGTTCAAATTTATATTGTGAGTACCTAGCAGAACTGTGCAGAACCAATCTCTTAGTTAAAATACTCTAATCCAAACTATTTTTACCTAAGTAGAACAGCCTCCTAGAATCGTGTCACCTGTCAATTCTGAAGCTGCAAGCTGTCACCTGTCATTTTGAGTTTTACTTTAAATCCGAAAAACTACCTTTATTTAATCGTCCGTATCTCTGGAACCGTTTGGGCTAGGAACGAAATTTAACTTTCATCTGAAAGCTTAGAATCTAAAACCTCCTTATACTTTTGCCGCAATCATGATTCACGCACTCGCAAATTTACCGCGATTTACGATTTTGGCTCAATTTCTCCACTTGTCAAAATAGCAGCTCCATTCTTTCCTTTGTTAAAATCTGTTTGCAACTTGGTAATAACTCATAGAGCATTGCTAAAGTGAGCCTGAACTAATACCAACACGCATCTCCCACTCACCCTGAATCTCTAGAGGGAATTAAAATCATTGGCACATTTTCCCATCCATTGCCATCACATTTAAAAAAGCATTTTGGGCCTGTGTTTCAAACTCCTACCTGTTTCCTCTAAGCTTGCTGGGGGGGAACTGAATTTCGTATTGTATTTGATTGCATTCCTGAGAACTGTGTGCTCCTCTTTCCATCTCCTTCCATTTCTTACATTGCATAGGGGAGGGGGGTGAATTGCCAGAGAAAAAGTGATTATCTTATCTTTTGCTAAAATCATATCAAGTATTTCTGTACTGCATTTTATTCCTCATTGCTTTTCCCTTGAAATCATAAAAGTATTTTTGCTACTTTATCCATCCTATACTAACTCCTCATTGATTGTAAAGAAGTGTTCTAGAGCCAGATTACCCATTGTTGATCAACATCATATGGCTAAGTGTACTATCAGATATTAATTTATTATAAAGTGTGATATATATATATATTGCTTAAATTCTCAAATAAACCTTTTAATTTGCAAAACAAACCTACTTCTTGGCTCAGTGGGGTCAGGGGGATTCTAAGAGGGGGGTGTTATACAAGGGTGGTCATCCAGAGTACTGAACTAGACATACAAATACATTAATAAGGGTTTTCCTCAGCATCCCAGACTAGGCATTGACTTGGCTGTAGTGTTGATTGAATATCGCTTACAGACACCACATGTGCCCTCCATGCTCTTTAAGGATGACAGGCATGGAAAGGGGAATACGGTGACCGTGGACAGTCGTGGATGTCTGCGGACATCGGGGGATTAGCCAATCAGGTTTTGTGGTTGCGGTGTAGAGGAAGACAGGGTAGCAGGCTTTTTTATTGTTGTGTGCACTAAAGGTGGCTGTGGCTATGGCTATGAAGAAGCAGAGTGTGCAGATGGTGGGAAATTCTTGGATCCATTCATTGAAGGTTTACACTGAATCACGTGGCATCTCTGCTACTATTGGATTGGAAGTAGTGGACGTTGCGTGGTATGCAATGGCTGACTTTAAACATCCAGATGTTGTTATTGTGCATTGTGGAGGCAACAGTTTGGGCTATATGACTCCAGTATCTTTGATGTTTGCCATGAAGGATATATTGAGAAGCATAATGGAATTGTGTCCAGCTGCAAAGATTATGTTTTCTGAAATCAATCAAAGGCAAATATGGAGACGTCCAAATGTGTTTTGTCTGCAAATGGCAGAAGCTAGGCAGCATGTCAATCAAGATTTATCTGCTTTTGTAATATGATTTAAGGATGGCATCTTTTGACAATGAAAATATCAAGTTGGATGCTGTAAATACATTTTGGAGTGATGGTGGCAATCAGATTTTTCTTTTGAATGTTCAAAATGCATTGAAAATGTTTATGTGAACAAGTTAAAAGGAGAGATGTAGAGTGTATAATAAAGCATTTGTTAGTAGGTGTAGGACATAAAAAGGAGAAGAAGAAAAATTGAAGCAGTTTTTGTAGAATGTATTTAAAAAATGGTATGTGTTACCAAAGTATATACAATCAAAAAAGCAAAAACTGGTATTTTTAAAGAAACACAACAAAAATTAAAAGAGTCACTATTGTAGAATCAATTATTTAAATTGAGTTTAAACCTCCCCATTCCCTTTAATTGGCCATGCCATCCGTGGACAAGGCAGCAGTCTGCAGACACCGCACGTGTCATCCAGGTCTTTTAAGGATGCCACACATGGAAATGGGACTGCAGAGACTTCGGACAGTTGCAAATATCCATGGACATTGGGGAACTAGCCATTCAGATTTTGTGGGTGTGGTGTATAGGAAGACTGGGTAGCAAGAGTTATCTTTGTTGTGTGCAGTGAACATAGCTATGGTTATGGCTTAGAGAAAGCAGAGTGTCTGGTTGGTGGATGATTCTTGGGTCCATTGGCTAAATGTGTACTGCGAGCAGTGTGGATTACCTGTGAATCTTGGATTTGAGGAATTTTTAGTTTCCTGGTATGGAGTTCGAGGCCTGAAGTGGACGGAATTGCTCCTGTTTTTTGAGAGCATGGTTACTTTGAAGCATCTGGACATCATTGTAGTTCACTGTGGAGGCACCAGTTTGGGCTTTGTCACCAGAGTTTCATTACAGTTTGCGATGAAAGATACATTTGCAAAGTTAATGGAACTGTTTTCACATTCAAAGATTGTTTTTTCTCGGATAGCTCAAAGACAAATGTGGAAGCATTCTAATTTATTTTGTCCACAAATGGAGAAAGCAAGGCACAATGTAAACAAAGCAGTATGTGCTTTATTGCAGGATGTTGGAATTAAATATCAAATTTGCTCTTTTAATATTTTTCGAAGAGATGGAATTAATTTGACTGATGTTGGCAATCAGATTTTGTTCAAAATGCATTGAAACTGTTTCTGTGAAAACATAAAATATGCATTGAACTATTGTTTAGTAGTAAACAAAAAACAAAAACAGAAAAAAATTAGAAGCCCTTTTTGTTCAGTATAAAATTTGTTAGTTCAGTATATAAAAACCCAAAAATCTTTTTTAAAAAAAAGGTTCTTTTAAGACCCACCTTGAATGAAAAACAAGTTAATTCAATTTAATTCCCCCCACCCTGTGCCTGGAATTTTCCAGGTTTCCGTGGACTATTATGATGTTCACGGACTATGCAGGCTGCAAAAGGACCTCCGATTTATTTTTTTAGTTCTATTTTTTAACTGTAAAAGGTGGCTCCAAAAGGAAACTTTCTTTTTGTCTTTCTGGCTTTCATATTTTTGGTGCATTATGTTTTTTTTTGTAAGAGAGGCAAGAAGGTAAGGTGGGGAGGGAAAGGAGGGAAGGGAAGGGAGGAAAGGTGCACCATCCACTGATACAGAGTGCCAAGTGCACAGGGGAAAATGTTGGGTGTGTCTGAAATCCAAGGTAGGTGGCAGTGTTTATCATGCTCCTTGACTGCAGCCTCAAAAGGAATCCAAAACTGCTCCCCGCGGCAGAGCAGTGTGTTGCAGCACAAAGTACTGTGACCCTCGAAATGTGAGGATCAACAGTGTTCTGTATGGCCTGCGAGGAGGCCTGCGAGGCAGCCGGCAGCATCCTGTGCCGCAAAAGAGTAGCCTGTGTGGTGGCAGGAACGGTTAAGGAATATGGGTTATAGGAAGATAACCTATTTCTTCCTGAGAAAGGAACAGTCTTTCTCTGATCACTCGGGTGGTGGGATCGAGTGTGATGGCGCATGGAGGGGGTGCTAATAGAGTACTGCCCAGGTTGTCCAAGACTGAGTATGACCCCACAATCAATGCATTCAACCCGAGCAGCCCAAGCTTTTGGTGCCCGCCGAACAGCTTTATAGAACCACTACACCCATGACTCTCTCCGGGTGCTGCAGGTAGGAACTTCCTCTACCTCATCTTCCTGTTTCTCATCATCCTTCTCCACATCATTGCACCTGTTCTCCTGTCCAGGCCCTCCAGATGGCGATGATGGTGGTGGCCCCAGAGGAGGAGGAATGGCCAAGAGTGATGCCATATTGATCTGCAAAGCAGCTGCTCCTCCCTGATGCCCTCTCCTGGATAGCCAGATTGAGAATGACTAAAAGTAATGGGTGGGTCCCTTCAGAGGAACCGTCCAGGCACTGTGCGACTGTTCGTGTCCTATCGAGTCAAAAATAGGCATTGAAAAGTTGTAAAAAGTTGACAGATCAACTAAGAATGGGTCTGGGAGCTCTAGAAGGGTACACTTTCAACTTGAAACATCCTAGATTGGCCGAAAATGCAGTTTCAAACTGTCCATGGTCATGGGCACTGTCTACGGACATGTCAGCACATCGCACGGGTGCGTTTACATGATGACGTCCAGGGGCATCCGCAACACTAATGGGTATCCATGGACCTCAGCAAGTGGGAGACGCCAGACGCATGTGCAGGGATGTCTGCAAAGAGCCACGCTATGCGTGCACCAATTGAAAGCGCGTCATGCGAGACCAGACAAGTCCGGACAAGGCACGATGTCCGCGGTTGCCCCATTGTGTAAACAGACCTCCGAACAGTCATGATGCCCGCGAACAATTAATTGGGGTGTTAAAAAAAAAGAATTCATCACAGAATAATATACAAGATAATTATAGTAGAAAAAATGTATGTATTTATGAAAGTGATGGGGTATCAGAATGGGAAACATAAATGGGAGGGTTCGGAATTTCAATGAACTCATCACGGGGGAGGAAGGGAGTGAAGTTTTATCAAACTGTCTTTGATTTATGTTTTGTGAATTTGATTGGGGTGATTGCTGGGAGTAAGGGGGACATCTACAAGTAGGACAGTGATAATCAACATTTCAAATAACATGATTTATAACATAATGTAGAAGTTCTTTAAAGTCATTGCTAAGTTCATCCAATTTTGAAGACAATGGGCCTCATTACGGGTCCAGCAGTAGCCATACCGGTAGAACCGGCAGGTAGCCACTGGACCCGTAATGAATTACTGGTGCCTGACTTCTCGGTAACACTGGGGTATTACAACCCGGTGACCGGGGAGTCAGGCGCCGGTAATTTTGTAAATCCCCATTCCCATGGAGTCCTAGTAGTAACAACGGTGCCGGTGCTTCCGTGAAACTCTGCGGGAAGGTGCCATTCTGCCCGCCAGGTCTGACCTTGGCGGGTGGGACAGCACCTGCGCGCAGAGTCGTACTGTGCCGGTCCGGTAACAACGGTTATAATGGGCCTCAGTTATAATGATTACATTCTGTGCAGTTGGGGTTTAGGATTGTGTTTCTGATTGTTGGGATTCACCATAATTAATCTGTGGTGTAGTTTCTTCATGTAAATTATGTATTGTAAGAAAAGAAGAAATCATTATTTCAATAAACTATATAAAAATTGTATTATTTGTTTATATTGAAAGATGTATTTTTTTTTTTAAACTTTATTTAATGATTGTGGTACATGACATTGCAACAACAACTGATATTACATATATATGAAACATCAACATTCTGTTGAGTTACCGTACAGCATAAGCAGCATTTACTGATTATATGGAGCGCTCGGCCCTACTGAGCTGTCACTGTCCGAGTTGGCTTCACTCAGATATATTCTGAACAGGGCCCATATGTCTTTTGGTTTACTTGGATTTGGGGTAGTTAATATGTAATATTCTTCACATTCATTTACATACATCAGTTCCCTGAGGAAGTGACTCACTCTCGGTGCCTGTGTACTCTTCCAGTTTTGCAATATACACTTCTTCGCCACTGCACATGTTACATTGAAGAGTCTCTTTGTCACCTCTGATTGTTTACCAATGTCCCCAAACAAATACTTCCGCGGAGTGAGGTCTGCTGGTATCTGAGTCACCTCCTCAAGGATATACGCAACCTCTCCCCAAAAAGCAAGCACATGAGGACAATTCCAGTACATATGTATCGAATCAGCCTGGTCTGTCCCACATTTTGGACACGTACCAGACCCATTGTTTGTGAACCTCGCCACCCTCTGGGGGGTGTAGTGTAGTTTGTTCAACATCTTAAACTGAATCAGCCGGAGGCCGGCATTCATGGATACTTTCTTGGTCATTTCGCAGTACCTTTCCCACTGTCTATCCGTTATATCCTCACCCAGATCTGTTTCCCAGGAGGCCTTCATCGCATTCAATGTTGGGGCATTAATCTGCACGGCCCCATATAGCCCCGAAATGCTAGTTCCAGCCCGAGTTGAAAGGGCCAACAGACATGGGTGTGGGGGGGGCTCATCTGGGAACGTCGGCCACCGGGCCTTAAAGGCCAATCTCATTCTATGAAACTGTAGGATCATCAGCTGATCCCTCCCCATCCCCGTCTTGAATTCCTCTAGTGTTATAAACTTCCCGTTGGGAAATATGTCTTTGATTTGAAATTCTTCATCTGGGTCCCATTTATTCTGTATACCTGGGTCGTATGTGGGTGTTATGCCCGGGAAATTCCAAAAGGGGGCCTCAGCATAGTAAGGCGTCTTCACCCCAAGCCTTCGGAAGATTTTGAACCATGCCTGGGCTGTCGTGCTAACTGGATCAAACGGGCAGTCGTCCCTGTGTTTAATTTTAAAGATGACTGATCTTATGTCGGTCGGGCGCGCTGCATGTTTCTCAAGACAAATGTGGGGTGAGGTGTCGTGTTCGTCATACCAGTGCTTAACAAATTGGGCCTGTGCAACCAGATAATATAATTCAAAATCGGGTGCCGCAATGCCCCCCCTATTGTATGGTTCCACCATTTTTTCCCACTTCATTCTAGGTGTCCCTCCACTCCATATAAATTCCACCACCAGGGACCTAAGAGTGTCAAAAAATTTCCTCCCAGGCCAGATCGGGATGTTAGTAAATACATACAATAGTTTAGGGAGGATGATCATTTTTAATATGGCTACCCGGCCTATTAGCGATATGGGGAGTTTTGCCCAGAAGCGGAGTTTAGTGGCGATAGTAGACAGCAGGGAATCATGGTTGTTCAAATATAGAGATGTCCTGTCTCCAGAAACTATAACCCCTAAGTATCTGATCTTGTCTGGGGACCACTTTAGTCCAAGTGTGTTATTTGGGCAGTTGGTGGCAGGGGTCAGGGGGAAGATTTCAGACTTAGATCGGTTAGTCTTATATCCTGAGTGTAATGCGAATTTGTGCATTTCCTCCATTACTGGGCCCAGGTGTGTGTCAGGCTCTATAACATATAATAGGGTATCATCGGCATATAGGGATATTGATTGAACAAGGCCCGCCATCCGTATACCTCTCTGTTCCTGGTGTTCCCTAATTACCGCCGCAGCTGGTTCCATGGTGAGAGCAAACAGTATGGGGGAGAACGGGCAGCCCTGTCTAGTGCCCCTCCCCAGCTCAAACCATAGTGTGGTTAGTCAACACCCTGGCCCCCGGGTTAGTGTACAGTACCCTGACATAGTTCAAAAAGCTGGGGCCCAGTCCGAATTTGCCAAGCACCTTGAACAGGTATGTCCATGACACGGAGTCGAACGCCTTTTCGGCATCTAGTGATACAGCTACCGCCTGGGCCTCCGGTTTGATTTGGGCCATCACGCCGAACAGCCTGCGCAGATTAAGTGCTGTAGATCTAGTGGGGATGAACCCGCATTGGTCAGGGTGGACTAATACTGGCATGTGCGGAAGGAGTCTATTGGCCAGGATCTTCGCAAATATCTTTGCATCACAATTTATAAGGGATAGAGGCCTGTATGAGGACATCTCATTGGGGAAAGATGTATTTTTTACCATTAGAGATTTCATCTTCAATCATTTCGCATATTTGCTTATGAGAACTATTTACATAATGATTGGTAATAATAGAGAAATAAATACTGTGTACTTACTATTTGGTAAGAGGCTGTTTTGCAATGAGCTCCTTGTGTATCTCAGACTGTATGAAGAGTTATACTAAACTGATAATATGAGGCATATAGGAATGGTCTGTGCTTGCTGCATTCCATAATAATGTGTGCTAAATGAAGAAATACTTTTTACATTTTGAAATGTTGAATTGTATAAAAAGGTAGATTTGGGAGCAGTAAATATCGGTAATGTTGTTTTATGTATATGTTGTTGGTTGAAGGGTCGCTGCGGCCTGGCAATTTCCCTGGCCCAAGGGCACTCAGAAAACAAAGTTGCTTTCACCTTTGAGTATGTTTTTTATGTCGGAACACTGGCATATAGAGGTGCACCAGAATGGACATGTGTTTGCACAAGCAGTATGAAAACATTTTTACACTTCCTAAGTACTGACATATAGTATTATGAAAATGAATTGGAAAATTCACCTGTGCATTGTTGGTGACTTGGCATCTGCTGTTTTTTTTTCATGTCTTACCCCACAAAATCAATTGTAAACTGTGTGGCTTTTTACCTAATTTATCACAGAAAGTGTACTGTAAAATGCACAATTTTACCCTTAATTTAAAAAATAATCTGCGGGCTCCCCTTAGGGTTGGCCCTATTACATTGGCTCCAGGCCCACTTGCTACACAATCCTGGCTACGCCTCTGAAACAGAGCACAATGTCCCTGCCACAATGTCTCCTATCTCCATCCAGAGATGATCGGAAACAGTAATACTTGCTGATTGATTTCAGCTGGATGCCCACCATTAGGAGAGGTATAAAATGTTAGATGTGTTATTGAATGGTTCAGGTCTCTTTCGTTTCAATTGTGCAATAGTGCAGAGAGACCAGAAGAAGATCAGAAGAGAATTTCTTCTCCCCTTGCTTGGAACCCAGAAGCTTTGAAGACTCCATTAAATGCAGCATGAGAGTTGTTTTCATGATCCTTTTGTTTAATGATGCACTCCATTAAATTAGTGGGTGTTTCTTTTGATAGATACAGATCAGACTGCAGGGTGAAGGCATGCTAGCCTGCCAAACCATAGCTCCTGGACTCCTGCCCCATTCGCAACTTTGTAAACCCTTCCAATAAACAATGGGTCCAGAGACACAGCAGGAGGGGTAAATTGAGTCTGGGAATCAAACCAAGATCGGGCTACAGAGAAAATTGGATAATCTGCATAAATACCTCATAGACAACGACCTAGAAAGCAACACGGCAAAGACCAAAGTGATGCGTCTAGACAAAACATCAAAACGGAAAGACCCCGTTGCATGGTTCCTAGCGAAGGAACGTCTAGAAGAAGTTGACACTTTCAGATACCTGGGAGTAACCCTCAGCAACAAAACTAGAGAATTGCTGATGCAAGTAACTTTGATTCTTAAAAATAAAATCTTGACCAATCAAACTATCCTGATGGACAAAAAATGTGGGTGCTTCTCACTAAAAGCGGCAATTACATTTTATAAGGCGAAGGTGGTGCCAGCACTCACTTATGGAGTGGAAGCCATGCCGAAGATCCCTAAAAGTATTTGGAACAAACTTGAAGGTTCCCTGTGTAGGAAATTGCTACGCCTTCCCCCATCCACTCCGATGGCTCTGATCAGAAGAGAGCTCAGCCTCACCTCTCTTAAAGGAACAGTGGACCTTAATAGTCTGATGCTATACAGGAAAACAAGATCTTCCAAAGAACAAATCTACATTCTTATTCACGAGGAAATGAGGAAAGGAACCAACAAAATGCTTTGAGACTGGATTGACAAAAATCAGGCGATCATAGAAGAAATAGGAAGCACAGAAGACAAACTTTTGACAAATCCAACAAAAACCACAAAAATACTTAAGGAAACAGACTGGTGCGACACACAGACAAAAGCCATGAGCTATAAATCCATTGCTCACTTGCCTCCGTATGCACAAAAACTAAATGAGCCCATCAACTATCTATTGAAATTCCCAAATAAGAAAATTTGTTAAACTTTTTTGAGAGCAAGATTAAATATCCTAAAAACGAACGAAATTTGGGGAATTTGGAGGAAAACAGAGGCTAACTTGTGTCGCTTCTGTACGGAGCCCCACGCAATTGAAAGTCTGAAGCACCTGATTCTCAAATGCTCAGCATTAGCTCCCAACAGGGAAACCCATCTAGAACATCTATCTATACTCACAGTTCTGTAGGCTGGACGAGGACCACTGGTGGGCATTCCTGATGAACGGGTTAAATCGAAGACCGGTGATTGCAATTGGAACTTCTTCCAAAGCCTTGATCTGGATTCACTACATTAACAAAAAAAAGGAAACTAACCAAGGATTTAACCCTCTCAAAGAAACAGACAATGTACATGATGAAATGTTCTTTTGTAAAAACACGTAAATACAGTTAAATACAAAATAAAAATGTTAGCATGTGCCATACTTAGATGGAATTGTGGATGTTAGCATGTGCCACCCTTAGATGGAATTGTAAATGTTAGCATGCGCCACACTTAGATGGAATTGTGAACGTGACCTGCGTCACATCTAGATAGGACTGTGAAGATAAGCAAGTGCAACACCTAGATGGAATGGTGAATGATAGCAAGTGCCACACTCAGAACCGTGAATATTGGCCTACGTCACATGTGGAAAGGATTTTGAAGATTATCAAGTGCGACACTTAGATGGAATTGTGAATGTTAGCATGTGCCACACTTAGATGGAATTGTGAACGTGAGCCTGTGTCGCATCTAGATAGGACTGTGAAGATAAGCAAGTGCGACACTTAGATGGAATAGTGAATGTTAGCAAGTGCCACACTTAGATAGCATCATGCATGATAGCAGTTGCCACACTTAGGTAAAATGGTGAAGGTTAGCAAGTACCACATGTAGCTAGAATTGCGAATGTTAGCATGTGCCACACTTAGATGGGATTGTGAGCAATGGTCTGCGTCACAACTAGTTAGTATTGTGAATGTCGGCCAGTGCCACATCTAGATGGAACAGCGATTATTAGCCAATGCCACATCTAGACTGCATTGGGAATATTACCAATGCCAGATTTAGACAGAATTGTGAATGCTTGCTTGCCTCACATATAGACAGAATGTTTGAAGGTGGGCCAGTGCCACACTTGGATACAGTTGTGAATATTGACGTGCGTCATACATAGAAAGGATTGTGAATATTAGCCAGTGCCGGATCTAGATAGAAATGCAGAGATATTCACGTGCCCCACCTAGAAAGAATGTGGAAATTTCAGCACATCACTTCTAGACAGCGAAGCCAATAACCAACCTACTAACAACTTCAAACCTCTGCATACACCTCTCAAACTCTAACCAAACACAACCACAACCCTAAAGCAAAACAAACCGCACAAACCTCACTACACCGCAACAACAGAACAAACCACACATAGCCTCGCACAACAGCACACGACGGCTACTGACCGAAAAGCACCCCAAGCTCAGCGAACGGTGTTAACCGAACTGAAGCTACCAACAGCTCTTCACTGCTCTCTTGCACTTTTCTGGTTTGTTCCCACTAACTCCCCCCCTTCCCTTTTCAGATCCGCCAGAGCACCAAGGGACCACTCCGGTGGTAATTGTGTGTGGTACAAATATCCTTTAACATTAACACTTTGCACTGTTCTGTGAATCAGGGTGTTTGTTGGCAGTGCAAAGTCACATTGCACCAGTGCAAAGTCACTTTCCACCTCGCTATAAATTGCATGAATCAGGCCCATTGTTTTGTATTAGTGAAGTAGCATCTTACACACCTCAATATTCTTGAATTCAGATGGCATCCTGTGTTCTTCGGAAAACAGAACCATGACCTCCCCTTGGGCGACAAAACCCCAAGATTACCCTCTCATCAAGCTTTGAGTTTTCTCAGATCAGTTCTGATGTCTTTCCTTCCTTCAGGGCTATCAGTTCTGTTCCAGGTTTCAGTGCCATCTGCAAAATTCCTCTGACCAGAACTTTATTTAAGCGAACACTTGGTCTCATGCTGTTTTGCCAGATCCTAATCCCGACTAATGTCTCTTATCCATATTCATAAGATGGGTGGTTTGCCTATGAGTCTCCTCTGTGGAATGGTGCCAAATGCCTTTTGGTAATCCAGGTAGACCAGATGTGTTGCTCTTTCCTGCTTTATTGATGTATTGATTTATTGGTGTTCTATCAGGTGGGGGGGGGGCAACTATCAGCAAAGTGGCTTTGTAGCAGGTCCAAAGCAAAAGGAAGGGGTACAGACATCTCTTTTTTCACAGCCCTTGGAAAACCTTCAGGTCAGTTAAACAGGAGGCTGGGGGCCAGCACACACAATTAAGTCATTAAGGTGCAGGCATGTAGGAACAGGGAGAAGTTCAGGAACATAGTGCAGAGTGCAATCAAAAAATGGGGCGGTGACAAACGGTTTGGACGAGGCAAGGGAGAGGTGAACGGAACAAGGAGCCAGTAGAAGGACGTCAGGGGGACATCCAATTAACCAAAAAAGAGCATGTGCCAGAGAATTACAAGAGTTTACGAGAGCTTTGAGCATCAACTCCAAAAAGGGTGTTGCATGAGCACTGAGCTGGAGTTTCACCTTCAGTGCCTTTTTATGGTCTACATTTAAAACCAAATGCCAATAAATAACTGTACTGTAGGATTTCTTTTTTGGGTGACACAGTTAGCCTCAATGGTTGTGTGCTGAGGGCATCTTAGAAGGGCGTGCGTAGAAGCTTTGAGTGGTCTCTCCCGGGTGTCTGGGTGTGCAAGAGACACACATACAGCCCCACCACATTGTTGTATGGGATGGCTGCCATTGTGGCCGTCTTCCAGGGAAAGTGACGTTGGGGTTAGGGAGGCGGGTGCTGCAAGGGAAGTTCAGTTCTCAGTTAATACGAATAAAGAAAGACGTGCATGAGAGCTCCTGTTGTGCGTGCCTCATTGTGTTTGTCCCACTCACATGAATGAGTGTGAGAGGCCCGACAGCTGGATGGTCCTGAAGGCCATTTGGCGGTTCAGCATTGGCGACGAGGATATTCGCGGATCTGCACTGAATGAAGCGGAAGACCTGCCAGAGAGTAGTGCTGCCGCAAAGCCTGGAGTATGCCACTGGGCGTTTAAAACGTGTGTCAGCTTCCCTCCAAACAGTCAGGGCTGCCCCTTCTCTTCTCCTCTCTTCCCCGTGCAGACGGCCAGACCGTGTTGGCCCATGGGGAGGCCGCGGTTCATCACGAGGTCAGGACAAGGCCCTGGTGTCAGCAGGGGCTCATCATAATACCACCCGGCGCGGGTGCCTGACAGCGCAGGGGGAGGAATAGAAACCACCACAGAGGCCTGCCACCACACCAGAGGCACATGGGTACGCCCTGGTAACAGTGAAGGCCAAGAAAGGGTGGTACATCAGCCCATAAGTAATGGTAAGAGAGGCAGGAGCCTCCTAGAAGCAAGACACACAGCACACAGGGCCCAAGCAAGGGCCTAGGGTGCACCTGAAGGGAAGCACACCCCGCTCCACGACAAATGCCTATCAAGGGGCCCATCTCTGCATCCTGCCATGTCAGATCAGGAGGCGTCCTCTTCACTGGTGGATGGCGCACCAGGAGGCGCTGCCAGTACAACACAAGCAGTAGGGGGCACATCTCAAGTACTCCAACTGCCCCACCCTTTTGACTTAAGAGACACCACCAACCTAGGGCCCCGTTGGGTCTTATGGTTGAGAGACTTTAAATTCTATGTAGGGGCCATAGGGCTCACTGATGATGCCTGTTTGAAGAACACACTGTCCATGGCCGTGGGGCCAGTGGTCAGGGACATTGCGGGGGAACTGCTCAATCTAGGCACAGCATCATATGGAGACCTGCATGGCAACTTATCAGAATATTTTGCCCCTCACACCAACATCGATTATGAAAGACATCTTTCATACCACGCAACAAGAAAAAGGCGAATCCCTCGACAATTTCATCGTGTGACTGCATCAAACTCAAATACTGTGAATTTCACTGTTACTCCAATGAAAAGGCCCTACGGTCTCAGGTGATCGATGGCTGCGCATCGCAATCTTTCAGGAAACAGCTACTGCAGAAACAAAGGTCACAGGAGGAGATTCTCACACTAGCGTGCATGGAGGTGGCCGTGGAGTCCCAGCTCAACAGTTTGGGAAAGATCACGATCCAGCACAAATCGACAGACCCCGATGTCATAAACAAACTGTCCTCAACACCCAATCAGAGCGGGAAGTGCTTGGAGGCCACATGCTTCAGATGGGGTATGAATTTCTACACATGGGTGAATGCCCAACCGTGGGGTAGCAGTGTGCTGCCTGCGCAAAAATGGACCATTTCAGAGCCGTCTGCAAGAATGCACTGGCTCCTACGCTCGGCAGACAAAGATTCCAAGAACGACAGAGGAGCACGCGCTTGAGCCCACAGGCAACAGGTCAGAAGGTGACCCAAACAGTCAAAGGCAGAAGGACTGAGTTCGCAGAATCACATACACCCAAGAGGAGAGACGGCCATCAGAAGGGTCCAGACGCAGCGGGAGGAGACGATTTGTCTGTTACATAGAGATGAGAACGCCCTCAATCAGTGATTTCCAGTCGTCAGGTGAGGATCAACATAAGAAAGGATATGTATGGGTGCTAAACAATGACCCTGCAGCCCAACACAGCCCTGTTCTCAGGCTACAAGTAAATGATACTCCACTGGAATTCCTCATCGACACCGGGGCCTCCGTCAATATCATCAGCGAGGAGGCGTACAACTCTCTTGACCCAGCCCCCAGGCCTAAAAAAGGTGACAGTAGACATATATCCATACGGGGCGACCACGCCACTGCCCTGCACGGGCACCATCATGGCCTGGTGCACGCACAAGATGCATGTGGCAAAAATCCTGCTACATGTACTGAAGACTGAAGCCAACAGTGGCTGCATACTAAGCTTCGGAAAACAGTTGTCGACACGGGCCTAGTCCACATTTTATATCAGCTGATGGCCCACAAATACTTTGCCAGGCCGGAAGCGGTGGTAGAAGCTTTCCCAAAGCTATTTAAAGGACTGGGGAAGTTGAAACACAGGAAAATCCATTTGCACATTAACCCAGAGGTTCGCACACTAGCCCAACATTATCAGGGTATACCAGTTAACATACAGAGACAAGTTGAAGAAGAGTTAGACAAACTCGTCCAACTACAGGTGATCGAACTAGTCACAGGTCCAATGCCCTGGGTGTCGCCCATAGTCCCAGTGCCCAAGAATACCACGCACGGGTCCATACGCCTGTGCATGGATATGCTGAGGGCAAACGTAGCAATTAAAACGTATTAATTGAAAGGGAGCGTCACCAGGCACCGAGGATCACGGTCATGATTCACCTACTCCATGGCGCAAAAGTATTTTCCAAGATTGACCTCACGAAAGGGTATCAGATCGCTGAGGTTCTTCGGACACATATTCTCTGAAAAGGGGATGAGGCCAGATCCAGATAAAGTGGCAGCCCTCAACACAGCGCAACCTCCCAAAACGACAGAGCTGTGATCCTTCCTGGGTTTGGCGAGCTACTGCCCGAGGTACCTCAAGGACTATGCCACCGTCAGCAACCATCGGCGGTTGCTCACCCACAAACACCAGCCGTTTGAGTGGTCCGATGACTGCCAAAAAGTGTGTATTTTGATGCACAGAGATGATTGTGGACGCCAGTCCCGTGGGGCTGGGAGCCATCTTGACACAAATATACCCGGCTGACCCAGCCAACATATTCATTTTGGCCTATGCCCGCAGGAGCCTCACCGCCACAACAGGTTTACTCCCAGGCAGAAAAAGAGAGCCCAGCAGTGGTGTGGGCCTGTGAATACTTCCATCTATTCCTATACAGAAAGGCATTCACTGTTGTAACGGACCATCAAGCCCTGTTGACGGTCTATGGGGACTCCATGGCCAGAATGCCTCCTAGAATCGCTATATTGGGGCTGTGCCTCCAGGACTACA
Source organism: Ambystoma mexicanum (assembly GCF_040938575.1). Classification (NCBI taxonomy): domain Eukaryota; kingdom Metazoa; phylum Chordata; class Amphibia; order Caudata; family Ambystomatidae; genus Ambystoma; species Ambystoma mexicanum. The sequence goes on along the minus strand of NC_090933.1, from coordinate 122,980,630 downwards.
AGTTCGACATCAAGCATCGGCCAGGCAAGGAAGACAACCCGGCAGGCTACTTGTCCCGCCACCCCACCAGCCCGGCTCAAGCACAGCCGTCCATAGCTGATGCTTACATCAATTACGTGGTCCATCACCTACAGCCACTCCCGGTAGGATGGTCTGATCTCATCACCCAGTCGGAGCAGGATCCAGCCCTTCGCATCGTCAGACACTGCATCCAGTCAGAAATACAGGCCCATCTCAAACAGCAAGCCAGGCTCGAGAGTGAATCCGTACAGGACGATATTCGATGCCTAGACCTTGTGAAAGATGAACTGTCCATAGTAGATGACTATGTCGTCCTGAATGGCTGTTAGGTGGTGACCCCTGAGGCGCTACGAGAGAAAATGGTCCGGCTGGCTCATGAATGACACCGGGGTGTGGTATCAATGAAGCGCCTGTTACGCCAAAAGGTGTGGTTCCCGAGATTGGATGCCTTGGTGGAAGAAATGGTAGGAGGCTGCGCGACATGTGTGCAAGTGGCCACGCCACCACACCCGAATCTGTTGCAAATGTCCCCACTCCCTTAACAGGTGTGGGACGAACTGGTGCTGGACTTCTTTGGCCCTCTCTGCAGCGGTTCCTATGTCCTCATACTGATAGATGAACATTCTCGTTTTCCGGAAGCTCCGCTGGTTGAGAGCACGGCTGTCCCATGCGTGCTCCCGGTGCTGGACCGCATGCTGTCCACTTATGGAGTCCCGAGAGTCATAAAGCCAGACACCGGCCCACCTTTCACCAGCCAGGATTTTCAGAACTTTGCAAAGTACATGGGTTTTCAGAACAGGAAAATAACCCCATGATGGCCTCAAGCCAATTGCATCGTCGAGAGATTCATGGCAAATATTAAGAGGACTCCACAGATAGCCACCACTCTCAACAAACCGTTCGAGCAGGCCCTCTACCAGCTGCTGAGGGAATACTGCCACACCCTGCATAGCACTACTGGGGTATTTCCGGCTGACCTGATGTTCAGGAGACCAGTTAAGACTAGGCCACTGGAAGGTCCGAACCTTACGCATCCAACCCAGCTAGAACAGCAAACGAGGGACAAGTACCTCGAGAAAAATAGCAAGATGAAAGTCAGAGCTGTTGGTCGGAGGCGAGCTCACGAATTGGTCTTAGAACTCGGAGATCAAGTGTTAATATGTCAACCAAGGAGCCGGAAGGAAGATGCCACATTTGCACCAGAACGTCTGACGGTGACGCAAAGGAAGGGCACCATGATCACGGCCCGCAGAGATAGACATTTGTTGGTGACACGTAACGTGTTGCACTTCAAGAAGGTGATGCTCTCGCCAGAGCACGAGCGGGAACAACTCGAGGCAGCCCTGACGAGAGATGGTCAGGTGAACCCTACTGTTACGCTCACCTGGATTCCACAGGGGCGTCGAAGGAAGCTGGACTGCTGCGGTCTCCACCAGTGTGACTCGTAGCGAAGTGATGATCGACTGCACTTGCCCACTCAGTTTTGTCTGCCTGGCCCGCAGGAATATTTTCCTAAAAGCAGTACAGGAGATCAGCCACCCATGGTAGAGAGGTTACACTAACACTATTTTCCCTGAAAACTTCCAGTATTCCCCTTCATAAAATCTCACCTTATTGTTTGAAAGGATGAACTCTCCATCCTGCGTGGAGTGCAGGGGCGCGTAGAAGTTCAGTTACTTCACTGATCCGAAGGTATTTGGCAGAGTTCCAGACAACAATGACTCCGAGGTAAGTAGTGTGTAAACCGAATGTATAGTTCTTTTAGAGTTCAAATGTCTGTTAATTCACTCTTGCTCCTTTCATACCTTTTCCCTTGCAGCATGATCCAAGGAGTGAGTTCTCCTCGATTAATGAAGGTAGCACTTAGGTAAGAGTCAGTTTGTACCAAGCACTGTCTAGCAAGTAATATTGTTCCAAAAGTAATTAACCAATAGTTCTCTATCTTCTTTGCAGGTGCAGCGCCTTGCCGAAAATGTCTCACGCAGGATGGTGACCAGCTCTGCCTCGAGCGGTAAAATTCTGAGTAAGTATCTTGCGGTAAGTAAAAGAATGTCTTTGGCGGAACCCCGCTCACCTTTTGTTTGTTCTTGTCTTTTCAGATGCTGATGTTTCGGGCGGCGATTCAAAGGGTGCTGCGCCGGGTAGTGGATATGCTCCGAAGACAGGTGAGTATGGCGCGGCGCTGCAGCTGGCAATGCGACACAGTTTATTTTAATGTCTTTTTCCTTTATCCACAGGTGCGGCTGCTCAGGGAAAAGATGATGAACAAATGGAAATCGCGTTGTTCTAACCTTCTCTTCTTCTTTCCTTTTCTCTAGGATTGGCTCTGGACACAAGACGGGTGTGGCTGTAGACTGGATGCTGGACTGCAGACACGGTGAGCGTTACGCTGCTAAGATGCAGAACAACGCGAAGCGTGTGCTGCTCTTCGGGCATGGTTTAAATAGCATCAAAAAAGTAGTTCCCAGGTAAGAAGTTCCAGTACCACACCCAAGCAGCAAAATAGTTCCTAAAGGAAGGTAGTCCCTTCATGGCCTCATGATGGCCTGTACATGAGTTCTTTGCAGGATGACCTGCATAGTTTAAAGTTGGCAATATGAGCCTGGCGCCTACGGCGCCAGGACTGAACCCATATAGCCCCTAGGCGGGGTTTTAGGAATTCCTGTGTCTTCTTGGGTGCCTGTTCCCTGGACAGATGGACCTGTTCCGGATGTCTGGGGGCAGGCATCGTGTCACCTACCTTGGTGATGTGTAATCGCCCGATGAAGATGGTGGTCACGGAGTGGAACCCTCCTGTCCGCCGACGCCTCGCATTTCCGTGAAGCCACAGCGGTGCTGCATGAAACCCCACAGACTGATCGAGGAGATGGGGTAAAGAACAGTGAGTGATCCAGTGCTCCAAAGAGGGGGGAGATGTCAAGGTATGCAGGAGACACCCATACAGCCCCACCACATTGTTGTATGGGACAGCCGCCGTTGTGGCTCTCTTCCAGGGAAAGTGACATTGGGGTTAGGGAGGCGGGCGCTGCAAGGGAAGTTCAGTTCTCAGTTAATACGAATAAAGAAAGACGAGCATGAGAGCTCCTGTTGTCCGAGCCTCATTGTGTTTGGCCCACTCGCGTGAATGCATGTGAGAGCCCCGAGAGCTGGATGGTCCTGAAGGCCATCTGGTGGTTCCACACAGGGATCAAAGAAATCTTGCCCCGTTGGGGAAACCTTGAAGACCAATGATGTTTTCTTTTCTTTTCTTTTTTTGTTTTCCTGCCTGCAAACAGGAGCTTATATACTGTTGAAGGGCAACTTTACCCATATCATGTGATTCACTTAGGGCTACACATCCCATAATGCAGAGATCCCCAAAGTGTCTGGGTAGATTATTAGAAATCTGATTGTTTGAAGTCTATTGCCCAAAGAAAAAAAAAGAAAAATACAGAAAATATGGCGTTGATGACTTAGAAGGCATAAAAGGTCTTTAAATAAGTTGCATAAGGCACCGCCGACTGTATATAATAGTTTGCAATTAACTCTCCTTGTGTTACCGGAGGGCTTGGTCTCCCTGCTGTGATGTGTTTCTCGCGCGCCGGCTGATGTGGAATCATAAGGTAATCCCTTGCAATGTGCGCCACACAGCAATGACATTTGGTGCCCTCTTGCAAAGTGTGGATTGCACCTTTACATATGGTGACTTTTATCACTTGAGACACACATTGGGAGCTTCAGTCCGAGTTGGGAGGTACACAGTAAACGTCCCGGTAACAACATTTACTGGCTCTTTTACCAGACCGGCCAACTACAACTTTGCTGTTAGGGGTAAATCTGACCCCTTTCGGCAAAAAACTGCCTTTATTACCTGTAAAAATCCACCCATGGACTCTTATGGGTAACTCCATGGAATGGGGATTTACCGGCCTTACTGGCACTTGTAATTGCAGCAGACCAAGTGCCGGTAACGGCAAACTTGTAATGAGGCCCTAAGACCGGAGACCGCAGGTGCCAAGCTGAAAGCTGCGCTTCTTTCTTGGTGCACTGCAACTTTGGACGACAGGAGACCCCTGCCACTAACTGGATCGAGTGAAATCCCACAAGACCTTTCAATGCACAGAAGTGCAGGGAGAGAATCCGTGCAGGTGCAAATATGGTAGGAGGGAGATGGCCACTCATAAGGCTTGGGAAAGGTCACGTGAGCAGGGGGCAAGTCTACTCACAGAACCGACTTCACACTGTCTTGACATCATCGCTCCAATTTGCTGCAGGATTGAACCCTGCTCATGCCGTGGCACCTAGGCCCAAGGACACTGTACAGCAGCTACTGTGCTCCAGGCCAGGTGCAAATTAAATAAAGTGTGAAAGAAGCAGGCAGTAGCGCGCCCACGCCTGCCCAGCCAGTTAAGTATGAGAGGATTAGGCTCTGTGATTGCTTGAGAGAACGGGCGCGAGGCCAACGTCCATTTTACGCGCAGAAGGAAAATACTACAAACGCGCCACAGCTGTTAAACTGCCACACCGAACACCTCAGCAACAGGCTCGGCGTTATGTTTAATTTACCAGCACTGAGGCAGTGACAGACTGCCTGCTGCCAGACTGCTGGACCTTCTTATAGAGGGTAGACAGATGAACAAATGATACGCTGCTATTACTCAGGTGCAGCTGGCCGCACTCCATGGAGACATATCAATATTTGGAGACCTATCAGGAAGAGGTTGGGAAAGGTTATACACATATGTTGTTAACAGTAGCATATGTGACAACAGTCACTATTCACAAATGAAATACTGGACACAAGGCTTTTCTACGACCCTAAATGGGAAACATTTTTGAAAACGGATCACATTCATTCAAAAGGACCTGGCTTGTACGTGAAACACCCGTGGCACGATTTTTGTCAATAAAGTATTATCACAAAGGAAGGAAGGTAATGAAATTAATTGACCAGGAAAAACTTACATGGTTACAAAGCACTGAAAAAACCTAACCTGGGATCACCATACATACAAACAGGTGTCCAGTCATAATATCGAAAAAATAAAGTCGAATGACAAAAAAGTCGAATCAATAATGTCGAAAAAAAAAAAGTGGAATTTGTTTTTTTATTATTTATATATATTTTTTTGGGTTTGGTAAGTAAAAAAAAGGGGTAAAATAAAAAAAAATAGAAAAAAAGGGGGGTTGGGGGGGAACCCCCCCATTTCGAATAAAAAACGTATTAAAAAAAAATGCGACTTTTTTTTTTTCGAGATTATTTTTTCGACATTTTGACTTTCGATTTTATTGATTTCGATTTTATGTCTAGGAACCATACAAACATACCCAAAATGTGTATTATTAAGAAGTTCAAAAAATTTCAAAGCTACTACCACTGTTCTTTCTAGTCGTGGTCTGTACATTTCTTCCGAGTTTTTTTTTACTGCTTTGGAATGTTGAATTCATTATTTGAATTGTGTCATATTATATATATATATTTATTTATTTTATTTCTTTATTTATTTGTCATTTGTATAGCGCACAGAACCCAGAGGCATCTAGGCACTTTCTGCTTAAGAAAATTGGTTATGGTGGTTATTTACAAAGGTAGTAGGTTACAGTCATTGCATGATTAGCTTGCAAAGGTAATAGGTTACAGAAGTAGCTTTGCATTGGTTACAGGTCACTTGCCGAGGTAGTAAGTTACAGACATTGCATGTTTAACTCGCATAAGTAATAGGTTACAGAAATTGCTTTTGCTTGCATTTGTTACAGGCAAGTTTACATGAGTTTCAGCCGTTAGTTAACTAAGATACATCAAACCTTAGGTATATATATATATATATATATATATATATATATATATATATATATATATATATTCACTACAAAAAAAACTTTGTTAAGGGGACATTATGGTTAAGTTGCCCTACCAAAAACCTGTGCACTTCACTAAAAAAAACTTTTCAAACGCGCCATTATGGTTCAAAGTAAAACCGAAAAACCCCTGAAATTCACCAGTTATGGTAGGCTAAGCAACCATACCTGCCATCACCACTGTGCACTGCTAACACTACCACCCAGGACATGAAAGATGGCATCACAAATGTCATTGATGACATCACTGATGACGTCAAATGTTTAGCCCCTTTGTTTTTGTTCACTGCCATATATATGTGTATATTCAGTCAAAAAAAACTTTGTTAAAGGGACCTTACACTTCACAGTAAAACCGAAAAACACTTGACATTCCCTAATTATGGTAAGCCAAGCAACCGTAACTCGCGCCACCTACGTGCATTGCTAAGACTAACACCCAGGACATCAAAGATGACATCACAAATGTCATTGATGACATCACATGTCTAGCTCCCTCTTTTTTTGTTCACTGACATATCTAAGCCAGGTGCCTTTCTTCACTGTCATTCAGGAAGTAAAAAGGTAGAAAGTGCTATATTTGTAGTTCTAACCCTTCTCATATGTTCTTACAATACTTTCCTTAGGGTACAATCACATCATATCATACATATACATAGGAGAATAAGGAATCCTGAAAACAACATTTTTTCTGTACATGAAGGTAATTAGGACGGTTATGAACACTTTCAGGTAATACTGCAGGTTTTTTTGCTTACTTTACGTTCCCTGTATATGCTTCTATTTGTATGCATTGTGGTCTCTTTGTGTTTTGTGTGTAATAGTACAATTATGCAGTAAGGGAAGCATTCGTAGATGCTTATGTTTCACAGTATGCAAAAATCTGTAATGTAAGCATATATCAATTTAGTAGCTAACATGGGAAGATTTAGAATATTGCACCTCTAGAGCGCATGCTGCAGACAATGCCTACGTTTCTTCATGAGGTCGTTCATGTATTGAAAGAACTCATTATTGCAATGGAATTTTTTCGCAATGCATTGCTTAATGAACTATTTGGCATATGATAGTTCTGCAATGATCTCTAACACTTTTCTGTCAATATTATAATGACAATCCCTTGTGGAGGCTCTGTATGAAAGTTAAATGCACATGTGATGTCATCAGTGATGTTATCAATGACATTTGTGATGTCATCTTTGATGTCCTGGGTGTTAGTCTTAGCAATGCACGTAGGTGGCGTGAGTTATGGTTGCTTAGCTTACCATAATTAGGGAATGTCAAGTGTTTTTCGGTTTTACTGTGAAGTGTAACGTCCCTTTAACAAAGTTATTTTTACTGAATATATATATATATATATATATATATATATATATATATATATATATATATATATATATATATGCATATATATATATATATATATGCATATATATATATATATATGGCAGTGAACAAAAACAAAGGGGCTAAACATGTGATGTCGTCAGTGATGTCATCAATGACATTTGTGATGCCATCTTTCATGTCCTGGTTGGTAGTGTTAGCAGTGCACAGTGGTGATGGCAGGTATGGTTGCTTAGCCTCCCATAACTGGCGAATTTCAGGGGTTTTTTGGTTTTACTTTGAACCATAATGGCGCGTTTGAAAAGTTTATTTAGTGAAGTGCACAGGTTTTTGGTAGGGCAACTTAACCATAACGTCCCCTTAACAAAGTTTTTTTATAGTGAATTTTATGGGTTTTTGGTAGGTCACTTTAAGTATAACGTCTTGTTAATAAAAAAATGTTGTCCTCAAAGTCACAGATTTTCAGTAGGACAACGTAACCATAACGTCCCTTTAGCAAGGGTCTTTTGCTAAACAGTATACACCTTGCGAAGAATGCCACAGGACAATATGCGGGCGTACAGCACGGTGACATGTCCCAGAATACATATACACTTAACAGTAAGATCTATGCCTCGTGGACAGTGTGGAAATAGATTTTATATTGATGTAGGAACATCCACCTTCAACATTTCCCTTACACAACGCCAACACGTATTGGTATGCAGCGATTACCAATGCAATAGACATTATATATCTTTGGCAAAAGTTGTCCTTATCTGAAAATGACATCAGCTAAAGGTATCCTTCCTGCCTAAGAAACAGCGGCATTGCTGTGATGAAGAAGCATGAGAAACAGTGCCGCCACCTTGCAAATAACATACGCACAAAATGTGTCGCCATACATCTACCGACCCATATTACCGTTTGTTGCCTCTTTGCTCATTGGCGTTTGCAAAATGCCTTATTACCTGCCGTACCAAAAAATAAAGCCACCCGTAAACAAAGTTAATAATGCATTAATAACGACCTTTCACAGTGTTAAAACATTTTTTTTTAAATTGCATACACTCGAATTACTGCATATCTCTCAGTAAAAAACATAGACGTAATAATCTTTGCCAGTAATAGTCTAAATTTGCAAAAGCAGTAACGTGTGCTACTAAAAAGGAGGATTACTTGTTATAAACCGTGGCGGCTTTGGCGGGTCGGATTACAAAAGAAAATCCTTTTTCAAGATGGCCACCATAGAAAGGGAAGGCGGTTATTTTACTGTAAATAAACATACAGCAACTTACAACCTAATAACTTACATTTCGAAATAATAGACTGGACTGTAAAAGAAAACGTGAACATTTTAGAGTTCGTAAAGTAGGTTTATTTAACAACAAACTATCAGAGACCATCAGAGTAATCCCATTTTTAATTCAATGATAACAATGTTTCTAAGGGCGACATTGCAAATGTTAAAGAAGAGGAACACGTTGGTAGTTTCCCATACATAAAATGTGGGTTCTTGTTTAAAGCAGCCGTTTTGTTTACACAGTGATTTCCAAGAAGGCGCCATGACCTTGAGCCTGCAGCACCATAAATGATGTGATGTTGCTCCGAATAGTGAGTTCAGCGTACGGACAAAGTGGGCTTAGGGTGTCATCCCCCATAATTATTATGGCCAGGCAACCGCTCACGAGCAGTTGTATTTGCCGGCCGAAAAAGCCCTCACTCGGCAGCTGGAAACCATGGCATGGACAGTACGGCAAGATGTACCTGGGCAAGAAACGTAACAGAAAATATGTGTCAATAACCAACCTCTACCAAAAAAATTCAAAGAAGACACAAAAAAACGTGGGAAGTAACACACAAATGTAAGTGGTCAAACATGACATTTTACTGAAATGTTACTAATGACCATGTGTAACTGTAGTAACAGGCTACAAATGCCGAGATTCTGCATGCACCGTAAGAGAAAAAAAATGCCAACTACACAGGAAGACGATAATGCAGTTAAGAAAGCAAAATGAATGGACAAGTAAAAAAATATTACGTCTCGTGATTTCAAAGAAAACCAAAATAACGTGCAAACTGATACACAAAGCAATGTGGGCAAACATAACATTGCAAAAAAAAGTATTAATGCGAAAAAAGGATGAGTGTAGTCATACTCTACAATTGTGGAACCTGTGCACGCTGCAATATTACAGGAAAAATGTAACAGCGCAGAAAGATAATACGTCAGTTACATTGGCACAATTAGATTTTCGGTAATGTAAAAATAAAGGGCGGTTGGTTCGCTGTTGACTGGGCAAAAGTAAACTTACATAATATTTACTGCCTCCATTCTTTTTCTGCAAGTCAGACACCAATGTGTTTGCAGCGAAGAATCTTTGTGGACTGATATTGCATGTCCCTTACAAACCTTTTGAAACATAACCTTATCAATTGCCATTTTTTTGCGACCCTTTCATTCCGTGAATTTCTTCAAAGGTTTCCCTTTTGCTCAAGGTCAAAAAACAATTGCCCTTTATACATTCACTTGGATGCGCGGGCGTATTGAGCGTCCAAGCAAAAAAGCAACTCATGTGACCTTCACTCAGAAGCCAAATACATTCTTACTTTGCATCAACATATTGAAATCCAATTATGAGAACCGCTACTCCCATACACCTCCAGAATCGCTATTTCCAGCAAAGAGTGCAGATGGTGGCCTTAGTTTTCAAAACTTAGGACGCCAGTCTGATTGCAATATTATTGCAAAAACATTTTAACCCACACGCACTAATTGGTAGTGGTACAGTGAGCACGAACTTCCATTTAAACATATGACTTTCGTGACAAGAAAACTGCACTTTTTCAGTTTGTGCTCCTACATCCCATCCTACCCCCCTCAAAGGTCACCTTCTGAAAGAGTATTACATAAGTGTGACACGTGCAATGCTGTCTTGTTTTGTATGTGTTTCAGGCGATGTCGGCGTACACCAAAGCATAAATAAAAGATATCAGGGGCACTGAAGAAAGCTAACGTACTTTACGCTGTTCCACAACCAATCAGGGAAAGCGCAACATGTTCGCGGGCACAAACTTTTTCGCCCATTCAGTCTAAGGGGAAAAGCGATGTTTTGAGAAACTCCCCCCTTATAACTTTCCCCCCTCTGCACTAAACATCACCAAACGTTCCAAAGAAATTCCGAGTGTCTGATATATTTTTTTTGCAAACTTTGGTGAAGAATCGTCCAAGGGGAGAACAGTTATAAGGCACCCAAAAAGTGCCCTTCCTATGCAAACAGCAACTTCACCATAACAACACAGCCACTAACGTGCCTGTCTAATATGCTGCAGTGGTTGTGGGCAGGACCTAGAGATTTGGATATATGTCCATAAATATTTGAATGTATGGGTGTACATTGGCTTATAACTCCACTGCTTATAAGGTCGTTCCTGGGTGCATGGCCTTCGGCCATGCAACCAAGACTGTACACCCTCCCCAGAACCATCTGACTTCTAAGCTATAGTACGGCTGTATGCATTTCTGCAATATGATGTTCCAGTGCTTATAACTTTGTTCTTGGGTGCATGGCCTTCGGCTCCCCACAACCATCTAATCAATAATCAATACTACAGGTGTATCCATTGCTGTGACATGCTGCAGTGGTTGTAGCCAGGGCCTACAGTCTTGGAAGTATGGGCTTCGGCCTACGGCCATACATCCAAGACTCTAGGCCCTGGCCACAACCACCGCAGCATGTCACACCCATGGCGGCGTACTAATCAATGGCACACCCATAGGAAAAAATAATGTAATAACAACATGTACTCAATTTTAAAGGTCGCTAACACCACGCGTGTCCTTAGAACAGTTTCAAGGTGCCTTTACACAGCACGGACTGAAATACTACCCTTATCGGACCCCTCATTTTCTGCACCTACAAACATCCCAAACAAGGTGGGCATAGAGAATACATCATTAACACCTGCCGGCCAAACAAGTACATTATGTAACCCATCTCTTACTCTGTGAACCTCCCCACGCACTGTAGGAGAGCAAAATAGTTTCCGAAACAGCATTTCGCCTCTGATGGCGACCGCGCTGTTTTCGGATCCAAGATGTCGGGCGCATCCACACATTCTGACGCATATCACGGCTCGCTGCAGCCAGTCGGCGAAGACGTCACGTGTCCGCAGTCATGACGCCACCCCCTGGCCAATCGGTATCTTGTCCGCGGAGTGAACAGAGAAGTGTGACCGCAGAGCGAACATAGATATCACACATTTTTTGAGACATATTTTTTGGTAGTTTTAAAGGAAACTACTGGACAGATTGTCACCAAATTTACAAAACCATGTTTCGGGACCAGGCCCCTGCCGCAAATTGAGGGAAAATCCATCCAACGGTTTCACCTGTAGGCGTGCGCAAAGTTTTTCCCCCATTCAGTCTATGGGAAAAAATGACACTTTGGGACCCCCCCCATAACTTTTGCTCCCCTGCACCAACATCACCAAACTTTGCAAATTCAGAGTGCCCCATATACTTTTTTTGCAAAGTTTGGTGAGGATTTGTCCAGGGGGAGCGGAGTTATAGGCCACCCAAAAAGTGCTCTTCCTATGGAAACAGCAACTGAACCACAACTAAACAGTCACTAACGTGGCTGTGTATTATATATACAAAAAAAGGAAAGGAAAACAAACCGCACTCCAGGCAAACAAATATATCTCCACAGGTAATGGTCAGTATGATGAAATAAATCCAACTCCGCTCGTGTTAAATAACGTGCTGTTTATTATTTTAAAAGGAGACTAAAAAAATGTCACGCACTAGGTCTGTGACTAGGTCTGTGACTAAAGACCAAAGAGGCAGGACGCCTTCCTGCTACAAAAGACGCGTTTCGCGCACCACTCGGCTCTTGTTCACTCGTGAGGATGTAATGCAGACTGAAGTAATAAAAGGACAAGCATAAATCCTACTGCTATGTCTGCACTATCAGCTAGATGAGGGACTTGGTGCAAACAGGTTGGCAGACATCTTAGAACATATAACACTGATGGGGAAACAGTCTAAATAAAGCAGCAAACACAGAAAGGCATACAAACAGTAATGATACCATTTAATTAAATGAAAACGAAACAAAAGAAAACGTAATTAACTTATTGATACTGAGTTTGCTGACTGAAATCCCACATTTGTTTTGTTCTAATAACCAGACTGCAAAACCATAAGTAGTCATGTAGCGGTATGGTGTTGAAACAGATAATCCACAAATGTCCACAATGTTAAGTTAGTTCCAAGATAAAATAATTAAAGAAGTGAAGTGGGCATTAATCACCTCATAATTACAATGGCAACACATGTGAGCACAATGGAACATATTTCGTTGGTGCATGCCACAATACAATTTTTGGAAAACACACATGTTCATACAATTGGAGGCCTTGAGCAATATTACCAACCAACCGCAGATTGCTGGGTCCAGTATATAGAACAGCAAATAAACTGGATAGTGCCAAATATTGCAGGCAGCGTATAAAATAAAAGGCAATAATGCATAATTTACATCAAAACATATAATATTCTTAAAACTCTGAAGCAAATAAAGTGCATAGTGCAGAGTCAAGACTGATTCGAGCATGAGAACAAAGCAACAGAATGCATAGTGCAAAATTAGTAATAAGCAGCATAATGTGTCAGTACAAAGTGCATAGTGCAGAAATTCTAGCAGCATATATGGTAATGGTCAAGGCAATCAGCATTAATAAAAGCTTGCACTGCAAGGCGATAAAGTGCATAGTGCAGATTGACTGACAGCATATACGGTAATGTGCAAAATATGGCATAAGTATTGCGTTTAACACAACAAACAATCTTGTACCAGACTAAGCACATAGTAAAGAGTTGTAATAAAATGGACAATATATGTACTGCATCACATGAAAGCTCAGGCAAAAAAGAACATATCTATGAAAAGGAAAAAAAAAAAAATTGTATATATATCTGAAGAAAAAACCAATGGGGAGAAAGAATGAAAAAAATGGTGTGTAAGTGATGTATTGATATTTGTGTTTTAAATCATTTTAAGATTTTGTATGATGAACTTCTTAATTATAAAAGTTGCGGATATGTTTGTATATATTTTGATCCCAGGTTAGATCCATATTTTCAGGACTGTCTAACCATATATGTTTTTCCTGACAAATTAATTTCATTACCAACCTTCCTTTATGATAATAATACATGTATATATTCCATTAAGTAGAAAGGTGAATGCATCCCCTTGGGTGGGAATACTGTGTATAGTAAACACCATTTTTGTTAATGCCACACTTTTTCTTTCAGATCCATCTTCTGTTTATTTTGAAAAACTAACGGCATATCTTCTGATGGGCACACTTTTATTTTGTGTCCCACCATCTTTTTTATTCCAATAGTCTAAATAGCACATCTTATGACTTAATGATTACAAATATGTTTTTTTGTTTCACTATCATCCAATGAACTGACTCTAGTTCTTATTTGCACTCCAAAGGTTATCTTATATTGTGGACCTGCAAATCAATCAGTTCCCCCAATTTGTGTACCCTTGAATTTCTGATAGCTCATGACAACAGCACATATATTTCGGGGTAGCATGGGCCCCTGATCTCAGGGGTAGCTCATTCTATGTGTAAAGGAATTCATGCTCTGGGACTTTGTGTCCTGCTGAGTGTTCAGTGATGGGTTGGGATGAAGTAACCGTGTTACTTGGCATGATGGTTCCCATGGCGAGGTAAGGTAAGGTAAGGTAAGGTAAGGTGCACATGGCAGGAAGATGCACTTCTTTTACCCTTGCATAGTTCTTCAGTGATATAGCACTACTCCATGACCACATTCACACCCAGACCATCCTGCTGCCCTATCTGTTTAAAGGCTTTTTAAGCTCCCATATAGTTGCATTATGGTACAGTATAGAGCAATCTTGTACTTCACAGAACACTGGAGCAGGGTTTGACCTTTTTAACTATTGAATCGCATTGCTTGTCTGCCCACGCTAAAACATGTGCATGGTCAGGGGTGTACTGGCCTATAGGTAACTCTGGAGATTTCCCTAGGCCTCTGCACCCTGGGTCTCTTTTGTGTGATATTTCCAAATGTGCTCATAGTGAAAGGGTTGGGCTTGCTGAAAATGTGTAATATGGGGCCACTTTGAACATGATTATTTCCAGGGCCCCTTTTGGATCCCTTTCTACCCCTGTACATGGCTGGTGGTGGAGTGTATGTTACTTTTATTTCTACCATTGGCACAAACGCTAATTCTGCTCCCTTTATACAGGCAAACAGCCATGTTCTCATGCACCGCCCTCGTTCCGAGTGACTCCTATTTTTTCCACAGTGAACAGAAAGTGCTATTTGAAGAAGGTAGATTTGCAGAAGGTCTCTCTACGTATTTCTATGTGCTTTTTGGAGGAGGAAAATGCCTGCTCCGTATAGTATCTTCCAAATGTAGTGATTTAGCTGCCGTGAGACCAGGTTTTCCTGGATCTGGGCCTCGACAGAGGTTTTTCGCCAACAACTCCCAACATGCCTAACGATTGACAATACAGCCTGGGGGCAAGAGGACTGGTTAGTTGCTTGTATTCCCCAAGTTGGGAGCTGTGGAGCTGTTTTCCATCCCTAATTTCTATTGTTGGCAAGAGGGCGTAAAGTACCACAGCATGGAGGACATCATTTTGTTCACAGGTTGCCTAGAGTACCGTTGATGTTTAGTAATGTCAAGTGACTTGACATGTTCTGAAGGTAATTCTGTCTTGTAAGGGAAGCCATTTGTTGATGTGTCTGGCTTGGAAGATGTGGTCTGACCGTGGTAGATTTAGTGCTGCTCAAAGGGCGTTGTTTTGCAGTACTTGGCGCTTGTGAAGCTTTTGTTTGCTTGTGCCCAGGAATAGGGTATTGCAGTAGTCCAATCTGGAAAGTATAAGAGTTCTGTCCAGCGTGATGCAGCCTAGGGTAGATAAGAATGGTCTGCAAGCATTTATTAGTTTGGCAGTGTAAGCCGTTGAGGACGCTGTTTCATTAATCTGTCTTGATAGGGAGATGGTTGAGTCAAGGTAGACTCCAAGCGTTTTGGCATCTTTGGACACAACAATGAGATTTCCATCGATGTTAAAGGACTTGAATTGTTTGTTGAGACGTTGCCTAGAAACAACGAGTAGGAGTTCGGTTTTGTCATCATTTAGACAAAGACCATGCTTGGCCATCCAGTCTTGGATTTTACTGTATATTTCATTTAGTCTGGCGGAATCTTTCTTGTATGACCCTGAGAGAGTGATGAGAATTTACATATCGTCCGTGTAGTTTGTATAGGGGACTGTCATGTCATCTAGGTGGTCAAACAGCATCTTTGTAAAGATGTTATACAACGTTGGGGAGACACACAAGCCTTGTGGGGCTCCGCAAGTAACAGGCGAGGAAGCTGCAGAGACTGTGGCAGAGAAGACCCTCATGGATCTATCAGAGAGGAACACTTGGATCCATTTGGCTGCTTTAGGTGAGAATGAGGCTGAGGTGGTTAGATGCGTAGTCAGAATGCTGTGGTCCACCAAATCGAAAGCAGCTGACAGATGAAGTAATAGGAGTAGGGAGGAGTTACCCTTATCTTTAGCTTCGTCCATCTGGATTTTGAGATACAGGAGAGCCGTCTCAGTACCATGGGCCTCATTACGAGGTTGGCGGTAGCCTTGCCGGTTTTACTGGCAAGGCTACCCCCAAACTTGCATCTGGCTCTGGCACCCGGGAAAGGGGAATCACTGGGCCATTACAACCTCGGCAGACCTGGTAATTCCCCTTGCGCAGGTGCCGGAGCCGGGATGTCCCCATTCCCATTGAGACTCGATAGGGCTCAATTAAAATGGGGAGGATGGTAGCAGCGGTACCGTTTAAAATGATACCGTTGCTACAATCATGTTCTGCTCGCGGGTGCCGGTACAGTTGGCTGCAAGGGCACCCACGAGCAGAACTCCTAGTATGGCAGTATGGTAGCAACGGGGCCGGTAGCGATACCGGCGCCATTGTTGCCTTACTGCCATACTCCTAATGAGGCCCCATGTCTTGGCCTGAACCCTGATTGTCGGAGGCCTAGCAAGTTGTTTGTTTCAAGGTGGTTCTGCATTTGGATGTAGGCTGCTTTATCCAGAATTTTTAACAGGAACGGTACAGTTGTGATTGGTCTGTAGTTTGTAGGGATATTGGGGTCAAGAGTAGGCTTCTTGATGAGGGGCATGACCCAGCGTCTTTGAGATTCTTGGGGACAGAACAGGAAGCAAAAGAGGAATTGATGAAGGAAGTGATGAAGGGCGCATTTGGCTCCTTCTCTAATGATGGCGGCTGGGCAAGTATCCTCTTGACATTTGGAAGGTTTAAGGCTGGTTATTATGGCCTCCACCTCTTTTGTAGTGACTAGTGAGAATTCAAATAGTTTACCGACCTTCGGTGGGGGGTAGGTGGTGTTTGTTCGAATTGACTTTGACCTTAGAGAAAAGGATGAGTCTTTTGGTTTCTTTTTTAGCTTGTAGTAGTTCAATTTTATCTAACAGAGCCTTTTGGATGTTAGCACACCACAGGGCGTCTTTGTTGCATGCTGTCTGAGGTGGAATGGGAAATCCCAGTTCTTTTAGGATGGTGAAAAGTTCTTTGGAACTAGATTTGGCATTTAGTATTCTATTATTGAAGGTGTCACTTTTTAGTTTTTAAAATGGCCTCTTTGTAGGTGTTAGCGGCAATATTGAAAGGTTCCTTGTTCTGGGATGAAGGGTTCTTTCTCCAATTGTCTTCGGTGTATCTTTTGGACTTTCGCAAAGGCTTTCAGATCAGATGTGAACCATTTGTTTAGATGACTGGGCTGTTTGGCTTTTCTAGTTTTAACAGGAGATATTTGGTCTAGTGCTAGTAGCAGATTTTGGTTGTATGAGTATACTAGAATAGCGGGGTCCAAATTAGGGGATGTCAGGGGATTGGTGATGGGTTGGTTCAGTGTGAGTATGTTCTCTAAACTAACCAACTGGCTGTTTCTGTTAGTGGCAGGTGGTGCTTCCAGGGTCATTGGAGGTGATTGACTGAAGTTCTGGAACTCGAAATGAATGATGTGATGGTCTGACCATGTGCATGGTGAGTTTGAAAGTATTTTAGTATTGCAGTTTAAATCGGCAACCCAATCCAGGGTTCTGCCTTTGCTATGTGTGGATTCCGTTATGTGCTGAGTGAAACCTAGTTCTAGAAGGGAGTGTTCTAAGGCTTGTGATCTTGTGGGTCACGAAAGCCAAGGTTTAGATCGCCTAGTAGTAGAATTTGGGAGTTAGTTTTGGTGTGGTGAGTGAGTAGATTTGTGATGTCATCATCAAAGGAGGACAACGGGCCCGGTGGTCTGTAGATCAGGTGTATGAGTAGTGTGTGTTAGGGCGATAGTGGAAGTTTGCCGGAGAGGAGTTCTCCTGAGGAGATAGGTTGACAGACACATTCTCTCATACCAAGCTGGGTTTTGGAAATGAAAGCAACCCCCCCTACCCTTTTGCTGGTTATTCTGTCAGCTCTAAGGATAGTGTAGTTTTCAGGTATAGGAAGCATGAGAGAGGGACTTGCTGCTGGGTGTAGCCATGTTTCGGTGACTGCTAAGAAGTCAAGGTTGTTGGAAGAGATGAGCTACGTCGAGTGCGTGAGCAATGAGGGATCTGGCATTTATGAGCGCTCCTTTACGTTGGGTGCTTTCTGGCTGCAGGGGCATTGCTATGCGGATGGGCTTATGTAGTGGTCGTGAGGGACTAGTGCTGTTGTTATTGAGTTATTGAGTTTGTGGTGCACGGCTTTGAAATTTCTGCGCACTTGGGATGAGGTTCGATAGCCAAGTGTGGAGTTTCTGCGCTTAAGTGTGCATGCTGAGTTAGGACTGGATTTGGTGGTATAGTGTAATAGCCACTGAGCATCATGAGATAGGCGGAGGTTGTTGCCATCTGGAAGTGTGTTCAAAGGCTTGGGAGAGAGGACGGCCTTATCTGTCTCTGATAATGAGATCACTGTGATGTTGTTGGGATCAAGATGTAAGCTGGCCATTATGAGAATGGTCAACCCTAAATGAGCCATGTAGGATTTTGAATCGAGGCTATATGTTATGGGTAGCTGGTGACTCACTGCTATGAGAGTTATGGCTGAGACTGCAGGGTGCAGTGAACATGCCAAGGGTAGTATGGCTTTAGGTAGTTCTGCTGGAACTGCGCTGGTTGCATGCAGTAAATATTCTAAGTAGTGGGAGGGATACGTAGTTAAGCCTGTCGGAGTAAGTCAGAGGATAGTGGGCACCAGGAGCGAGGTAGCAGATTGATGTGTAAAGACTGGGAAGACCAGAGTCCTAGTCCGCTTTGTAGACTGGCATCATTTTGACAAACATAGCGAGAGGCCGTAAGACGTTGGTGCAGACTATACAACTTTGCTACACTAATATGTGCAGCAGAGGCAAGTACTACCTAGTAGAATTTTATGCATAAGCAATACAACCTTATTGGGAATTAGACTCTAGGTTCAAGTATGGCAAGGAGAGGCAACAACTTAACCCTAAAATGCGATATAATACAACATTTTAATTATACATAAGCAGTCCGACATCAGTGAGGATTGTAATAGTCACAGATTTTGAATATGGACAAAATGTAAAATGTAAAATGTAAAAATGTGAAGTATGAACTTTTAGCAGCTGGAAGAACAGTTAACAAAAATATTGTAAACATCTATTTTTTGATTAAATAACAATAAAAAAAAAAATAAATAAAAAAAAAATAGTCACAGATTTTTAGGATGGCTTGTGGAGATTTATGTAACAGTCGGATATGAGCACAGTACAGTGTAAAACAGAATGGCGGCCAGCTGTGCGGCAGAGGCAGAGCGTGAGCAGTAAGTGGACCAGACTGGGTGATGTAATTACTACTTTACTAAATTGGGGGTAGTAGGAATGCTTTGAAACAAAAAGATCCCAGGTGAGGCACTTAGCAACATGCCGCGCATATAAAGCTATGGGTTGCAGTGCAGAAGTGTGTTTGGGCACCTTATGCCGGCATTGGATACACGGGCAGATATGCAGAGAACACAGTCAGCGGTAGTATGGTGCTTACCATAAATTGAGGCTGGAGTTAGCAAGTGTTCGAGTTGGGGATTCAACCAGCAAAATAGACGCTCCAGACCAATCAGGCGAAGTAGGGTTGACTCAGGGTTCCTGGTCGAGGCACACAGCGTCTCAGTCAGGCTCAGTCAGGCACCTTAGAATGCACCTTGAATTGCGCCAGGTTCGCCCGCCGGCAAACATGAATTGGCTGAAGAGCTGTGCACGGACCAATCGGCTATCAGGGGGCCGGTGTGAGGCCAGAGAATGTCATCATGGCAATGGCGGCCATCTAACGTTGGTAAAACCCTGGTGGTTATATGTACGGGCAAGATAGAAAACTACTGCTCAAAAGGTTCAGATGCTATTATGTGAGCAACGCAATTTAAGGCTGGGTTGTGTAGAACGTGGCGGCGGTCTCAGATGAAATTATGTGAGCAACACAAATTCATCGTCGCCTCAATTAATGAATGTGCAATGGTAGAGAGGTTGCATTATGCGGGCCCAAGCCCACAGGTTTCCTTGATCCAGATAGTGATAGAGCACTGCTAGAC